>NC_064426.1:16707500-17047500 GCF_023375975.1 Astyanax mexicanus | reverse complement strand
GATAGTGCATGTTGGAGAGAGGAGTCGCAGCGTCCATAAACACTACCTGAACATTCACACAAACAAACATGATTCTGAGAGCAGCTCTCTACATTTACTGTGATAAGAAGACTGTTTTACAAATCAAGATTTCTGAGTTAGCTAGGCTAAGTTAAACCTTAAGACAATTCAAAGTGCTTCATATAAACAAGGAAAAATACAAAGATATATAAAAACAATACCACTACTACTGAAACTACTACTACCACTACCATCACCACTACAACTAATAATAAAAATAACACAAATACAGTATGTCTACAAGTAAGAAAGTGAAACATAAAAATAAGAAACAAATACTGTTACAGGATAGAATATTTAAGAAAGATAGAAAAGTTGTAGATCTAATCTATATCAGTTTTAAACTGATATTAAAGCCTGCTCAAACAGGAATGTTTTCAGCTCCAGTTTAAATGTGAATTCGACAGAATTAGATGCTTGTTAAAGGATTAGATTATTAACACTATGAAACTAGTTTATTAATTAATATTGTTGAAAAGAAGATGTTACAGTATTACATGGTAAAGACATGTTATCTGGATTTTCTACAGTATTAGACAGTATTACAGAGGTGCTCGAAATTTTCTATATTTCTGCATAAATATGACCTTAAATCATCAGATTTAATCAAACCGTCCTAAAGACCAAAATATAATACTTGGTCATTATTTATTTAGGAAAATATATCAAATATTTCAATATACCATACTTGTGAGGGGCAAAAGTATGTGAACCTTTGCTTGCAGCAATAACTGCAACTAAACTCTTCCGGTAACTGTTGAACAGTCCTGCACACCGGCTTGGAGGAATTTTTGCCCGTTCCTTCTTACAGCTCCTTTCCTTCACCTCTAAGAGGTTGGTGGGTTTGTCCACATGATCTTTAGCCAACTGTAGATAAGCAGCAATTTTCTTTTTGGAGAGCAGTGGCTTTCTGCTTGCAACGCTGCCATGCACACCACTGTTGAGTAATGTTCTCTTGATGTTGGATGTATGAATATTAACATTAGCCAATGTGAGAGGCCTTCGGTTGCTTAGAAGTCGCCCTGGGGTCCTTTCTGACCTCGCCGACTGCTACACGAACTTCTCTTGAATTTCCTTAATTTGTACACAATCTGTTTTATTGTGGATTGGTTGAGTCCAAGTTATTAAAGATAATCAACTTTCTCAGAAATCTTCTTTGTTTGTAACATGATACACTTTAATAAACAAGAGCAGACTTTGATAAATCCCTGTTCTTCCCCTGACTCTAATTGCACCTTCATACTAATATTAAAATATTGGGTAATTTTCCTCAATAAATAAATGACCAAGTATAATATGTTTAAGCAGAAATTTTAGGCACAACTGTATATATTTATTAACAGTATTAGATTAAGATTAGAGTGAGTATTAAAGTTTAATAAACAGTATCAGAAAGTACAATATGATTAATAACAATATTATACAGTCTTTTTTTATTTACAGTAATGAACATTTTATGTGTTTATTAATAGCATAATAATGTATGATATCAGTATTAGATATTACTGAAGTAATGAAATGACATTAAAACAATTCAATGTATATTAACAGTTTAATAGTTTAGTTTAAAAAACAGTTAAAAAAAACTATGACATTTTTTTAGGTATGGAAAAATATTAAATATTACCATTATTAGAGAAACATTTATATTTTTAACACTATTACAAAAAACTACGTCCATTAAATTATATTTGACAGTGTAATACTGTAAATATATTTTTTGTCTTGTTTATTTTTCTTTTGATTCACCTACATATTAAGGTGAACAGATCTTACTTTGTCGTGGAGCTGGGGGAAGATTTCTAAAGCCCAGTCCAGCAGCTCTTTGGCCATGCTCATCTTCAGATCCTCATAGTCAGGTCCTCTCCTGCTGGTCTGTGAGTCCTTCCACTCCTCAAACCACTCAAACCTGGCCATGGTCAGCAGGGTCATACAGGACTTCCCTGGATATGGATGAATTCTGAATTACTGTGTGGAATGTTGTGTGGTGCAGTAGGGGGCGCTCTAACACTGGAAATGTGATTAGTGTGAATCTGAATTAGAGATATAATGTAGAGATATGATGTAAAGTAGTACTGTGATGCTGTGTGGAGAGGATACCTGGGTGACGGATGCTGGAAGTTGGGTCTTTAGCTGAGGGGAATGTGATGAACATCATGGGGATGTTGCCGACCACTTCCTCTCGACTCAGAGAACTGTATTGCTCCATCCTGAACAACCAAAATATACTCATTCAGATATATTCAGAAACTCCACCCACTTTATGATATGTATTCTTATAGTGAAAAATAAAGAAAATAAGCTTTAAAAAAAATAAATTGCTATTTATAGGTTTATGTTTGAGTAAAATAAACATTGTTTTTTTATTCTATAAACTACGGACAACATTTCTCCCAAATTCCAAATTAAAATATTGCCATTTAGAGCATTTATTTGCATAAAATGAGAAATGGCTAAAATAAAAAAGAGATGGAGAGCATTTAGACCCCAAATAATGCAAAGAAAACAAATTCATATTCATAAAGTTTTAAGAATTCAGAAATCAATATTTGGTGAAATAACCCTGGCTTTTATCACAGTTTTCATGCATCTTGGCTTGTTCTCCTCCACCAGTCTGACACACTGCTTTTGGATAACTTTATGTCACTCCTGGTGCAAAAATTCAAGCAGTTCATCTTGGTTTGATGGTTTGATGATCTTTCAGTTTGGTAAAATCAAATACACTCATTATTTTTAAGTGTTTTTTCCAGAGCTGTATGTACTAAAAGGCTTTTATAAAGATCTTTACTCAACCATACATGGTTCTAACAGCAAGGCCATACAAGCATTAAGGTCTTTTTAGGGCTGCAACTAACAATTATATTGATAATTGATCCATTCTTTTTTTTATTAATTTATTATTAATCAGAGAAAAAGAAAAACAACTTCTTTGTACTAATGTTGTAATTGTATAATGAATTTCACAACCTACTAATATTAAAAATATTACTGTTAACATGAAAAATTAACCCAAAACAATGTCAGAGCCAGAAAAAAAAACCTTTGGATTTTTTTTTTATTCTGAATGTAACTTCTGCCGCATTTAAGGTGGAGCAGAAAACTTGCTAAATGTGAGTGATGTAGATAGAACTTGTCGCTAAGCTTGTTTTGGAACTGCTGGTCCCGCTGCCAAACTGAAGGTGGAATTTAAGATTTTTAATTCTGTAAAATGTATTGCTTAAAATGATTACTTACAATAAAAGTTTAATAACCAGAATATGATTTGTGTTTTAAATGAACTGTACATAGGATTAAACTGTGAAAAATTTGAATACCCAAATGTTTTAAGTGGACCTCAAAGTAAAATATAATATATTTCAAAATAATATATTATACAAATGAATAATTTATATTTTATGCCTATTTGACCTCACAGATGTAGCACATTATATGAATATCTATAATAGATATATAATAAGCATGCCCTCACAGCTGGTCCATGTCGTTGTTCTTGTACATCCAGAAGTTGGTGGAAACGATGCCAAGCTCTTCTTTACTTCCATCCAGACCCACAAACACCAGGAAGGAGCCCATTCCATGCCGGACCAAACCCAGCCACGACTGGATCTCTGTTTATGAATATTTTTTATAAATATTACAGTGTGTCAGAACCACAAGCAATCAATATTATTAGCCATAACATACAACCAGGAATTACATGCTCAGTTAATCTTAATTAGTGAAATTTGACTTAATAACAAAAATAAATCAAAACACCTACCTGATTTAGTTTGTATTTCTTTGGGTAAAAACTTCTGAAAAGTGTTAAAGATTCCTGCGTCTGAGATCACCACAGGAGCCAGCACCTCCAGTTCCTCCTGACCCTTCCTCACAGTCACACCTGTCAGGGGTCAGAGATCACCATGTCAAAAAGATTGCAAACATAAATGTCTATATAATTTACTGTATGAATATGTTGCATGGACAAAAGTATTGGGACACCTGCTTATTTATAGGTTTTTTGAGTTTATCTTTTTATCTTTTTATCTGCTTTTGTTAGAGTAACTGTCTCTACTGTCCAGGGAAGGTAATTTTACCAAAACTTTTTCTGGATGTTAAATTGGACAGCCATCCACAATCACTCTAATTTGCAGTGGTGTTGAACACAAGAAACCTTGACTGCACTACTACTGTAACATAATCTGAGCACTACTGAGTGAATTTTATGTTCTCTTATGTTTACATGGAAAAGCTGCTTAAAGATTTTGTATTAAAAAGAATTGTTTACATTGTGTTCTTTGTTATTCTGTAACATTCAAACTTTGAATATACAGGATTTGACTGTTATATATTTATTTATTTATTTATTTATACAGTCATATTAGGTTCTGATGTATATCTGCTAACTTCTGACTAAATAAAATGTTTTTTTTGTTATCTTCCTTATTCTCTCACTTAGTAAAAAAAAAACCTTTAAGTGTGACAGTGATTTGATTTATGTATTGTGATACATATTGATATCAACTGATATGTAAAACTATATCATGATCAGATTTGTTTCCATATCACCCGGCCCTATATGAGGGATAACCTGAGGCCATGTGTTGCCTCCTATGGCAGGGCTTCCAAAAGCCATTTTTCAGCAGGATAATGCTCGCCCACACACAGAAAGGGGTTCCCAGGAATGTCTTTACCAGATTGCAACACTTCCTTTGCCTGTCCTGTTTAGAGGCCAGCTGGAATGCCAGTTTAGGCATATTACGAATGTACAGGATGTATAGCAGCCCAGATCTACTCCTCATTTTGAAGTATTGCTGCATCAGTGTCATCAATTGGTGCCATTTAATGATAGCATATATTACCTCTTTTTACACAAGTTAGAAAAGGACTATGAACTATACAAAACATGTTCATTCTCAATTTTTGTGCACAAAATCACATAAAGCGATTTCACCAGCTCTATTTTTGCCTGTTTCAGTACCTTTTAGAATGAGCGGCTTAGTAGCTCTGTCACTTTTATGCAAAGAAGCTGTTGCTGGTCACACCCCATGTTTACAGAGCATTAACCCATTTATGCCCAAATTTTTCCCAGACATGCAAATATGCAAATCATGTGTTATTAGTAACCCTTTGAAATAATCAAGAATTATTTCCTCCAAAAAAATGAGAAAAGTAGATGAAAAAGTGTGTTTTATTACCGGTCACAATTGTGACCGGTGGGATGATATGCGTATTCTCAATGAAAGGTTGCTCAAATAGTTTTTTTGTTGAAATAAGGGCCTTCTGACAGCAATCAACTGAAACAGAATACTTGATCAGGAACTTGGGACTTTCCACACCATAGGAACACTAAGACCCGTGGCAAAATATGTTCAAAATATGTTAACCTTGTTTAATTATTTCAAATACAAATTGCAACAGCATCACTTTAGTGTAACATGTATTGAAACATTTATTTGTAACATTTTAAATTGTACTTTACTGCAAATCTTTTAATGTTGGTATAATATTTTAGTGCAATATTTACAACTAAATGTAAATTACAGTCAAATACTTCATTCAAAACTTCAGGAACGATGTAAACTGTTGTGTATACTATTAGTAACCAGTGTTGGGCACGTTACTTTGAAAAAGTAATTAGTTATAGTTAGTAGTTACTTCTCCGAAAAGGAAACTGATTTACTAACTGAGTTACTCCACTATAAAAGTAACTAGTTGCCAGTAAAAGTAACTACTGGGTTACTTTTGTTACTTGCCTCCATAACCCCCACCCCCCCCCCCCCACCTCCCAGCCCCCACCTTCTCAGAGTGTGTTTCATAAGCCAGATAAACAGAGTGCACAACAGCAAAGACAACAATCATTGCTTAGGCGGTTATCTCATCCTCCCCTCCCTTGTAACTCACACACACAACGCACACACACACACACACTTGCATCTTTGTCTGTATGCGCAAAGTTAAAAAAAAAAGTTAATTGAGCGTCTAAAGTAACGTGCAGTAACGGGGTGTTGAAAACGATAACAGTAATTAGTAACCGATTACTCCTTACTGAACACCGTTATTCCCTAATTTAACAAAAAAATGATTATAGGCAGGTATACAGTAACGAGGTAGGCACCTGAGCGAAGTGCTTGATTCTGTTCAACAATCAGTCAGACATTGTATTACAGTAACTTAGAAAATAAAGTTACCAGATATGGTAATCCATATCTGACCCATCACTATCACAATCACTTATAATAGCATCTTTCTCATTTTGAGGTATGATAGCAACGTTGCATGCCTAAAATTAGTCATCCTAAAATAAAAATATATATAGGTAAGATGCAACAAGAAATTTGTTTGTATATTTAGTATGTGTGCATCTAGATACAACATTCTATCCCACCGGTCACAATTGTGACTGTTTACATGTTTACTCATTCTGCAAACACACCAAAGACATTTGACTAATTACGAATGCATATATCATAACTAAACAACTTCGAGAGCATGTGTACAAAAATATTTGTTTCTATGTTTATTTTAACATACTTTACCAGCCTTTTATTTGGGAGCTTTGAGGCAGCCATCCTCTTCTCAAGATGCAACCAGGAAGTAAACAGCTCTGGTCATGTGACAATTTACTCAAAACATTTGATACTGGCCACATTTAATTGAAACATTGTAATATTTCAATATTTCCTTATAGAGTATTGGGAAATTAACCAGTAACATTTTTAGAGGCTTATAATTAAAAAACTTTTTTTGGTCACAATTGTGACCGATGGGTTGAAATGGGTTAACCACAAGTTAGTTTTAGCTTGTCCTAAATGGTGGCTCATCCAAGTGGTGCATGCAGAAGAGCAGCCGGCGATGTTTACAGCTCAGAGTAGCTGGGCTCCCTTATCTACTGACTTGAGATAGACAGTAGGTACAGATTCCACCATCAGAAGAAGTCTGTTGGCTAATTTTGCTGTGTACTGTCTAAGGTTCTTGACCAAAAATACTTTTCATTTATTGATCTAGTGGGGTGGGGTAGGGTGGTCTGGTGGGGGTTGATGGGTGATGAGTTGTATCAGAGAGATTCTTTGCACATTTCCTTACTTTGAAATCAGAATAAGGGAGCCATCCAAACAGCTCATGATTTCTGTCTGTGAATCTTTCAAGTGATTCACAGAAAATTAATAATTGGATTGTTTTTTTTTTATGTTTGGAGTGTTTACAGTGGCAGTCAAGACCCAAGTGGAAATACAAAAGCACACAAACAGTGTTTACATAATATCATAATATGTCTACTTAGATGAAAAGTAGATGAATGCATTCATTATAAGGGGTATCCACAAATATTTAGACAGATAGCTTAGGTATGTTTTCAGTCTTAAGCACTATCTGGACGGGATAAGTTTCTCAGGGGGAACGTTTGTGAAAAATATTTCCCACTTCTACTCAGTGATAAAACTCTTGCATCCGGACTGAAACTGAAAAAACAGGAGGACCAGTAAGTTTTTAGGCTTTCTCAGTCACGTGACATCGCGTTCAGTAGCTCCTCCATTTCCACTCACTGTTGTGTTTTTAAGTGAATCTCCGTGGAAACGTGCGCCCAAAGTGTAATTACGGTGCAGAGCAGTAGACAAATAGCTATTTTATTAAATGTGAGATGATGAAACTCAGTGATGTGCATCTGGATGTGAATACAATTTTTGGAGGACCGCGAAAAACAGATAATTAATAACGGATAGATAATTTAGCCTGTAATTTTCTCAGAGGACATCTAAGAAAAACACATACATGGTCGTTCCGGATGGGAAGAAAATCACAGAGGACCCCCATAAAAGAGATTATTATCACAAACTAATCCTGTCCAGATAGTACTTCAAATAATTAATAAGGATTATTACTTACCATAAGCACTGCCCTCTGCATTAACCAGGACACGCTGAACCGGAGCTCGTACCAGAACAGCGCCCCCTGCCTTCCGGATGACCGGTATGATGTGGAAGGCGAACTCACTGGCCCCTCCTCGAGGGTAATATGCCCCTCGTTTATAGTGATGCAGAAGAAGAGCATTAATGAGAAAGCTGGAGTCTTTAGGGGGCACTCCTGAGTAATACACATATAGACGTTATCTCAAACGTGTTCCTACTAAAAGACTGATAAAGAATTTATGTTAAATAAAGATAGGGCTTAGCTAACCATAGAATAAGTAGGAAGAGAGGGCCATCAGGTCTTTATTCCGGGTCAGTTTGGACATCATGTCAGAGTGGCTGGTGGAGGCGAGGCTGAATATGCGTGAGATAAGACCCAGCAGCTTCAGCTTTATCAGAGCCCTCACCAGCCAGAGGGGCATCATCTTCAGACTCGCCAGCAGAGGAGTGTGTTTAGAAGATTCCTGTGGGCACAAACATATAAGGTACATGATTAGACACTGGGTCTTGCAGCAAGATCTATTGATGCATATGGACACATCATTAGTGATGTTCCTGGATTCATAGGGCGTTTCGGGTCTTTCATCATCATACACCCTCCCCCATGTGACCCAGCTAGGTTGATCAAACCTCAGCTTGTGTCCATAAGGCTAGCTAGCTCCCACTTCTCCATGGTTCTCCTCTCTTGAGCCACAGCCATATTGAGGCCCTCTCTGCCGTGTCGGTGGTCTTGCGGATGGCTCCCCTCTTTTGCTCTCCCATGATGCCTAATCTGCTTAAGACCAGGCCAGAGAACGTGCTGCGAAATCTCTGCATCCAACCTCTACTGGGAGGCACCTCACACTCCGTCCAGCCGGCTGACAGTCACTAACCAGGCTCGCGAAATGTAATGCTTCCATGCTCAAATGTATCTCATACAAAAGAAAACAGACCTCTCAATACACAAACCCTTACAATAATTTCACACTAATTCCACACCCGCATTGCTGTACCTTCATCAGGCTCATCAGCTGGTCCACAGCGTGTGCATCATCAGGGAACTGTCTCTTCAGGTTGTCTCTCATCTCCTGTTTTCCAGAGTGAATATGGAATGTCTTACGTTCCGAACCACGACCCAACAGAACGGTGTCAAAGTGTTGCTCCAGCGGGGCGAACTGCAGCTGACCCTCAGTGATCTGCTCCAGGACCACCCGCAGCAGACTGTTCTCATGAAGCTGACCCAAGTAGTGGATACCTGAAGTCCAGTGAGCAGACACACTATAAATCTAGTCAAGTCAAACAATACATTTTAATAATTGATACATTAGTTTAAAATGATTAAAAATGTCTTAACTGGTGTCAATAAATAATTAGTCATAAATGCTATTGATTCATTTACCTTTACTGTAAAGTGTTACCATTTTTATTAATGCTGCCAAACATTTATTTAAATATACTTTAAAATTATTAATTACTGTATTTTTCACACTATAAGGCACACTTAAAATCTTTTCATTTTCCCAAAAATCATCAGAGAGTTGTATAATCCGACACACCTTATGTATAAATGATACCTATCAGGTTGTAAGGAGCAGTAAAGCCACTCCACTGAATTCCAGCGTTATACAGGATTTTCAGTTTAGTTTTCCAGCACTGAGACCAGAGACTGGAGTAGTATTAGCATTAGCCACTAACCATGCTCAGCGCTAGCTCTTTTGCCATTTAGAGGTGAGTATTATCGGCCTGTAGCCTGTGCGTTTACTATGTTAAAACAAGCTACCGCTTGCTAATATCGCCCTGGCTTACCGGAACCACGCTCAGTGTTACTCAGTGTAGCTCTGTCGGGCAGCATTAGGAGAGATATCTGTGTGGATTAACATCTAGCACTCGTTTGTTGTGTTGTTTTTGTTTTTTAAGAATTACAGTTTTGTTACTTAACTTAGCATTACAGGTCTTGCCACCCAGAGGCGAGACCTGCTGAATAAGAAGAAAAACATGGCGACATCCCTGTTCCTAACTAGTGTTGCATAATGCGCCTTATAATCCGGTGCGCCTTATGTATGAAAATAGACCAGAAAATTGATAGTGTCTTTGATAGTGTGTGTCACACTTTTAGCCTTTGTATGTCTAGTGTGTTTCTTTTTTTGTTCCTTCTGTTTCTGACCTGTCTTTCAGTCTGTTTAGATTTCTTCCCGCCATGTGCCGTTTGAGCACATGGCCTGTGTTATTGGCCTGTCTCCACCTTAGCCCCTCCCTGTCATCTATAATCCCTCCTGTCTCATTTGTATCCCCGCCCCCTTGTTAATTCCACAGGTGTCCCTTGTGTATGCCTGTGTATAAATACCCCATGTGCTCCTTTGTTCTCTGTCGTGCTTTTTGTTTGACCCTGTCCCGTGTGTTTGCTGTTTTGCTCTACAAAGTTCTGGTTTGTTTTCTTTATATTGTTTTATTCTTTGTTTCTAAAGACCTAGTTTATCTTTTGTTTTATAGTCTTTGTTTAAGTCTTAGTGTTTATGTTCTTTGTCTCATTTTTTGGTTTGTTTTTTGTTATGTCAAAAAAATAAAATTGACTTGCAATTACATCCTGCCTCCAACGTGTTACAGTGTGACTTAAATTCCAGTGAACCTTACAGTGCAAAAAATAAGGTATTAATAAATACTTTTACATTACTATAGCAAATCAGTGTTTAAATGTTGGACCTTGGTTCTGATTGGCTGTCCTGTATTGTGCCTATATTGTGTTTGAACCAAAAGTTTCATCCAAACTGAGAAAATAGCACCAACCTAGTAGCCATACTGTCAGTGTGCCAGAACTTTGAAATATTTTATAGAACTATACATCTGCTTCATAAAACCACAGTTAAGGTTACACAGCTGGAAGAGTGTACAGTTAAGAATCTTGTTTAATAATTATGTGTTTGCAACCAGTGAATTAAACCCCTGTAGTCCAGTGTAGTAACAGTGTTGTTACCCACTACACTATTCCCATCTTTCAAACCAAACTCTTACCTACGTCAAACTCAAAGCCTTGCTTTTGGAAGGTGTGGCAGCATCCTCCAGCCTGGTCATGCTGCTCCAGCACCAGCACCTTCTTCCCAGCTTTAGCCAAAACTGCAGCTACTGTCAGACCCCCGATACCACTGCCCACCACCACAGCATCCAGATCTGCAGGAACACGGTCTCTACGGAAACCTGAAACAGAAAAATGATTGGACCAGAGGCTTACAGTAAATAGAGTACTTTGTATACATATTTTTTGCACAAATAAATGATATCACATCTATATTATCTTCTTACCATGACTTCTTCCCTTTAAAGCTAATTGTATCATATTTGATACATATTTGATTTTTTTTTAGACCTCATCAGTGTCATAATTAAATTATTATTTCACTTAAAGCCTTATTTGATTTAATTTTGTTAAATACAGTGGTGTGAAAAAGTGATTTTTGATTTCTTATTTTTTTGCATGTTTTTCACAAGTGTTTCAGATCATCAACCAGATTTAAATATTAGTCAAAGACAACACCAGTCAACACAAAATGCAGTTTTTAAAATATTTTTTTTATTATTAAGGTGTTTGCTCCCTAAACCTTGGGCTGCCCTTAGCAACAACTGCAATCAAGCATTTCCGGTAACTTTCAGTGAGTTTTTTACAGAGCTGTGGAGGAATTTTGGCCCACTAATCTTTGCAGAATTACACATTGAAAGGTTTTTGAGGATGAACCGATTTTTTTAGCTCATGCTACAGCATCTCAATTGGATTCAGGTCAGGACTTTAACCAGACCACTTTGTTTTTCCTTCAGTCATTTGGAGGTGAAATTGCTGGTGTGGATCATTGTCCTGCTGCAGAAAGAATTCAGACCCCTTTACTCTGAACCACCCTAAATAAAATCCAGTGCAATCAATGTGTTCAGCTGTGTGCAATTTAGTCAATTTAGTATAAATACACCTGTTTTACGAAGACAGTGGTTTGTTAGAGAACACTAGTGAACAAACAGCATCATAAAGACCAAGGAACTCAAGGAACCCAGACAGGTCAGAAATAAAGTTGAGAGGAAGTTTAAGTTGGGTTATAAAAACATATCCCAAGCTTTGAGCATCCAAAGGATCACTGTTTAATCCATCATCCAAAGAAGGAAAAAGTACTCTACAACTGTCATGGCCATGGTCCTTCCAAACTGACAGATCGAGCAAGGAGAGCACTGATCAGAAAAGCAGCCAAAAGACCCATGGTCACTCTGGAGGAGCTGCAGAAATCCTATATAAAACTATAATTTATCTTTTAGCAAAAACAATGACCTTAAACATACTGCCAGAGCTACAGTGATTCCATAAATTCCATTGAGCTTCTTTTGCAAGAAATAAAAATACCCCAAAAGATTGCAGCTATAATTGCAGTGAAAGGTGACTCTACTAAGTATTGATATAGGGGGGATGAATATCTTTGAACAACAACGTTTTCAGATTTTTATTTGAATAAAATTTTGAAAACTATGCATTATTTTTGTTTCACTTTACAATTATGTGTTACTTTGTGTTGGTCTATCACTTAAAATCTCAATAAAATAATTTAAAGTTTGTGATTCAAAGGTGACAAAATGTGAAAAAGATCTAGAGCTGGGAATACTTTTGCATGCCACTGTAAATATGTAGAGCGTACGTTTAGTGTATATTATCAGTTTTTATTTTACATTTTGTTGTATATATTGTGTTTTCTGCATACTGACAGGGATCATGCACCCGAGTTTCTCACTCAGTTGTACTTATGTAATGTTAAAAAAAATCTATTTAGATTTGATTTGATTGGAGAAATTCAGACCATCCTGTCATCTAGAACATCACAGTTTGGTCCTTGTAAAAGTGTCTCAGATTTTTATGGTTGCCCAACCTTTCCTGCTTCCACACATCAACTTCAAAAACTGACTGTTGCCTTCATAAATGCTGATATACAGAACTGTGCAAAAGTTTTAGGCACCAAAGCAAATTACACTAATCAATTTATCTCAGCAATATGAGTGTATTTACCTGAAAAAAGCACCAAATATAGTGGTGAGCCGAGCTGAAGAACAAAGTGTAGTTCCAGATTTCTCCTGGTGTACATGTTCAGTTCCATCAGCAGCTTATCTGATTTACCATATTTACCAATTTACCAAACCAGGTGTTGACATGATGAGAAATAACTCTATTAAACTCAAATAAGGAAAGATTAGGAGATGTTAAAGCTCTGCTTTTTGTAAAATTGCTGTTTGTATTTATTATAATGCTGCAATGTGTTTCACTGAGCTAATAAACACTTACTACCCAAATAAGCAGCTTTTTCTTTACTGAAATTCCCACAAGTGCCTAAAGCATTTGCACAATAATGTATATTTATATTTTGTTCAGGCTACCTTGAGCACCATAAATTTATACACTGATGAGAAAACAAAGCAAGAGAAACATGGAAGATGAACCCTGGTAGGGACTTGAACCCAAGACCCCAGCATTAAGAGGCAAAACTACCAACCAATAAGCTTTATGGTACCAAGACTAATGCAACAGAGTCTGTTAGGTGCTGTAAGAGCATCACTAAGCATCACTAAGTTTGATGCTTTGGAAATGTTGTGGCTCAGTTTAAGTAGAATTTTCCTGCTTAAACACATCAAGAACTGACTGTTCTCTGAGGGTAACCAATTTCTGCACAGTTAGAGCAGGGGTGTCCAAACTTTTTTTGTTGAAAGGCCAGAAGGAGAAATATATTTGAAGTCACGGACCAACAACTCTGTAATAAAACAAATAATGAAATATTCCACTTTAAATAATACATTTTCCTGATTACTTTCATTTACACACCATTTTACTTGACTTACTATCTTTATTTTTGACAGTGTTGTGTAAACTAAGATTTTTCAAATTGATGTTTCATGTCATGATGTCTCTTAATATTAAACTCCTTAATTACGGCAACTTTTAGATTTGTATGCCCTTTTTCTGTGCTACAACTGAACACTCTCGCCACTTTTAGACTCTTTGGCCTGTTTTTCTGTGCTACAACTGCGCACTCTCTCCGCTTTTAGACTCTTTGGCCCGTTTTTCTGCGCTACAACAGCGCACTCTCTCCGCTTTTAGACTCTTTGGCCCGTTTTCCTGTGCTAAAACTGTGCACTCCTTCCACTTTTAGGCTCTTTGGCCTGTTTTTCTGCACTAAAACTGCGCACTCTCTCTGCTTTAAGACACTTTGGCCCGATTTTTTTCTGGTCTAAAACTGCGCACCCTCTTCGCTTTTAGACTCGTTTTCTGGAACTGGCCATGTTTTGGTCAAAAGCTTTTATTATTATTATTATTTTTTTTTACATATTTTTGAATGTATAGACTTTAAATATATTCACACAAACATATCTTTTTACAAATGCTTAGACTAGAGTGTTTATGAGTTGAAAGCATGAGAATATGGATGATAGTTCATTACATTGTTTATTAATTATTACTTTGACATAATACATGGAGAAACAGCATCAGGCGGAGTTATTTTTCTTGAAAATCACACCTCTAGGATACATGTAGATACCAAAAACCTGACACTCAGAGCAGCCTATGCCTTTCAGTATTTTGATCAGAACACACAAAGAAAGCTACAGAAATGTAAACTTTTTAGTCTAAATAAATAAAAATGTGTAAGTAAAATAAAAACTATATAAAGTAGTGCACAGCATACCTAGCTTTAGTTTGAGTGCAGGTAGTTTCACTGTGGAAACTTTTGAGTCATTTACTGATATTATTTGGTTTGAAACATCATATAAATATGTTTGTATATAAATGTATGTTGTATGTGTATATAAATAAGCACTAAAGGTAAATAATATTGGTTGGGGAAGGAAATCTCACTTTTTTTAGGTGTTTTTCTCAATGGGTTTCTTGTAGATGCTTTACCACACTGGGATCACTATTTTTTAGAAAGAGTAAGTTCCGCCCTTTCTAAACATATAAGGATTTTGTTTATATGTAAAGGGATTCCTAAGTAATTAAGCTGAGAACACAAAGTGTGATTTTCAACGGATGATCCGTCCGTAGGGTTAACCTGATCACCCTGTTCTTGGACTGTCAGATGGAACTGGAGTCCCCAGAGAAAACTCACACAGGTAGGGACTTGAACCCGAGACCCTAGCACTGAGAAACAAACGTGCTAACACTGCTAACACAGTGTTATTCCAATTGAAGTGGACTATGAAAAGCAGCAAAAGTGTCTTACCTTGCTTCAGAACCTCATCTCTCTGCTTTTGGTCCATCACAAGTGGAGCTGGAGGCCTTAAACACTCCTCAGAGAACACACTGTCACTCCATAGCTTTCTTCTGATGAATAAAGCGGATCCCAGAAGCAGCACACAACACAACACACAGACTAACAGCAGCCACATCCTCCACAGACCTGAGGGTCAACCAGTACAGAGAGAGGGTCCAGTCTCTTTAGCTGTGCCTGCTGATCTGTAAATGTTCCAGAATGTTCCAAAATATGGCTTTAAGAGTAAAAAAGGGAACTTTTCACATATCTACTCATCAAGATTAACCATAATAAAATAAAAAAGGCTGGTTAAAGGAACAGTCTTTCTTGGTCTTTCCTGAGCTCAGTCTAAAGCACAGCTCTGGCTATATATACGGAGCCCAGATAATGCAGACTAATTAATTATTAACACCCTGATTATGCTGTTAAAGCCCCAATAAAGTCAAAGGTTGAAAAAAAGCCATCTCTTTCAGATCTTTGGGTTTAAAGCAGAAAATCTGCAGCCAAGCATGTCCTCAATTAAGAATTCCCCCATAATTTCACTCATATGATCAGATCTGTGACCAGAACTCGCATAGAAATGGCCATTGAACACAGAAACAAGCTTTGTTTCAGAGCTTTATTTGAGAAAATGTACAGAAGAAAAAATGTCCCTTCTTGATCAAACACTGACACTGCAAGCAGAGCAGGACGAAAGTGATCATGTCTATTCTATACATTTATTGTACATCATGTAGAAAAATTTAGATATCCATAAAAAAAACAGATCCACTGTGCTTTAGTCAAATACCTCGACGATGTATATATATGTATATATATATATGCCCTTAAGAACATAGTAGCTGCCTGTATTCATGCTTATAACTGTGGCATGAATGATTTTATGTTGGTTTTTGTCAGTATGGTGATGTACGGTATACCGTTTTACTGTAGGGCTGTCACAATATATACATTTAGTTCAACTCAATATAATAATAATAATAATATTATAAAAATAATAATGATTAAAAATGAAAGTTACACTGATCAGCCATACCATTCAATATATTGGTACCACTTTAAAATAAGGTTCCTTTATAAAGGGTTTATAAATAGTTTATTATAAAGAAGTTTATTCATGGTTATTAATTAGGTTATAAACCATTAACAAGCAGTTATATCACATGAATAAGAAGGGCAACAGTGGCCTGTCACGTATCAAATAGAGATAAAATACTGTTAAATTCCTGATCTTACTAGATACTATTCTTACTGTGTCTTTTTCCATCAGTCAGCATTATGTTACATAATCTGTTAATAACTTTATTTACTTTAATTTACTATAACAACATATTAATTTACTAAACTGGCATTCTATATTATTTATTAATTTTATTATTGGATATGTTTAAGGGCTATTATTACTGTTGTTCATTCTATTCATGTGTTTTTTAAGTGCTTATTAATGTTTATAAAATATTTACAACTTCATTATTAACCGTAAAAAAAATATTTTGTTATTAACTATTTATAAACCCTTTATAAAGGAGCCATATTTTAAAGTGGTACCAATATGTTCTAATGTTGAGCATTATAATCCTTGCACACTGGTAAGCAAACTGGGAGGAGAACATGGAAACTGCATCCAGGTAGGGACTTGAACCCAAGACCCCAACTTTAGGTCTTGCTAAAGTAAATTGTGAGCATCAAAAAAAAGTCATCTGGCACCAAGGCCAGTTAGCAGCAAAATCAGATCTCATCTGGTCAAGCTGTGAACGCATTTATATGACAAGTGTAGACAGAATCCGTTTAAAGTAAAGTCAGATATAATCCAGATACAAAACACATGTTAACGCCAGGTGTAAACAGGCCCAAGAGTCCCAGATTCCTAAATTCTTAAGATTTATACCCGGTCACTTATTGTGTCTTGAGTATCAGGATTATATCTGGATGAGGTCAATCCACATTAAAATGCAAGTGTAAACACACCCAAGACACATTTAAAACAGGTTTAAAACAAACACGATTGCTTAAACCCAGTGGTGTGCAGTGAGGCCCTTCTAACCCTTCAGAGGTGACAGTATATGCATGTAAAAAATTACATAATAATAACAAGAATTTATTAGCAACTAATTCAAAGCATTAGTCTGTGTTTTTTAGTTGCTACAGGACTGACAGCGGTTTTAACCAATGAAAGCTTTTTAGAATCGCTTCATGGCCTCATGTGTCTGCGTGCCCCTTCTCCTGATTTTGAGAAGGGTGTAGTAATGAGTCTTCTAGCAAAGTCATAGGACAGTCTAACCAATCAGATTCATGATTTTCACTACGGGGGCGGGGCCATGGCTGTGTAACCCCTTCTCAACCCCTGCAGAAGGGGTACCCACTATATTCACTGCACGCCACTGCTTAAACCACATTAGCAGGTGGGCTGAGACACGGTTAAACTTGTACAGTGTAAACATGTCTGTCTCTTACTATATATGAAACTACTGAGCATATTGAGACCCACGTAGTGATCAGATTCAGCTTGACAGACCAGAGATTCAGATACCAGTCACATGAATTGACCAGGTGTAAACAGGGTCTGACACTTGTGCATTTTAACTTGCTTTTTACTTGAATATATTCACCCTTTGACAGGAGCCACTGGAACCAGATCATCAGTGTTTTTTTACTTCACCCGGCATTGGTTTTAATGGTATGGCTGATCCGTGCTTTTGCATGTACAGTACAAAAACAGTACCAGTCAAAAGTTTGGGCACAACTTCTCGGGCAGTGATTTGCCAAAGTTTAGGAACCCCTGTTGTAGATTAATATTAAAGACATGAAAACAATTAAAAGACACATATGGAATTGACAGTAAGATTAAAATCCAGAGTGTACAGATCTGTCCCCAAAGATAAATGTGGCTATTTAAAAGAAGGTATAACACATATTCTGCTGCTCGACAGCACTCTGCATCACCAGAGTTCTGATCACTGGCCCCATCACGCTCATCTGAATGCAATTTACATTCTCTTTAAGGTTTTTGTTGACCATGACTAAGTCTCAGCCTCTGATATACTTGTTTGCCTGTGAATGAACCCTTGTCTGCCCTTTGGATAGTGAATTTTTTTGGAATAAAGATCTGTCTGCGCTTGCATCTCATTACCTATTTGTGGTGACAAAAACACACTAAATGAGAATAGGTGTATCCTATCTTTTGACTGGTACGCATTATTCTCCTTAAGTCAATTTAAAGGGCTCATATCCTACATGGGTCCACAGTGTAGGGTGAAAAATTGAATTAAATTCATTAAAATTAATGGCTTATGGCTTATACCAGCGCTGTCTAATGAAAAACACTTATCTCCAAAACAGCAAGTTTACAGGAGAGAGAAAAAACTTGTAAACTTTCAATGAAAGTCAATGTAAAAAGAGTTTATTTCAGGTAATTCTGAAGAGTTTCTATTGGTCTGTTCATCAAGAAATTTTGGCACAGTGTAAGAGACAGTTTGTCTATTCAATTTATGTAGTAAACTAAAAATCGACAAAAATGGAGATAAGTGTTTTTCATAGAACAGCGACGATATGTTCTAAACATATTTACTGTTCACATGCTATATTGAATAAAATAAATAAATAGATAAATAAAACAAAGAAAATTATATAATTAATTTTTAAATTATATGGACCCTTTAAAGATCTCTGTAAATCAATACATTTTATGTCATTGTTACGTGATTGGTGTAATTATAATTGCCTCCCACAGAAAGCTTTAAACAGTAATTAAATAAATTAATCGGCAAAGAGGCAGTTGCAAAAATAGCTGCACCCAGAAGCTATTCAGAAGGAAGAGAGCAGAAGGTACCAGGGACAACTGATAACTGGTTATAAATTTTAAATGATATGATAAACTCTTGGTCCTATTTATTGAGCTACACATATAAAAGCAGTGTGTAATGCATGTATAATAATTCACACCATTACAGGAATCTCAGCATGTTGATTTGTTGGTCATCTTCACTAAGAGTCACTCCATGGAATTCTGGCACAACTACCCACCAAGAATCATTCCATTTACCTGATTCCTTTTCTTAAGAATGAATGCAAAACAAACAAACAAAAAAAAACAATCAGTAGTGAATTGTGACAGCCCTGTCTGGAATATTGCTGGAATGTTCACGTCTAGCATCAAATCAAGCACATAGCAATGAAGCACCTCGGCTATATATGAAGACGTTCGTTTCCAAGCAGAGGACTGATGATTAAACTCCACAGAGAGACATGCAGTGAGAAGAGAAGATACTTCACAAACACCACCTCAACAGATCTCCAGAGGAACATCTCTAATGCCATGCTCACGTCTATGATTTGCAAATGCGTTCATGATCAGCACAAATCCACAGACGTTTAACACTGAGTCCAGTTTACCATACGTTCACACTGACGCAGCAAACAAGCGTGGGGTTCAAGGTGTGCATAACTGAGCTGCTATTTACAACCAGTCTGAAAACTAGACAAAATATGAATATATGAGTTTATTTAACCCTTTAAAGCCAGGGGTATCATGTCTGATACAGTCATATGAAAAAGTTTGTGCACCCCTATTAATCTTAATTTTTTTTAGTTCTAAATATTTGGGTGTTTGCAACAGCCATTTCAGTTTGATATATCTAATAACTGATGGACACAGTAATATTTCAGGATTGAAATGAGGTTTATTGTACTAACAGAAAATGTGCAATATGCCTTTCTGATATTTTTCTTGGCCTGCCACTTCTGGGCTTAACAAGAACTGTCCCTCTGGTCTTCCATTTCCTTACTATGTTCCTCACAGTGGAAACTGACAGGTTAAATCTCTGAGACAGCGTTTTGTATCCTTCCCCTGAACAACTATGTTGAACAATCTTTGTTTTTAGATCATTTGAGAGTTATGTTTTGATGAGCCCATGATGCCACTCTTCAGAGGAGATTCAAATAGGAGAACAACTTGCAGTTGGCCTCCTTAAATACCTTTTCTCATGATTGGATACACCTGGCTATGAAGTTCAAAGCTCAATGAGGTTACCAAACCAATTTTGTGCTTCAGTAAGTCAGTAAAAAGTAGTTAGCAGTATTCAAATCAATAAAATGATAAGGGTGCCCATACTTTTGCACCGGTCAAATTTTGGTTTAATGCATATTGCACATTTCCTGTTAGTACAATAAACCTCATTTCAATCCTGAAATATTACTGTGTCCATCAGTTATTAGATATATCAAACTGAAATGGCTGTTGCAAACACCCAAATATTTAGAACTAAAAATGATTAAGATTAATAGGGGTGCCCAAACTTTTTCATATGACTGTTAAAAAGGAGATTTTTTAAGGATGGCTGAAACATCAGTAATATCTTAAAAACATAATCTTGAAATGAATAACATAAATAAGAACACAAATATATAATAAAATAAAGAAAAAGTATTATTGAAATAAATAAGAAAATAATTGTTGGAAAATACAAATAAATAAATAAAAATTAAAGGCAGTATAAGGGTAGAATAAGGAGCATGTATACCAAAAAGAGAGCCACACATTCCAGATATACTGGCAATATGTTATTTATGGACAAAAATGTATTTGATTATTCTGAATGGCTTTAAAGGGTTAACCTATCACTATCGCTTCTGTACACTCCTACATCTACACGTCTTAGTTGGTGCTTAAATAAAAGCTTCACTTGCTGATAATTCAAATAAATAAATAAATAAATAAAAATAAATAATGAGGTGCTGTGGGGAAGTGTGTGACAAAAAAACACAATGTAATAAAAACTTTGGCAGAAAAACGTCAAATTAGTTGTTATTGCTGTGATTAAAGAGGAACATACTGTATTATGAAGATGTGATAAGAGGATTTAGAGATGTTTTGATTTTTCTGCTTTGATTAATGCACTGTGATGAGCTGGATTGATTTTACCTGAGAAGGTATTTTGATTTATACCAACAGTTGTTTTGTATGATTTCATGTTTTTAATGATATTTCTTTAAGTTTTTATTGGTAACAATCTGCTTGGATGTAAATAGCAGTTAAAGCATAGCAATGGCAAGTTAATTATCAGTTAAACATCACGGCTGTGATGTTATTCGTGATAACACATGACCTCGAGTGTTCTATTGCTTTTATACAACAGTGTTTTCTTTTACAAAATGAATAAAGAAAATTAATATAAGAACTTCAGTTTGAATATGCTTTAATATGGACTGTGCCTTCCTCAAAAAGTAGTTCCACAACAACTGCCACTGAACTGAAACTTAACTACAAAACGGTGTATGGTTTATACAGACTAACACCAAGAAAGTTAGCTTGAAATCAAAATTGGGAATAAGTGAAGATGGTAAGGTTAGGAGCGTTAAATAACTCTAATACTCTCATCTCCTGCTCCGTGGAGTCGTCTTCAGGTGAACGCTGCAATTTTTTTGAGCATTTCTGCTTGTTTTGCTGGGTGTTGTTGGTTAGCTAGCCGGCTGGACTGTGGTTAGGTTAGCGTAGCTTGCTTTAGCTCAACATTAGCTTAGCCTAGCCTGGCTGGTTAGCGTTCTGGCTGTCAGACAGCATTAGCCAAGAGATTTTCTTTTATTTTTCCACAAAAGACAGCCAGCGCTGCGGGCAAGCGTGCCGCGGCTGAGCGCTAGCCGGTGCTAAGCTAACGCTGCTGTTGATGCCGTTGATGATTCTAAGCTGTCCTGTGTATATATACGCCGTTACTTACCAACGCTTCGGCAGAGAGATACAGGTTTAGTGTGAGAAGACCGTGATGTTATCACAAATATCATCACGGCTAGAACACTTCTCAACCAATCAGATTGTGAGGTCGGAACTAACTGTTATATAAAAAATAATAATAAACTGTAAAACTATAAAAATACAGTTTACAGTCACCTATATGACCATAACTTTTTAACAGTAAAGAAAAAAAATGGATCATAGAAACCTATTCCACTTGTTCTTGAAAATGTTTTGTGGGGTGGGCTAAACAAATACTGCCTGAAAGGTCCAAATTATTATGTGGAATAAAAATGTATATATATTAAATAATAATAATTAATGTATGATTTGTTGTACTTTTTTCATCAAATAATTAAAAGTAACTATGTAACTTTCACTCAAAGTACATTTTAAATTGAGTACTTTTTTACTTTTACTTGAGTAGAATTTTAGCAAAGTAAAGGTCATTTTACTTAATTACAATTTTTCAGTACTTTTTCCACCTCTGATTAAGAGTATACTGTGGTGTGACATAAGCATCCAGCTGTACTTTATCCTGAACCAATCAGACAATCAGACTGCACACACAGTAGAGGTCCAAAGGTTTAGAACACCCCATGTTTTTTCACATGCTTTCAGTAGTCAGTAGCTGTATGGTCTAATCAAGCCTGCTTTTCTTATTTTGCCCTCTTAGCCCTGACTTTATTACTGACACTGCACCTGTCTAACCTACAGATCCAAGTTTTCTCTGCACAGCTGGCCAGTGTTACATGCAGTTTATACAGTCTTATACAAGCTGGTGACTCTCAGAACCCTCTCTTCTGATGCTGGTTTAAATGTATACTGTAATGTAGAGGTTAGATCAGGCCCAAAAAATCCAACTCGACCCAGTCCATGCCCGTGCATGTTCTGCCCGAGCCTGACCCAACCCGAACCATAAACTGTCATTATGAGCCCGAGCCCGACCCGATCCGCCCCATAAACTGGCTGTTTTCAGGCTGTTTGAATGAGCGAAATATGATCAGAATTATGTTAATTAACACTGTAACATAGAAGCATATAACTATTATTTAATTAAAATGATTTTTAAGAACAGCTACACACAGTGCTGCAAGTCAAACGCGGAGGAGTTCACGTGCGAGACAGAGAGAGAGAGAGAGAGAGAGAGATTTGCGTGTTCTGGTGTATGAGCTACTCACAGGTAAAGGTTCTCACATACTGTATCTCCTGTTTCTCTTTTACCTCCTCGTGCTCATATTCTAATCCTATACATAATTCTGCAGCTCCCTCAGTGTTTTCTGTCGTATTTTGCAGCTAGCGCGAGCGCTTACAACTAACACCGCGGACCGCAAGGTGCCGCCGCGCTTGTGCCGAATCCGACTCCCGCTTCGCGCACAGAATCGGCACAACACCCTCCAGTTTCGGGTCGGGCCTCGGGTCAGGTCTGGTTCGGGCAGAGAATCTAAGCTCTACTGTAGTGTATGTTGTAGGACTTTAGGTAGGACTTTTTAAATGTTAATATTTGTGGAATAACTCTGGTTTTTAATCACAGTTTTCATGTATCTTGGCATGTTCTTCTCCACTAGTCTTACACACTGCTTTTGGATTACAAAAATTCAAGCAGTTCAGTTTGATTTGATGGCTTGTGATCATCCATCTTCCTCTTTATTAAATACCAGAGGTTTTCAATTTGGTAAAATCAAAGAAACTCATAATTTTTAAGTGATCTCTTATTTTTTTTTTCCAGAGCTGTATATACACCGATGGGTGTGTTGGTGTGGAAGTGAGGTGTGTTCAGATAAATTTCTGGTGTTTTAACTCGGCCACGAAAAACACACCAAATTAGTTCACCACTGACTGATTTGAACCCTGACAACAGTCAGCTGTCAGACATTCATTGCTATCTTGGCAAAGAAGGCGCAAAGGGTACGCTTAACACGTGTGCATACAAGCTTAGCATGTATACTCAGCATGTGTATGCTCAGCCTGCATACAACACATGTAAAAAATAAAATAATATTGCTTAAAAACGAGCAGGTAATTTTTTTCTGCGGAGATGCACCGTTAAAATGTCAATCCACTAAAGTCAGAAACGCTGATTAACTGTATCTTTAATGTTACTGCCTGCCTTTTACACAAGGCATATTTTTTGCGTCCTTCCGTTACCAAACACACATTGACACTCCTTAAATCCGGGTGTGTGATTTGCAATTGACGGATCGCCTTTAGATGGCTAAAATAGGGTCTTTTTAAAAGTTTTTTCCCCTAAAGTTCTGACAGATTACACATTTACTTTTCACGTTATTCACCTGAAATGGACCTGTGGTGTTTGTTAAATGGAAAACTGGAAAAGATGTGGGTGTTCTTTAACTTTTGCCTGATATGTTACTTTATAATATCTTCTCTGGGAAAACTAATCCAGCTCTATCAGATTATTAAAGGAATAATTTGTAATGTAACAATATAACAGTAGCTTTTACATTCTGATATGACATTAGGGTTGCTCAGTAAACAGCACTGTAGCAGAGTAGCTCTGTCAGTGAGCAGGGGCAGTGTATGATAATGTAAAGACACACACACACACCTCAACATACACACACACACACACAGCACCAGAACCTCCATTTGGTCCCATGGATCTAAAAGACACATTAGTCTAAAAGACCCAGGTGACGGGAACCCACTGCTGCATGCCGTTGAGTTTCTTCATGCCGGCCTTCAGGCTGCGGTATGTCTCGTCCAGGTTATCATTTACGATGGTGAGATCAAAGTAGTGTCCACATGTGCTCTTAATCCGGCCGCTGTCCTCTACTATCCTCTTCAGCTCTGCGTCCTGCAGGTCAGAGATCACAACAGATTTAGTTCTCCAACTTTCAGAAGTGCAACATTGTGTGTATTTATTATTTTCTAATAATTAATATCTACCAGTCAGGTTGTAAGGAGCAGTAACGCCACTCTGCTGAAATGCAGTGTTATACAGGAGTTTCAGTTGAGTTCTCCTGCACCGAGGCTGGAGCAGTATTAGCATTAGCCGCTGACCGTGCTAAGCGCTAGCTCTTTGCTGTTCAGTAGGGCTGCAACGATTAGTCGATATAATCGACAATGTTCATTATTTCAATTTGTCGACTACAAATTTCATTGTCGACTAATCGTTTATTATTAAAAGTACCGCATTACACAGAATGCTGGGGACAAAAACGCAATGAGAGATGGGTAAAAAGCTCACTCACACAGTTTACATTTAATTTAGTCTGTCTCCAAAAGTGCCCAAACATAACAGATTAAATATTTACTCACTAAATATCAGTATTTTCCACATTTAAAAAACATCTAGACCTTTAAATGGCTTTTAAATCTCATGTTTAGCTGTTCCTATTGTTTTTTGGAGGTGGAGGATATGGCAGAAATAATCATTGACTAATCGACTAATCGAAAAAATAATCATCAGATTAGTCGACTACCAAAATAATCATTAATTGCAGCCCTAATGTTCAAAGATGAGTATTATTGGCCTGTAGCCAGCTGCTAACCCCGACTAGCACTGCTGGAGCAGTATTAACAGCATTAGCTGCTAACCCTGCACCTCTTTCGCCGTTTAGAGCTGAGTATTATCGGCCTGTAGCCAGCTGCTAACCCCGACTAGCACTGTTGTTATTTACTCACGCCAAAAAAAAGTTTTCAGGAGAGAAATCTGCGTAAATTAACATCCAAGAATTACAGTTTTGTTTACCTTGCTTAGCTTTATTTAACTTTACCCATCAAGCGGCGAGACCTGCTGAATTTGAAGGAAATTGTGGCGACTCCCTTGTTTTTTACTAGTGTCGCATAATACGCCTTATGTATAAAAATGTACAGCCCAGAAAATAGACTTTCATTAATAGTGCCCCTTAAGTCCGGTGCCACTTGTAGTGTGAAAATTAAGTTAAAAAGTTAAAGTATATAATAAGACTCATAGTGTTTGTATCCATAGAAATTAAACAGAGCCCATAATGCTTTATAAAACAGAAAAAAAAAAACATATTAAATCTTTTTTTTCCACATATTTTAATCAAAGTTCTTTTTCAGAGCAGAATACAGTCACACCTGGGGGCGGAGTCTCTTACCGTTAACTGCTTGGTGACCACTCCAGCTTCAATACCGGATCTGTTCATGGCCTTCAGCACCTCAAACTCAGGAGCCTCGATGAAAACCACATAAGGCAAAAACTCAGACGTCCTCAAGACCTTCAGGGCCTGAAACAAACACCCACAATACGAAAAACATTAGAAACAATTACAGATTCTACATCACCCTCTATTACCTCTTACTCTAATGTAATATAAATATGTCTGATTGGTCATGGGTGCCATATAAACATTACAGAGCATAAAAAAATACTTTAGAGTGAGTTTGTAAACAAGGTACCAACAACCAAAATTAGAGATTTGCAAAATATCATCAACTGATATTTTATTAGCACATAAATAAAAAATATATCACTTACATAATTATCAGTGATACACTACTAAAATCATAACCAATAATCCAGCGTCTTATTTTTAGTACCAAAACATTTATTAAATCAGAATGTCTTCTAGACCCTCAGTGCCCCCTGCTGGTGATCATCTGTGTTTAGCTTTTTGTTTAAAGGTTTTTAAATGACTTTTGTCATCACATATGCTGGTTTTGTACATTCTTTACTTACATATTAACTTTTATATCAATATCAATAATTTGTGTGGCCTCCATTACTATCTAGCACTTCCTTAGCTCTCTTGAGCTTGGAGGTGTGTTTTGGGTCATTATCGTGTTGGAACACTGCCATGGGGTCCAGTTTCTTAAGAGAGTGGATAATGCTCTGCTTTAGAATGTCACAGTACATGTTGGAATTCAGCTCTCCAGTGCTGGAAGCACTTATCTAAGACTATGATGCTACCACCACCATGTTTTACTGTAGACAAGGGACAGTTATCTTGGGACTCTTCAGCAGGGCACAGCCACACATGCTGGACACCATATGAGCCAAACAAGTTCATCTTTGCCTCGTTAGACTACATAGTTCTAGTAATCAATGCTCCTGGGCTGCTTGTCTTTAGCAAACAGTTTTTGGGCTTTCTTGTGTATCAGCTTCAGAAGAGGCCCCCTTCTGGGACAGTGCCATGCAGAGAAAGTTGATGCAGTGTGTGGCGTATGGTCTAAGCACTGCAGGATGACCTTCCAATTCTTCAAGCTCTACAGCAATGCTGACAGCACTCATGCGTCTATTTTTTAAAAGCCAACCTCTGGATATTATGCTAAACACATGGAGAACAGAAGTTCTGCTGGGTTAAAGGTGAAATGGGAAGTCAACATGACCTTCATTGTTCTCAGGGTTGTGTTGAATGCCCTTTATCTGTTAAAACATCTTATAAAATAGGAAGAGTCGTGTGAAGTGTTAGCTGGGTAGGATCTAGATTGCTATGATTTTTAAAAGGTTTAATCCCTGCTTTTAAACTCTTATTTATTTTGAAATCATATTAAATAATCATTCGTTCAGGATATGCGGTCAGCCACACAAAATGTCAATATCGGTACATTTTGCTATAATCAATGTCAAATTTGTCCACTACTCTCTGCAGCCTTACTGGGTGCTTTTACCTGTGGGTTGACGTCCAGGATGCAGATGCGTCCAGCCTCCACAACCTCGTGGATGGAGTCGATCTTAGTGCCGTAGAGATTCCCATCATACTCTCCATGCTCCAAATAACGGCCTGCTTTAATATCTGCCTCCATCTTGCTCCTGGATGTGAAGGCGTACATCATGTTCTCCCTCTCACCTGATTTTGGCTTCCTGGAGGTGTCTGAAGCAGAAGAAGGTCAGACTACGTAACTATGTAAGATTAGAATGAACCCACATAAACATAAGGTCAGTGCTTAGTGAGAGTGTCTACCTATAATTATCCCTATATAACATTAGAATAAACCCAAACAAACATAAAGTCGGTTAATGGTTAATGCTTATACTGCTCCAGCAGTGCTAGCCAGGGTTAGCAGCCGGCTACAGGTCAATAATACTCACCTCTGAACGGCAAAAGAGCTAGCGATTAGCATGGTTAGCGGCTAAAGCTAATATTGCTCCAGTCTCGAGTCTCGGTGCTGGAGAACTAAACTGAAACTCCTGAATAACGCTGCACTTCAGCAGAGGAATTTTACTGCTTCTTACAACCTGACTGGTAAAATTCATACATAAGGTGCATAATGACGATTTTTGGGAAAAAGAAAGGATTTTAAGTTGGCCTTATAGTGCCAAAATACAGTATATATTCTGTCTATCACAAAACATCAGGCCACATATAATAAATTGTAATGCTTTGTGTGTTGAGGTGATAATTGAGGTTTTTATACTCACATGGGATAGTGGTGCCGTAGTGGTGTGGATCAGACACCAGCATTTTGTTCTTTAAGCTGCGCCGGCCCACTCCCTGAGCTCCAATCAGAACCAGCGTTTTCCTGCGGAACGGCGGCACCCGCGCCACCTCCTCATAGATTAGCAGCTCATGCCTGTCGAACTCTGCATGAAAGAAGAAAGACCAGTGAAGCTTTGAGCCATGCAAACATATCCAACACAATCAAAACAGAGCTGTACAACACGTCAATTTCAACCCCCCAGAACTGTTACATAACAGTCTTCTCATACTCATACCACTTAAATTTACATAAGCCCCGCCCAGTAGAGAAAGCCCTACTAAAGCAGAGAATTAATACTGATGATACTAGAAAGCTGACAGCTGCAATTCTTCATATGCAAGTACAGTGAGAGATCAAACCTGCATTTCTGGTGGTTAAATACATCATTTTCTTCTTCTTTTTTCCTCCAATACCGCTGCACAGTGTTCCTGGAAACAAAATATATAGGGTTTATATTTACTCTAATGGACTTATTGCTCTTGAGAAGATTACCTCAAATCAGACATTTACTGTATCTCCCATGATGTATAATGCAGGGTATTTAATGTATAGTGTAGTGTATAAGATGGACAATGTAGAGTACATGATGTATAATATAGTGTATATGAAGTGTAATGTAGTGTATGTGGTATATAATGTAGTGTATATGATGAACAGTGTAGTGTATATGGTGTATAATGTAGTGTATGTGATGAACAGTGTAGTGAATATGGTGTATAATGTAGTGTATGTGATGAACAGTGTAGTGAATATGGTGTATAATGTAGTGTATGTGATGAACAGTGTAGTGTATATGGTGTATAATGTAGTGTATGTGATGAACAGTGTAGTGTATGTGGTGTATAATGTAGTGTATGTGATGAACAGTGTAGTGTATATGGTGTATAATGTAGTGTATGTGATGAACAGTGTAGTGTATATGGTGTATAATGTAGTGTATGTGATGAACAGTGTAGTGTATGTGGTGTATAATGTAGTGTATGTGATGAACAGTGTAGTGTATATGGTGTATAATGTAGTGTATGTGATGAACAGTGTAGTGTATATGGTGTATAATTTAGTGTATGTGGTCTATAATGGAGAATATATGGTGTATAATGTAGTGTATGTGATGAACAGTGTAGTGTATATGGTGTATACTTTAGTGTATGTGATGAACAGTGTAGTGTATATGGTGTATAATGTAGTGTATGTGATGAACAGTGTAGTGTATATGGTGTATAATGTAGTGTATGTGATGAACAGTGTAGTGTATATGGTGTATAATGTAGTGTATGTGGTCTATAATGAAGAGTATATGGTGTATAATGTAGTGTATGTGATGAACAGTGTAGTGTATATGGTGTATAATTTAGTGTATGTGGTCTATAATGGAGAATATATGATGTATAATGTAGTGTATGTGGTCTATAATGAAGAGTATATGGTGTATAATGTAGTGTATGTGATGAACAGTGTAGTGTATATGGTGTATAATTTAGTGTATGTGGTCTATAATGGAGAATATATGATGTATAATGTAGTGTATGTGGTCTATAATGAAGAGTATATGGTGTATAATGTAGTGTATGTGATGAACAGTGTAGTGTATATGGAGTATAATGTAGTGTATGTGGTCTATAATGAAGAGTATATGGTGTATAATGTAGTGTATGTGATGAACAGTGTAGTGTATGTGGTGTATAATGTAGTGTATGTGATGAACAGTGTAGTGTATATGGAGTATAATGTAGTGTATGTGGTCTATAATGGAGAGTACATGATGTATAGCGATCTGTATATGATGTATAATGGAGAGTATATGATGTATAATGTAGTGTATATGATGTATAATAGAGAGTATATGATGTATAATGTAGTGTATATGATGTATAATAGAGAGTATATGATGTATAATGTACTGTATATGGTGTATAATGTAATTTACGTGGTGTTTAATATATAAAGTGTGTATAATATAAATATATATAAACTCAGTCTAACCTGCTGGTGGAAGCTCCACATCTCTCTTTACAAAAGCTTTCCTCTTCTCCTCCAGAAGCTGACTGGGGATGAGTCCAGCACTCCCTCCCTCCACATGCCGAGCCTACAGGAACACGAACACACACACAAACACACACACACACACACACACACACACACACACACACACACACCAATCAGCCAATTCCGTTTGCATTTCACAGTCTGTTTAAAATAGAGCTGTTTAATCTATTAGTCTGGAGAACAGCAGAACTGATAAATAAAGCATTTTCTATCTCTGAGGGTCGACTGTCAGAGTGTAAATGATTTAACACACCTGATTTAAGTCACAGTTAATTACATCACACTAATCTAGAGTCTAACTGGCTGTGTTAGAGAAGCCTTTCATCACAGATCAGGAGCAGAGAATGTTGTTGATAATGGGAACTAGTTTAGAGCTTAGATCGGGGCCCAAAAAATCCGACCCGTTCTGCCCGAGCCTGACCCGACCCGCCCCATAAACTGGATAAGTGAAATCTGTTCAGAATGATGTTAATTAACACTGCAACACTGAACCATAGAACTATTATTTAATAAAAATGTTTTAAAAACAGCTGCACACAGCGCTGCAAGTCAAACACGGAGGAGCTCACATGCGCCCAGAGCTGCCTGATTATAACATTCTAACTGGTGCAACTTTTTTAGACAGTTTAATTTGTAACTTACAAGGTTATAATAGTTTTTAATGTTTCATTATAGTTTAATTTAATTTTGTTTTCACATTTTCTCATCCAATTAAGTTGGTTTTAATTCGTTTTCAGAGTGGGTTTGCCAGTTTGTACACGTCATATCAGAGAGATCAATCTGAGAGACAAAAACTGAGAACTCAAAAACTCAATAAACTCTACAGGTTTCACTCATTTTCACCAAAATGATCAACTATGAGTAAGAGAGGGGGAGAGATAGAGAGAGAGAGAGAAAGACAGAGAGAGATTTATCAGTTCATCCTCCCGCTGTGGGTGTTCTGGTGTATTACATTTACTCACATTACTCTAATTGAGTAGATTTTATGAGTAATTTGTAATTTGTTAAAATTAGGTAATTTTACTTTTACTCAAGTTCATTTTGACACAAGGAATTTACTTTGCTTTGGAAAACTCCCCGTTACTGAGTAATAATAAAATGCTGGGAAAAAAAAATAACTGTTTGAATTAAAACCAGTGTTCTGTCGAGTTATGCTACCCATCGATATGTGCTTCTGTACGGCACTGCTCATGCACCGACCATTTTTACTTTTACTCGAGTAGATTGTTAGATGGGTACTTTTACTTTTACTTGAGTAGAAAGTAAAGGTACTTTTACTTAACTACAATAATACACACCACATTGGTATGTATTACATTGTAACCCTTTTATCAATGTTGTCAATGTCTTGTAAACACACAGCTTTAGTTGTCTGTGGATGTGCTTGGCTCTACTCAGTTGACCCCTCTGTACCTGCCACCAGTTGACATCATCCTGGTTGACGATCTGCAGGATGTCTCCCGTACTGAACTGAAGCCCTGCCTCCTTACAAGGAACCAGGTTATCATTGGCTGGATCATAATCGAAATGGCACTTCACAAAGACCTGCAAAAAGAGAGGATCTGCATTAGAAACGTCATGCACACAGGGTTTTCTGCAGCAGTATGCAAAATAAGGCTGCCTTAACATCAATCACTCCCTTCCTTGACAGCAAATTTTCTGGTGGAAATCCTGACATAAATCACACCACTGTTCAACACTGTTCAACAATTACCTCATCATGGTAAAGTGTAAAAACATTTAATCTGTGTATAGAACGTATAGAGTAAACGAATGTTACTAATTTAAGGGTTCTTCCTAGAGACATTTTTTTAACCTTTAGTTTTCTAAAAAGTATTACTATGAAGTAAAAAAGTATTTTAAGGTTCTTTAAAGCAATATCTAAACATTTTGGGATTCAACTGTTTAAAGGTCCCTTTGGAAAGAATGTGTTATTGCACAGAGCATGTGAAAGATTAGGGCCAGACGTGAGATAGACACACGCAGACACTTTACATAAAGTTTATTATTTAAGATGTTAAGCTTACATGATTTCTCAGGGACGGGCACGGTTAATAACAGGAAACCAGAAAATAAGGTTTGGCAGCGGTATTCAAACAATAGAAAGGGCAAGGCAAAAGAGTAGTAAAAAAACAAAAATGAGTTGGTAACAAGAAAAAAAACAATCAAAAGAAAAGCTTAGTAATAGAGCTAGCAAGCTAAATTCAATACCAGGAAAAGAGAAAACAGAAGGGTCTATACATCTCTGGAAAACAAAACAAAACAGAGTTTCTAAATCAGTTTCTCTGATTTTGATATTTATAGATATATGTTTAAGTAAAATTAATATTGTTGTTTTATTCTATAAACTACGAACAACATTTCTCCCAAATTCCAAAAAATAAACAAATACTGTCATTTAGAGCATTTATTTGTAGAAAATGGCAAAAAGATGCAGAGCTTTCAGACCTCAAATAATACAAAATATGTAAGTTCATATTTATAAAGTTTTAAAAGTTTAGAAATCAATACTTGGTGGAATATCCCTGGTTTTAATCACAGTTTTTATGCATCTTGGCATTTTCTCCTCCACCAGTCTTACACACTGCTTTTGGATAATTTTATGCCACTCCTGGAGCAAAAATTCAAGACGTTCAGCTTGGTTTGATGGCTTGTGATCATCCATCTCTTTCTCTTGATTATATTCCAGAGATAGATAAAATCAAGGAAAAACATCATCATTAAGTGATCTTTTATTTTTTTCCAGAGCTGTATACACAACAGACCAGCTGTGGGAAATCAAAAGCTCAGATAGCCTGAACACCATAGCATCACATGATTAGCAGAGTCAGGGAAGTCTGGTGTAAGTGCATGCTGGGAATTGGAGTCTTTGTTCTTAGGTTTAGAGTCCAGAGCAGGCAAACTGACAGCGTCAGAACTGACAATTTCTTTTAATGCAGGTTTAAGCACATACATTGATGTGTGAAATGCTGTGTTTTTAAGTACATTACTTTCCTCATTTTGTTGCTTTATAAAATACTGGCAAAATGTAGAAAGCATTTACATACAACAAACCTACCAGACCACTTTTTATTTTTAAATGAATATATTATTTAAATGAATATATTATTAAATTAGGAATACTTTTGCTTACAATTTAAGAAAATAAATATCTAAGGGACTGCTGCTTTAAAAACAGCTATTCTTCTTATAATGTTTTTTATACTTGGCATAATGCAGGGGTCACTAATAGGCGGAACGCGATCCGGGTCTGGACCCAGACGTTGTCCAATCCAGACCCAAACCGATAAACTACTGAGAAGGATTTAATTCTGACCGTGTTTATTTAAAGCGGCGGAACTTTTATTGTCTTTACGGTTTACGTGCTTTACAGGGCAGTAAATTTACTGAGCAATCACGTGTGCTTTAAGATCACCAAATGCTCTCCTCTACCAATCAGATCTGTGCAGATGCGAGCGCGCTGAGCCACATAGGCGAAACTGTTTTTTCAAAAAAAGATGATATTTTGGCCAAGTTCAGCAAACATTTCTCCATATATTGTACGATTTATCGTTCATGTAATTATTATTATGACAGGCAGGCCTAAATCTATTATAAATAAAATGCAATAGAATAAATTTAGCATTTTGATACAAAGTGAACATACAGATTCACATTATTAGACTCGATATATTAAATTATTGAGGGTGTTTCCATTTATTTTATGATAGGTTGATAATGTAATTATTGTGACAGGCCTATTTAAAACAATAAATATTGTTGTGTAATTTCTTTTGTCTTTCAGTTGTTGATAAAACACAGACAGAACTACTATAGGCTTCTTCAGTAAACAGAATTAAACACTGGATTATAACACAAGTTAACATTGGCGATGATCCGGACCTTAGCCTGATGAAATTTTCTCTAACTGGACCAAACTGAATTTTAATTAAATACCCCTGGCAAACTTTAGTATGAAGAGAGCAGATTTCAGCTTAATAATGATCTGAACAGTTTTCTTTTCTGAACTATTTTTAAAGCAAGAGTTTGAAGCTATTTTTATCCAGTTGCTGGTTTAGACACCTGAAAGGTTCCAGATCTGAAAAGAACTGACATCAATGAAAGGAGAACATTTTAATGTAGGCTTTTGGCAGGTGTTTCATCAATTTTGAGGTAGAAAACAAATCATATGGACCAGATTTTTAGTTTATACTGCAAATCCTTTCGGAATGTCACAAAGAAACAAAAAAAAACATGTTCATTTATATTAAAAATCTGAAAAATTGACGTCATGTGAACAGAATCTCTGCTGCCAGCCTGGTGACTCAGCTCATTATATTTGCTGTCTGAAGCAGGAGATGTTAGAAGGTGATTAGCGGAGTGAGTGAGTGTGAGTGTAGTAGTAACAGTAGCTGTCAGTGATGAAGCTCCAGTCTCTCTCCAGGAAGCGAGGGAATGCTCTCAGTGACGTGATCGTGGTGATGCCTGCAGGGTCTAATCTGTGACGCAGTTCAACCTCCCCAACCAGCCCACCTGCCCACCATCACTACTCAACTGGTGACTTGTACAGGCCTGTACTGGGAGCTCTCTTGCTCTGGCTGTCTCCATGACAACCAGGGGAGGAGGTGGAAGTGCGTAGATGAGAAAGCAGCAGGGAGTGGGCAGTGGTCTGCACCATCGTGCCATAACTATTACATGCTTCTCGTCACATGTTTCCCTGTGTGTTCCTGATGCCCAATTAAATGAATGCTGCTGTCAGAGACACACAGAGCTTCAGACTAAAAAAAAACAGACCAGCATTCCTGAAAACTACATGTCAAGCTACTTAAATACTTTCTGTATTCACTTACAGTGCTGTAAAAAGTAATTGTGAAGTAATTTTGCATTTTTCAGATTAACAAACACATTTTAATATCAGACAAACAAACTTAACCTAAATAAATAGAAAAAAAGCATGATCAGCCTGTTTAAGGTCATGCCATATCACACCATATCAATTGGACTTGGCCACACGGATATTCTCCTTCAGGATTTTCTTGTAGAGAATTTATAGTTCCATCTACTACAGCAAATTGTCCAGGAAGCAGCCCCAGACCACCACACTACCACCACCATGTTTTACGTTCAGTATGGTGTTCTTTTTTTTAATTATTTGTTAGTTTTACACCAAATGTAACAGGACACACAGATTCCAAAAACTTCCATCTTTGCTTCGTCAGTCCAAAGACTATTCCTAGGATCATCAAGATGTTTTTTAGTAAGTGAGTATGTAAGACAGGCTGTGATGTTCTTTTTGTTCAGCAGTTGTTGTTTTTGCTCTTTCCTATAATTGAATTATTAACACTGACCTTAACTGAGGTAAGTGAGACTTAAAATGCTTTAAATGTTGTTCCGGGTTCTTTAGTGACCTCCTGGATGAGTTGTCCTTGTCCTTTTGGAGTAATCTCAGTAGGCCAGCCACTCGTAGAAAGGTTCACAACTGTTCCATGTTTTCTTTATTTGGGAACAATAACTCTCAATGTGGTTTGCTGGTGTCCCAAAGTTTTAGAAATGACTTTGTAACCTTTTCCTGACTGACAGATGATCAGTGAAATTGTTTTCTCACCTGTTCTTAAATGGCTATAAATCGCAGCATAATGTGCTGCTTTTTTAGATCTTTTATCCCGCTTAATGTTGTCAGTTTATGTTATATGTTTAATTTCTATTTAAGTGATATCTTGATTCTACAGTTTGGTTGTGTCTAGAGAAATTGAACTCTTTCCAAAGAAAAAGCTTTCCAAAAAATGCAGTGGTGCCAGGTGTGAATACATTTTGTTTAATTTTTTTGTTTAAATTGTGTTTCGTATTGACTCAGGTTATCTTTGTCTGATAGTTTGATAATCTAAAAAATGTAGGTATGACAAAAAGCAAAAAGGCAAAAAAAAAAAAAAATGTAAAGAGGAAATACTTTTTCACAGCACTGTATTTCAGAAATCTCCGGATACACAGTTTTCCACCTTAAAATCTGGACTACATGCAGTTTGAGTAGAACCACAAGAAAAAAAATCTACCTCATCCTGGGCCACCCATTTAGCAAACAGCAGTTTAGCCCCACCCCCTCAAGCTGCAAGTGTTGAGCCTTATGCATTCAACCTAGAGCTGATCAATATATCAATATTTTATGGTATCATGATACATTTAGTTATTATGAGACATAATATACTTTTATGACCATATCATGGATAATATTAGTGCTAAAAAAAACACTGACCTACCTCATGTTTAATTACCAACAGAGTAATTAGGAGATTATTTGGATAGCAGATTTTGAAATCTACTGGTTAAAATATTGTAATTAATATCCTCTTTATGAAAATTCTTTAAATGTCATGACATATAGCCCACAGCACTTTATTATAGCACTTTAATCTATTGAATGTACAGTTTTTTAGCTCCGCCCATTTAGTTTATAGCAGTTTAGCCCATCACATTCAATCTGCAGCAGTTCAGAAGTTTAGCTCCACCCATTTAGTTTACAGCAGTTTAGCCACACCCATTTAGCCTACTGCATTTAGCCACTTAAGTTGTTAAGTTAAATATAATATATTTTATTGTATTTTATTAATTTATTGCTAATGTAAAGGTTTTTTTTTTAATAAAGGTCTTTCTCTTCTTTTAATACGTTAAATGATGAAGTGTGTGTTACCTGTCTGGGCGGTTGGGGTTCCTGGTAGCTGGGGAGGATTTTCAGCACCACGCTGCCGCTGGCCTCCTGAAGCATCTCCTGCAGAACCCTGGGGTCATCTCCCACATCTTTACCATTCGCTTCCTTTATAATGTCCCCCACGTGCAGGAGACCCTGCTGGTCAATCATTCCTCCATGCAGGATCCTCGCAATCACCAGCTCTCCGTTCTCCACACGAAACGTCACACCCTGAAGAAAACCACAAACACACTGACCAATCAGAGCCACACTATAGCATGTAATTAACATCTACCAACAACCTGGATAAACTAATGTTTAAATTCTTTACTAAGATGTATTACATTTACTAACATTTACTAACTACTAAAATCAAATTCAACTCTAATTTTTTTACTAAACAATTCATAGTTGATCCTAAATTATTCATATCGAACTCCTAATAATTTCTAGTGGATAGTAAAAAAAATAGTTCGAATAATTCCTAGACGATAGTAAATCATTTATGGTGGAAACAGAATAGTACTCAATTGAAAGTGAATAATTTATAGTAGATACTAAATAATTCATAGTAGTTACTGAATAATTCATAGTAGTTACTGAATAATTCATAGTAGTTACTGAATAATTCATAGTAGTTACTGACTAATTCATTGTGGATTCTGAATAATGCATAGTAGTTACTTAATAATTCATAGTGCATAGTGAAACTGTCATAAAAGACACTAAATAATTCATAGTAGATTCTGAATAATTAATAATAGACACTGAAAAAGGTATAATAGTTACTGAATAATTAATAGTGGACACTGGATAATTCATAGTTGATTCTGAATAATTAATAGTAGACACTAAATGATTATAGTAGTTACTGAATAATTCAAAATGTATTGTGAACAATTCGTAGAAGACACTAAATAATTCATAGTAGATTCTGAGTTATTTATAATAGATTCCAAAAAAAATTATAGTAGTTACTGAATAATTCATAATAGATACTGAATAATTATAGTAGTTACTATATAATTCAAAGTGGATAGTGAATAATTAATAGAAGACACTAAATAATTCATAGTAGGTTCTGAATAATTAAAAGTGGATAGGGAATATTTCATAGAAGACACTAAATAATTCATAGTAGATTCAGAATAATTCACAATAGATTGTAAATAATTCATCGAGATTAAAAAATGTATAGAAACTAAATAATTCATAGTGAGATCCTACCAGGTGTTCTCCGGCCACTTTGCGAATGCCCACCATGCGTACAGCATCAGCAGGGACAGGTGGGAGAATGGCAGTGGGCTCCATGAATGCTCGTGGGCTGGGGGGCGGAGTCTCACATGTTTGAGACGCAACAGAGTCATGGGTTTCCAGAAGAGACTGCAAATCACATCACAACCAAACACAATCAAAACTATCTATTTTACACTGGATCTACAAAGCTAATGCAGCAAAACAGTAATGGATGCTTATATCCCAACAATTAGCATGGAGCTAACTGCAATACCTAGATCATCACTCACATTAAATCAATAGTGCAGTGTTCAATAATAGACTTTCTTATGTGTTTTTTACGTACCTGGAAGTGTGGCTGGTTGAGGATATTTGAGAGCTCAGCAGCGGTGTTGCTGCGGTGTGTGAAAGGACTCAGCTCTCTCAGGATGTCCTGAACCAGCTCCACGTTATTGTCTCTGACTGCCTCAAGCCGAGGCTCCTCTGGACTCTCTGCACTCTGGTAGACAGACACAAGGGCCCATAGTTGGGTGAGTGTACACAGATCACACTAAGCTACAACTGTGATACATTATTAAATGAAAATGGAGGAGTTTTATGTTAAGTTTTGTTATGTTGTTATATAATGTAATCAGTATTTTATCTTGATCAATATTTAGCACACCATATTCTTTTTTCTGGTCTATTTTCATACAAGAAGCGCACTGGAATCTAAGGTGCATTATAATAACTAGTTACTAGGAACTAGTAAGGAACAGAGGGGTCACCATGTTTTCCTTTTAATTCAGCAGGTCTCACCACTGGGTGGGGAGCTAAGCTAAGTTAAGTAAACAAAACTGTAATAAAAAAAATAAATAAATAAGAGCACTGGATTTTAATCTACACAGATTTCTTTTCTAAAAACTGTTTATTTGGTTGAGTAATGCGCTTTCGTTTATTTACAGTAAGCTTAAATTTCCAGATTTACATACTAATGCCAACTGACAGCACTATACTGAGGAACCCTAAGTGTTCCAGTAAGCCAGGGCAATATCAGCTAGCGGCTTGTTCCACGTAGCTTGTTTTAACACAGTAAACGTGCAAGCTACAGCCCGATATACTCACCTCTGAACGGCGAAAGAGCTAGCGCTTAGGGTTGTTAGTTGCTAATGCTGTTCCAGCAGTGCTAGCTGGGGTCAGCAGCAGGCTACAGGCTGATAATCACCTCCGATAATACTCAACAGCGAAAGATCTAATCTGAAACTCTTTTATGACGCTGTACTTTAGCAGATTGGCTTTACTACTTCTAAAAAACTGACTGGTAGAATTCATACATGGTACAAGGTGCACCTGATTATAAGGCGCACTAATGGTTTTTGGGAAAAGGTGGATTTTCCGGAGGTTAGGCTGGGGATTGCTGGGTAAGAGCTGTGAAGCGGTATCCTTGACTAGGAGGGGCAGAAGGTCTTTTGGCCAGATGAGATAGAGGGGTTCGATCCAATTATCTTGCACAGCCTAAGCTTTCCTTAAAAAAATTTGAGGTTTATCCTCTTTTGAAATTTGATTTATTTTTCCCTTTTATTTTTCATTATCCACTATCCATTCCAAAAAGTTATTTTTGAAACTGACACCAATAAAATAAATAATTCCTACTTAGGAGTATTTTATCCCCAGAAATCCTCAGAAATACCATCATTTTTCACACAAATACATTATTTTCCCACCTAACAATATAATTTTCTAACATATCCTTCTTCATCTTACACTATCATACTCCACAAAACACCATGTGCTCCCCACACCCCCATATATATATTTTTTTTTTACCAAACACAAACATCTTCAAACAAGCCTTTTTCTTTTTACAATCTTTAATGTTTAAACTGCATTGCAACTAAGTAGAATTTGTGTGTTTTATTGTATTTTTTAAAGGAACCTCACCACTGGGCTTTCCATAATGCCCTTGAGGAAGATGAGGTCCAGGTCATTTGCTGTTGTGGAACTGGTGCTGTCACTCAGAGTGTCCAGAACCTGCGAGGCAGCTACAGAATATGAAAGAGAGAGAGAGAAAAACACAATGCAATTGAAATCATGGTGTTTTACTGGCAAAACAAATAATGCTACACTTGTTTTTTTTTGGCTACGCTTGATTTACAAATTTGGGAGTTTTAAAATAAAGTTAAACAAATTTTAGGCTGGAAAAACAAGTCATGTGCAGTTTTCTAATAACTACCATAATTTATACTCTGGCATTAGTCCCTAAGCATTAACTATAAAGAGCCAAAGCAAATTGAGAAACTGTCATAAACACATGACCACAGTCGAACCAAACCCTCTCACTTTATTAAACAACTCCCTATCTGTGTTCATTTATGCGTGGAAGTCCCCTGTTCACATTCGCACAGACAGTGAAGGCAGTTCCCCTCTAAAGGGTGTAATTAGGTGGATGGGGGAACTACAGCCCTCAGGCTTTGTGGATGCTGCTCATGACCTCAGAAAAGCTATTAACAAAGAGGCAGGATGAGAAAATCAATTAGTGTTTGCAGCTCTGATGCCGTACTATCATAATCAATTACTGAGGACACTTTAATGCACAACAATAATAACATTCAAGGGAAGATTTCTGTGTTTAGAGAAATAGTTGACACAACATTAACACCATGTTTTCTTTATTTCTTTACATACACACTCAATAAAGACTAGATATTATCAAAGATTATATTGTGGCTATGAGTCTTACCAGGTTCGGTGCCGGTGGCAGCCACAGGCATGATGACTGAGTCTCAGAGCTAAAGAGAGAGAGAGAGAGAGAGAGAGAGAGAGAGAGAGAGAGAGAGAGAATGAATTAACGAATATGTAAAAAAGGACACTTTGAAATGTATAGTATCTTACAGGCAGCAATTGACTGTTAAGCTACTGTAGTAAAATGTACAGTACGTTTAATCTAAATTGCTACCCTGAAAGCAAAAACATTAAATAAACACATTTTTTGGGTTGCATTGCATCTTTTAAAGTTTATGATGTAAAAACAACCTTAAAACAACTTTTATTTACTATTGTCTTTTAGGCATCAGTTACTATTGAAACTGAATAATTGAATAAATGTTCATTTAAAGAATTTAATGATTTTGAATGACTATTAGATTAGAATACAAATGATATATACATATATACATATTTATACATATATACATATTTAATTAATACAGTTTAATTCAAACCATTCATATAAAACCATGATGTTGAATCAATGTTGAAACAATGTAAAATTTGACGTTTTAAAATTAGACGTTTGAGATCAACGTTGTTTCAATGTCTGTATACAAAAATGCTTTTAATTTTTAGTACAGTAATAATCACAGTACTGTAATTATTATTACAGTATTATGCTGCTGTATTTTTACCACAGTAAATATTAGAGTTCTCTTTAAAATAAAAAAAACTTTAAACTAAAAATGGTAAATTATTATATACTGTACTGTAAACTTTTTTCTATCACAAATGTGATAAAAACAACTTTGTAAACATTTTATATTTCGTGAATCAACACTGAAAATCATAAAAAATAACATGCAAAGAACCAGATAAGCTGAAAAGAGTAATACAAGTGAGAAGCTTTACCAAACTGAGCTAATAGCTAGTTAGGTTGGCTAGTGCATCAACACACATAGCATTAGCTGTTAGATCGCTAGTGATTTACCTGCATACACATTTTTGGACACAATAAAAACTCAGCATTTTGGTAATGAAATGCTTACTAGCTAAGGATATGGACCTTTTCAAATTTTCTCTCATCCAGTGCAGTGTAGCTGGCTAATTAGCTATGTGGCTAACAGCAGCAGAGAGACAAAAACACCAAGATGTTGATTAGAACACTCAACTAAAAAAAAAACTCAAACTTGTTGTAATTCTCTGAGTCTTTATACACAGGGTGTGAATTAAGAATTGAACCCCCCAGAAGGGGTAAAAACAATAGATTGGGTGGGCTAAAGCCTGTGCCCTTTTTACCTATCTATAATAGGCCTGTCACAATAACAACATTTTCAGGACGATATATTGTCCCAGAAATTATTGCGATAAACGATAATATTGTCATTTTAAAGGGTAATTATAAAAAAATGCTTTTTCCTGCTTCTGGGCCCCCTAAGGAGCTTTAAGACAGTGTATCACAGTAATAAAATACTAGGATAATACTATTACACCATTTTACAGTTAAACTAACTTACTTTTTATTACTAAGAACAGACACTGGGCTTCCAATATACAAATATTTTAATGTCCAAAATAACTAAAACAAGTAAAGTACAAGCACTCTGGAATATTAAACAACAAAAAGTAACAACATTTACATGTAATTCAAACATTTTTTAAATTCTGGACACAGCACAGAGGTACTTGCAGATTATTATATATTTTTCATTATATATGTGTTTACTGTAAAACAGAAATTAGTGTCCAAAGACACAAGTGTTCATATAATATGGTTCAGCAGCCCAGAGCTCTTGCTATAAATGTATTTTTTAAAGTAACTGTCAGACAAATTCAGAGCAAGAACCACCAGCATGTTTACCCTGTGGGGCTTGAGGCAGGATCTCTCTGGGGTAACAATATTCATATTCAATATTCAGCTCGGAAAATTGGGCTGGATGGTTGTGCTTTAAATGAGATCAGCTTCGTTTCCACTGTTTTGAAACAACGCGCGTGTGTGCAGACGCCGTCACTGATGAGCTCCGCCTGCCACTACACTCATTTCCTAACCCATAGATGCGACTCGTTCTCATGTAAACAAACTCACGCGCCCAATGGCTGTTATCGACGTCGACAAAAATTATCACGGTTAAAAAAATTATCGTACGATAAGTCGATAACATAGTTATCGCGACAGGCCTAATCTATAATGTTAAATATTAACTACAATAAATGTACAGTTTCCATGTCTGAGAGAAAACACACCTAAAGTGGACCATTTCACACTCATATTATACACTGTAAGCCCAGATTTTGTTGAATTAAGTTGAATTTACTTAAAAAATTTGAGGAAATCGGTTGCCTTAAAAAAAGTTAAGTAATGGGTAATGAAAACTTGAGTTAGCATAACTTAAAAAGTCAAGTTATGACAACTAAATGGGAACTTTTATTTTTGTTATACTGGAAGACCGGATAAGTTAAGTTTACTTAACTTTTTTAAGGCAGCCGGTTTGCTCATTTTTTTTAAGTAATGGGGAACAAAAACTTGAGTTAGCATAAATTAAAACATCAAGTTATTACAACTAAAGGGGAACTTGATTTGTTTCTAAGGTAGCCCAGGGGGAATCACTACACACTGATGGTGAGTGTTAGTCAGAAACTGTTGGACACACCCAGTATGCAAATAGATTGTGACAGGACAGAAGCTGCCAATGGAAACAGACTAAACTCAGTTATTATAAGTTGTTTCAACTCAAAGATCTTTGTTTGAATGTTTATATGTGCCCACAAATGTTCAACTAACTCAAAATAGTTGAGTATTGTTTAGAAATATCCAATTTTATATAAAACAGACTTGAATCATTTGAGTTCAAACAACATATGGGTTTACAGTGCATGTGTTTTAAGTCCTTATTAAGGTAGCAACTGCACAAGCCTACTACATGTAAGTAGCTGGTAGCTAGCTTCCCTAAATACATGTAATTTTCTTCAGTAAATCACTCATATGAAGATGTTTGATTGTTAGAATTTACCAACTTGCCAACTTGAAATATAGTATACAAGTAATAAACTGATTATAACATACAGGTATGTTATAGGTATGTTACAGGTATGTCTGTAGGTGTATAACCTACGGACAAAATTCACAATATAAACCAACATACAGATAGGAACACACAATACAAAAGGGTGTGTGTACATCATGTATGAGAATAAAACTGGGGTGAACAGTGTTATAGATGTGAAATATCAATATTTTAGATATGAAGATGAAAAGGCCAAGATGATGGAGGAGACTTTTTGTCTATTTACAGTGTAAACAATGTGAAAGTTCCCTGGGTAGAACCGAAGAGCCTCCAACAGGCCTATACTGTTCAGCGATGTATCAGACAGTGAAGGGGGAGTGGTGTAAGGAGACTAATGAGAAAAATAGTACACGTGGGGTCCGACAGGGTCGGGGGCACAGTTGCTGTTAGTAATCCTGGGTTGCCATGGCAATGAACGATATAAAAGAGAAGGGTAGCCTGCAAACTGCATTGTGTGTGTGTGTGTGTCTGTGACGTCAGCACCCGCCTACCCACCCCAAATGAGACAAGACAATAACAGGGGAGCAGGTGCAGCAAGAGTGAAGGAAAGAGAGAGAGAGAGAGAGAGAGAGAGAGAGAGATCTATAGAAAGAGAAAGAGCGAGAAACAAAGAGAGCAAGAAACGGAACACAGACAATAACAAAGAGACATAAAGAGAGAGAAGAGACTGAGACACCTCTGCTCTAAAGAGGATTTGACTGCATTGAGCCTTAAAGAGTATCAGTGAACATCAGGTTCTGATGTTGGTTCAGTCACTCCAACTCATGTTAAAGGTACTGCATAGAGATCCACCTTAGATCCACATTAGGCATGGTCCCCTCAGGTTCCTGTGATCATTGTGTTTCCAGAATATACTGGTCTATTGCTGAAAGCTTTTCTATAGATATTAAACACGACTGTAGGTGTCGAGGAAGGATGGGTCCTCAGTAGGATTGTCCTATGAAGACTTTTTTCTTAGTAGTATGTTGGTCACACATATGACACTGTCTTCAAACAAGGCTTTGTGGTGTCTTCACATGGGAACATCACATAATTTTACAGTTCTTTACATAAATAATGTATAAATAAAACATTCTTTGCTTTAGAAGCTTTGTTTTTCACTGTTTCCTTAATTTTCTTGATGCACTATTTCTTTTTTCCCTTTGCGTTAACTCTTTAAGTTTTACTCCATGATTCCTTATGTATTCCTCTATAGTCTAAATGACTTCAGTATTCATTTACTCTCAAGAGGTCACTATAAAATGCCATGTTTTCTTGTGTCTAAATTAGGGGTTGTGCCACATCGTATCGTACGCAATAATAACGGCAACATTTTTGAATATCGTTACAAAATTATACCCTTAAATATCGTGCAGTATCACCCACCCCTAATTATCACATCAGGGTACAACTTTTTTGCTGTTTTCAGCAAAAGAAAAATTCACACTGTTCTCATTTCCCATTATATATATTAACTAGAGATAGATCTGTCCAGTATCATTTATTTTACTTTAATCCAGGATATATGGTAGATATATAGAGTGCATTATTAATATCATGACATTCTGGATCATTGACTTGACTGTTACAAATCTGATGATATTGTATTTTTAATATTTCAGTTAGGAGTGTCCCATATCATATCGTATACTCTTTTATTCTTTTATCATTTGTTTTAATTCAGTGTTTTGTCATATCGCCAAGATTATCGTTTTTGTTTGCAAAAATGCCATGAAGTATTGTAATATTATTTTAGGGCCATGTCGCCCACCACTATACTGAAAAAAATAATCTGCTTCAAAAGCTTTGTTTTCCACTACTTTTACCCCATTTCTGTGATGCATTTTTTCTTATTCCCCTTTTTGTTGTATGTGTGCAGTGAATTGTGAGTAACTGAGGGCTGTGAAGGATACATCAGTTGCGTCCTTCAAAACATCCTCTGCAAATGTCAGCTGCATTTCTATGCTATATAAAGGTTCCTTCATTTTGGTGCAGCCTTCTATAAAGTATCAGCTGAGAAACACAACCCACCTACAATATCATGCAGCCTAGACTTTAGAACGTAGCTTGTCAGCAACTTATTAACACTCTGCCCAACATTTAGATAAAGTTGAGTGGGTAATATGGCTCTAAAGTTATATCACGATATTTTATATTCTTGGTAATATGATGAAAAAAAAATGAAATATATTTTCTAAATTTGAAGAATATACCCCTGCATCAAAATGCATGTTAAATATAAGTTTCAAACATTCAGCTGAACAAAATAATTTTGTGTAAAATATTAATACAGTAATACAATAAATAATCTACATTAATTATACAACAGTTAGTTCCGACCTAACAATCGGATTGGTTGAGAAGTGTTCTAATTGTGCTGATATTAGTGATAAATATCAATTTGTGATCACTCCGCATTGTCGAGTAACAGCATATAAAACACAACACATTTTTGAATCAACGCCTCCACCAGCACCAGCAGCAGCATTAGCTTAGCACAGGCTAGCGCCCAGCCAAGGCACACTCACCCACAGCCCGCAGCCCTGGCTCGTTAATCCATCAGTTACATCAGTTAGCCGCAGTCTGATAGCCGGAACGGTAACCAGACAGGCTAGGCTAAGCTAAGCTAATGCTGAGCTAAAGCAAGCTCTGCTAACCTAACCACAGTCCTGCCAGCTAGCTAACCCAACACCACCCAGCAAACAGGCAGAAATGCTGGCAAACGCGCAGCTTTTACCTGAAGACAACTCTGCGTAACAGGAGAGGAGAGTTTCCACGTTATTTCAAGGTTCTAATATTTACCAACCCCCTTCATCCCCCAATTTTGATTTCAAGCTAACGTTCGTGGTGTTAGCCTGTATAAACCATACGCCGTTTTGTAGTTACAGTTCTGTTACAGTTTACTTGTTGTGGAACTACTTTTTGGCATAAGGCACAGCCCGTATTAAAGCATTTTCATTATTAATTTTTTGAGGGTCTTTTATTTTCTTTATTTATTTTGTAAAAAAAAAAAAAAACTGTTGTATAAAAGCAATAGAATATTGGTGGTTGTGTGTTATTTCCCTCCTGTGTTCTATTAAATATAACATCTAATAAACACCAACTGTTTTTATTTTTGCCCACTCAAAATAAATACATAAATAAATACATAAATAAATCCAGCCGTTCTTATGCATTAGAGGCTGCGTCTAGGTACTTCTGGGCACAGTGTATGAGATTCATGATATTATATTTTTCGCATAAGGCACCACTTCTATTCTTACACACCGCAGGTTAGCAGTACCTTGGCTCTGTAGTTACCATATGGACTTTTGGCCAGGTTTGCTGCAAGTTCAGCAGCTGAGTGAGATCCTGAGGGAAACTCTCAGAGGGGGATCCCTCCACACATACTTACACACATTTACTGAAAACAGCATAACAATATAATAACAAAAAAAAAATGATGAATAGTCAAGTAAATAAACTCCCAGAGACTGACTGACTTTTTAGAGTTACATTAAATAAATATTAGACTTTATCTATTGTCTGGGAAAGATGTTCCATTATATTTTAGAGCATTGCTGTAAGGATTTGATTGATTTCAGCAATCTGAGCTTTTGTGAGGTCAGAAAAACGTTGGAAAATCACCAAAGCATAGGATGGAGCACCATTATTTCATAGTTCCACTCTGTTTATGCCCCTCTTGCACATGTCTGGCATTAGCCAAGGAGCCAACAGGTCCATGTCTATCTTTTTTAAACATTCCTATTCTATTGGCAATACTCATTTACAAGGATTAGACAAGCTGTGTGTGCATTTGCACATCTTTGTCAGCAATGGGTGCAACTTAATATATTAATAACTAAATGCATTTATTAGAAATAGTGTCTGCCCACAAATATTTAGACATACGGATTACTTGCTATTACTTGTTAGCAGCTTCAGCTAAAACATATAAAATGACATTTACAGAACAAAAACAACAAATGCATCTGCATTAGCTTGGTGCTAACATACTGTTAGCAGTCATATTGAGGTGCTAGCAGAAATAAGCATTGTTGTATTCCAATTATATTTATTTTAGCTTTGTGTACAACATTTTTAATGTTATAATATGTTATTATAATTTTTCAATTATTTTTTTATTTGTTTACACATATTTATGTTTTTGAAATAAATAAATTCCAAATTATAAATGATGCTAGCAGTGCTATTATCATATCCATGCTCTCCATCTGCTCCCCTGGGCTGTGACCGTCACACCCCATCTGTCCTCTACACACACACACACACACACACACACACCCACACACACACACAAAGGCCTCCTACTCTGTAAAAGCATGTGAGTACCTTTGGCAGGCCGTGTCCCCCCACCCCCCTTGAAATTTCACGGTAAGCACAATTTAAATACTCATGAATATTCTAATACAAAAATGTGCTAATATATCTTTGTGTTTTGTGGTTTATTCAGTCTGAAAAAATCAGCACCTTTTAAAGAAACATTCTGTATCAGTCGTATATTAGAATAGCAGCTTTAGAACCATGCTGATGCTCTATTGACTGTAACAGGAAGAACTCTGTCATTCTGGCATTTTAGTATCTCTCAGCTTGTCAACAAATGCAGGTGAACAGCTGTTCATGAAGGTGCACTCAAGGCATGAGCTGTACTCAGTGTAGTAAAAATTACACATTAATTACTCTCCCCAACTGTAGGGGGAGACTAGCAGCAAAATAAAAAAAATAATAAATACATTCTCACATAATGCTGCTTTAATAAACATTACACATAAATATATAAAAGCGAATAGTTGAAGAACAGAATCACTCAAACATTCTGCAAACTATTACTACTGGATTATTACTGTCTTCTTTTACTTTTATGTATTTGTCTTTTATCCTTTCTTTCTTCATGTCTATCTCTTATTCCCCCCGTTTTTTTCCATCTCTCATTTTTCATGTTCCTGTCCCTCTCTTTCTTTTACTTCCTATCTCCCACCTTTCACCTTTTCTCCGCTGTTTTCTCACATTCTTCTTCTCAAAATGTACTTACTTCTTGCTCTCTAACAGTTTTCTGACTTTCCATCCGTCTTTTCCTCTTCTCTCTCGCTTTCCCCTTTGCTTGCCCTCTGTCCCTCTTTCTCGTTCCCCTGCACCCCCTCCCCTTTCTCTCTATCCCCTTCTTTCTTCCCCTTCTCGTCTCTCTCATTCTGTTCTCTATTCTTGGTATCTATTCCTCTTTCTTTCTTTTCTCCTTCTGTTCTTTTCTCTCTCACACAAACACTCTCTTTCCCTTCTTTTTTATTTCCTATTTTCTTCTCTTCTTTCCTCCTCTCTCTCTTTGTTTATTCTTTTTCACCTCTTGTCTGTCTCTGTATCTCTTTTTTCTTCAGTCCTCACTCTCTCTATCTCTTTCTCCTCTTCATTGCTCTATACCCTGCTCTCATTTCACCCACTGGTTTCCCCACTTCACTCCCTATCACTTACTTTTATTCTTCTTATCTCTCTCCTTTTTCCTGCTTTCTCCTACTTTTTATTACTCTCTATCTCTTCTATTCCCCCTCTCTTCTCTTTTCCATTCCTCTCTTTCTCCTTCCCTTATGTTATTTTCTCTCTCACAAATTCTCTTTTCTTTTTCTCCTCCTCTTTCCCCTTTCCCCTCTGTTTTCTTTTTATCTCTCTCAATCACTTATACTCTTTTCCCTTTCTCTTCACTTGTTTTCTCTTCATTTCTCCTCTCTCAATCTCTCTCTCTTTCTCTCTGTCTGTCTTTCTGTTCTCAGTAAGGACTAGGCCAGCAGGACACAGAACGAGCTGCTCCATTTCACACACACACGCACACACACACACACACACACACACACACACTACAACATGGACGATGCTACATAGCTACATGTGACACACACCATACAACAACAATATGGCCCCCCCATTCACCACACAACAAAACAACACACACACACACACACACCACAGCAGCAATTACACTGAAACACACAAACACACACCACCACCACCTTCACACACACAGGGTCCTGTTTACCAGGGACTGAACCGCAAGACAACAACAGCGCGACACACACACACACACACGCCGAGGCGCGCGCGCTGCTGTGATGGAGATGAGGTGATGGGCATGAGCGGGGGTGATGAATGGGATGTTTATAGGCGGTAAGATAAAGACAGATATATCTGTATGGATCATGTGTATAAATATACTGTAATAACTGACCTCTCTGAGGGGAAGCGGACCCGCGCGCGCAGCCTGTTAATAATCACACTGATTAAACCTACAGCGTCTTTCCGCCCGTGTTCCTGCAGGCCCCGCCCCCCTGCGCTCTGATTGGCTGGTGCTGATACACACTGTCCCTCACAAAGACCAGACTGCTCTGTAGATCCAGACCAATATATATATATATATATATATATATATATATATATATATATATATATATAAATATACACTACGGTTCAAAAGTTTGGGGTCACTCAAACAATTTTGTGTTTTCCATGAAAAGTCACACTTATTCACCACCATACGTTGTGAAATGAATAGAAAATAGAGTCAAGACATTGACAAGGTTAGAAATAATGATTTGTATTTGAAATAACATTGTTTTTACATCAAACTTTGCTTTCATCAAAGAATCCTCCATTTGCAGCAATTACAGCATTGCACACCTTTGGCATTCTAGCTGTTAATTTGTTGAGGTACGCTGGAGAAATTGCACCCCACTCTTCTAGAAGCAGCTCCCACAAGTTGGATTGGTTGGATGGGCACTTCTGGCGTACCATACGGTCAAGCTGCTCCCACAACAGCTCAATGGGGTTCAGATCTGGTGACTGTGCTGGCCACTCCATTACCAATAGAATACCAGCTGCCTGCTTCTGCTGTAAATAGTTCTTGCACAATTTGGAGGTGTGTTTAGGGTCATTGTCCTGTTGTAGGACGAAATTGGCTCCGATCAGGCGCTGTCCACTGGGTATGGCATGGCGTTGCAAAATGGAGTGATAGCCTTCCTTATTCAGAATCCCTTTTACCCTGTACAAATCTCCCACCTTACCAGCACCAAAGCAACCCCAGACCATCACATTACCTCCACCATGCTTAACAGATGGCGTCAGGCATTCTTCCAGCATCTTTTCATTTGTTCTGCGTCTCACAAACGTTCTTCTTTGTGATCCAAACACCTCAAACTTGGATTCATCCGTCCACAACACTTTTTTCCAGTCTTCCTCTGTCCATTGTCTGTGTTCTTTTGCCCATCTTAATCTTTTTCTTTTATTAGCCAGTCTCAGATATGGCTTTTTCTTTGCCACTCTGCCCTGAAGCCCAAAATCCCGCAGCCGCCTCTTCACTGTAGATGTTGACACTGGTGTTTTGCGGGTACTATTTAATGAAGATGCCAGTTGGAGACCTGTGAGGCGTCTGTTTCTCAAACTAGAGACTCTAATGTACTTATCTTCTTGCTTAGTTGTGCAACGCGGCCTCCCACTTCTTTTTCTACTCTGGTTAGAGCCTGTTTGTGCTGTCCTCTGAAGGGAGTAGTACACACCGTTGTAGGAAATCTTCAATTTCTTAGCAATTTCTCGCATGGAATAGCCTTCATTTCTAAGAACAAGAATAGACTGTCGAGTTTCAGGTGAAAGTTCCCTTTTTCTGGCCATTTTGAGCGTTTAATTGACCCCACAAATGTGATGCTCCAGAAACTCAATCTGCTCAAATGAAGGTCAGTTTTGTAGCTTCTGTAATGAGCTAGACTGTTTTCAGGTGGTTTTCTAATCATCAATTAACCTTCTGAGCCAATGAGCAAACACATTGTACCATTAGAACACTGGAGTGATAGTTGCTGGAAATGGGCCTCTATACATCTATGTAGATATTGCACCAAAACCAGACATTTGCAGCTAGAATAGTCATTTACCACATTAGCAATGTACAGAGTGTATTTGTCTAAAGTTAGGACTAGTTTAAAGTTATTGTCAGGTGCGGGTGCAGGGAGGATGCGGAGGCGGATGCAAATGCAAACAAAAAAGGATTTATTTACGAAAACAAATACAAAATACACAGGGAGTTACTGAAAACAGGACTGAGGAAACTGGGGAAAACATGGAGCACTGACAGACGATAAACGTACAAGGATCGACACCGGGGAAATGGAACACGGACCTTAAATAGAGGTGCACACACACAGGGAACAGGAAACACCTGGGACGAAGGGGCGGAGTTACAAATGAACACAGGTGAGTGGAAAAACACTGGGAATGAAACACAGACCTGAGAATAACACAGACATAAGAAGCAGACAGACTAAAGACCTGACAGAACCCCCCCTTTAACGCGCAACTCCCGGGGCGCGTAAAAACAGATCCCCAGGAGCCGGGCAAGAGGGGGTGGAAAACACAACAGGATACCAAACAAGACTAAGACTGAGCACAGACGAGAGGAGACTGGCCAAAGGACGGGACAGGAAACTGAAACACAGACTGGACCCTAGACAACAAAGGGGACTGGACTGGAGATCGGGGAGCAGAAGAGCCGCGGCGGTCTCGGAGCGCGGAGCCTCAGCCGCGAGCTTCTCGGAGCACGGATGAGCCGCGGGGGTCTCGGAGCGCGGAGCCTCAGCCGCGAGCTTCTCGGAGCGCGGATGAGCCGCGGGGGTCTCGGAGCGCGGAGCCTTAGCCGCGAGCTTCTCGGAGCGCGGATGAGCCGCGGGGGTCTCGGAGCGCGGAGCCTCAGCCGCGAGATACTTGGAGCGCGGCGTCTCGGCCGCGTGATTCTCGGAGCGCGGCGTCTCGGCCGCGGGATTCCCGGAGCGCGGATGAGCCACGGGAGTCACAGAGCGTGGCGTCCCATCCGCTGGCTTCACGGAGCGTGGCGTCTCGGTCGTGGGATTCTCGGAGCGCGGCGTCTCGGCCGCGGGATTCTCGGAGCGCGGCGTCTCGGCCGCGGGATTCTCGGAGCGCGGCGTCTTGGCCGCGGGATTCTCGGAGCGCGGATGAGCCACGGGAGTCACAGAGCGTGGCGTCCCATCCGCTGGCTTCACGGAGCGCGGCGTCTCGGCCGCGGGATTCTTGGAGCGCGGATGAGCCACGGGAGTCACAGAGCGTGCCGTCCCATCCGCTGGCTTCACGGACCGTGGTGTCTCGGTCGCGGGATTCTCGGAGCACGGATGAGCCACGCGAGTCACAGAGCGTGGCGTCCCATCCGCTGGCTTCACGGAGCGCGGCATCTCGGCCGCGAAAGTCACTGAGCGCGGGTAGAGTACAGCCCCTGGGGGAAACAGCAATGGAGTACGGGCTGGTGCGGGGTAGAGCTCCTCCTCCTCCTCGGAGCAACTGGGCGCACATCCCAGGTAGTCCCACGGGCTGCGCGCCACTTGCCTCGGGTACTCATGGCTACTGCCAAACACGGGATGAGACCCGAGGCTCACCGCACCAACCCTTAGCGCCCCCCCCCAAGAAAATCCTCCCCCGTAAAGGGATCCTCTTTATGCTGGCGGGACCCCTTAGAACGTCTACCCCGAGGCCTGTGGCGTCCTTTAGGCCTCGGGGATTCCAACGCCGGGGTCCCGCATGGTGCACGGCGGATCGCCAACCTGGAGCCGGTCCACTTATTTGCTGCGTCCATATTTGGTCGATCCTTCTGTCAGGTGCGGGTGCAGGGAGGACGCGGAGGCGGACGCAAATGCAAACAAAAAAGGATTTATTTACGAAAACAAATACAAAATACACAGGGAGTTACTGAAAACAGGACTGAGGAAACTGGGGAAAACATGGAGCACTGACAGACGATAAACGTACAAGGATCGACACCGGGGAAATGGAACACGGACCTTAAATAGAGGTGCACACACACAGGGAACAGGAAACACCTGGGACGAAGGGGCGGAGCTACAAATGAACACAGGTGAGTGGAAAAACACTGAGAATGAAACACAGACCTGAGAATAACACAGACATAAGAAGCAGACAGACTAAAGACCTGACAGTTATCTTCATTGAAAAGTACAGTGCTTTTCCTTCAAAAATAAGGACGTTTCAATGTGACCCCAAACTTTTGAACGGTAGTGTATATATATATATATATATATAGCTGATTCAGACTGACATATAGTTAAATCACACAATCAGAATACTCTTCCTTCTGACCCTGAAACATAAAAAAAAAAACATTTTAATTCCTTAAACTTTTATTGAGAATTTATAAGGTATTTATAATCCAGAGTTAATGAAAATTGGCATTTAATGAAATCGTGTTTGGTTCTGGAGCAAAAATCTGAGTTGTTCTGTTCTAAACAATTTATTTATCTAAAATTATTTTAATTTCAACAAAATAAACAAAATTGGACGGCTTAAGCTTTTACATTTTAAGTTTATTTTTGGAGACTATTAGAAATATGTATTAATGTATAATATTAATACATTTTCATTTTGATGAGATGTCACTGGTGCCATTAATATTTACCCATATTCTATTTTATAAAGTTGTTTCTATTTACAGCTCTGGAACAAAAAAAAAGAGATAACTTAAAAATGATGAGTTTCTTTGATTTTACTAAATTGATCTGCTTGCATTTTTGCACCAGGATGGGGATAAAGCTATCCCAAAGCAGTGTGTAAGACTGGTGGAAGAGAACTTTTTTTTTTTTTTGCATTTTTTGAGGTCTGAACGCTCTGCATCTTTGTGTTATTTCAGCCAGTTTCTGCAAACTGAAAGTGAAACTGAAGTGGTCTCTTATTTTTTTACAGAGCTGTATATATATATATATATATATATATATATATATATATATATATATATATATATATATATATATATATATATATATATAAAGGCACAGCTGTTATATACAAGGCACAGCTGTTAACTGAAGACCAGACGTTTATGAAACTGAATGGGAGAATGCTACACAGGAAATTTGGCAGTGTTAAATCAACACTTATTAGTGTTAAACTTTACACTCTTAGTGTTCATTTACAGTACAGTAACAGTGTTGATTTAACACTGCCAAATTTCCTGTGTAAGAGTGTGCAAAGTATTTAACTTTCAGATCCACCCCTGAATAAATGTATACCAATATCTTCAATTCATAAAATAAAGATCTTTTTAATCTGATATGTTGCGCGCGCTGGAAGGGCGAGATTTCCCAGTGTGCTGGAACAATCACTGGAGAAAAACTGGGAACAATTAAGCATGCGCGAAGACATACACTGCCCCCTAGAGGATACAACTGTATTACCATCATGTTATACATTTAAAAGCCTGTATGAATACTGATTTTTACTATAATCTTACTGGAATAATACTCAAATAATCAAAATCAAAGCTTACTAAAATAATAATAATTCAGATAATTGATATGGTAATGTAATAGTAATAGTAATAGTAACACGCAGTGCTTACCAATCTGTGTATTTCATATATACGTATTAATATTGTATGTACAGTATGTACAAATCATGCAAATATGTATGTAGTATTAATATTTAGATATTCTGTATATTTATTTTGTATATATTGTGTTTTTACTCAAGTGAGGGATTCTTTTACATTTAAATTCATTTAAATTGGACTGTATATGTAAATAGTTTATTGTTCATTTATTCATGTTAGTCACTGAGGGATGATTTGAATTTAGTTCCACAGACACAAACCTTCGTATTTTAAGGTAACAGTGCCACCCTGTGGATGGAAACAGAAGTGCAGTGTGCTATTCACTACTCTTTTAAATCAACAAAAGTTTACTCACACACTTCACACTTTATTGGTAACATTCCATTTCACTGAAAACTAGCTCAAGTTTTCAATGAAATAGGACTCAGGTCACATTTGCTTCTAGGAAAGTCAGGACAGCCTCATCAGCCCCGAGTTCAGAATCCAAGATGGCTGCCTGCACATCAACAGTAGTAAAAGCTGTAGTATTATACAGTTTATTATCACTACTATCTATTTGTGTGTTATTAAATCAGTTGTACTCACACACACACACACACATAGCACTAGCCAACTTCTTTCTGTGGATTTGTTTCCATGTGTTCGGATGTGCGAAATATTTGATCATACATTGTTATTAACTGGTAAGTTTTTGCCCCTTACAGATTTTCTTTGTTTTTGCTTTTTTTTTCCACACTTACATTTTTCATATTATCAAATCTGATTAACAAGAATGTACTGTGATGGTGTGTGTCTTGCTAAATTTGGTGAAAAACATTTCAGAAAAAGAACATCATACTGATGGTGTGATGGTCTGGGGCAACTTTGCTGCTTCAGGACCTGGAACTTGCTGTAGACAGAACCCTGAATTCTGCTCTCAACCAGAAAATTCTGAATGTAAATGTCCAGCTTGTGACCTTAAAGGAGAACTCCAGTCTAAAACTCTCATGTAAAATGTACTTTTGCTGTAGTAAAACATAATAAAAAGTACTTTCCTTTGTTCAATAGCACACCTCCGTTCTCCCACAGCTTTCCAAGATCCAGAAAGTCTAACAGTTTGTCCAAACACCCTTCGGACTGGGTGATACAGGGCATAATTTGCCCCGATAAATCGCTTTTCCCATCGTTATCCAGGCCTAAAGTAGCTCCACTTGCTAGAATCCAGAGAGCCCTGACATTTAAAACGAGGCATTAATAACTTCCCGTAATGCTAGCTTTCAGCTCCATGCACCGCCATATTTGATAATGTCGTAGACATATATATATATATATATATATATATATATATACATATACTCCAGATAGCGTAGCAGCCGGCACCAGGAGGAAGGCTATGTGGCACACGTAAACATGTATATATATGTCTATGACATTATCAATACAAATATGGCGGCTCACGGAGCTAAAACTAGCATTTAGGAAAGTAAACAGTGTTTTTAATAAACTTCTTGTGCACTTTTTAAGTTAATAATGTCTCATTTTAAATGTCAGGGCTCTCTGGATTCTAGCAAGAAGGTGTGAAGCTACTTTGAGCTGGAAAACGGTGGAAAACCGTTTTTTTTATCGGGGCAAATTATGCCCCGTGTCACCCAGTCTGAAGGGTGTTTGGACAAACTGTTAAAGTTTCTGGATCTCGGAATGCTGTGGGAGAGCGGAGGTGGGCTATTCATCAAAAGTAAGTACTTTTTATTATGTTTTACTACACTAAAAGTTCTCCTTTTAGCTCAGGTGTACTTGAGTTCTGCAGCAGGACAATGATCCAAAGCACACCAGCAGGCCCACTTCTGAATGGCTCAAAACAAAACAAAAAACAAAATGAACGGTCTAGAGTGGCTAAACTGTTTATGTTTGAAAATCCTCCAATGTGGTTGATTTAGAACAAGTCTGTAAAGAAGAGTGCACCAAAATGATCCACTGGAAAAAGAAAGAGTCATTGGTCACCAATGCTTGATTATAGTTGTTGCTGCCAGTGGTGATACAACCAAGTTATCAGTTTTAGTGGGAAAATATTTTTTCACACAGGGTCAAGTTGGGTTGGATAGTTTTTTATACTGTTTTTTTTTTATAGTTACTCAGGTTATATTTGTCTGATATTAATGATATGATTTATGTTTGTTAATATTTAAACTATAAATATGATTTAAAAAAAAGCAAACAAAATAAAGAAATTAGTAGCACGGAAAATACTTTCACACTGCACTGTATATTTAACTGGAATTCAGTCAAACTTGTTGTGATTTCATTCCCAGCTCCAACTTCCAAAATTCAAGGTAATTGGAATGCAACGTATTTTCAGTGTTTGTTAGCAAGTTTAGCCTAGCATATGTTGTTGTAAATTAAAGAAACACCTATATCACAGATACAAAACCCGTCTACACTGATCGAATGAATCTCAATCTGAATCACTGATCAATCACCATACTTTGCATTTTTGCAGAACTGTTCATTTAATCTGAGGCTGATGTTTTGGCAGTCACAGCAGTTCAGATGGCACGTCATCAGGTAACATCTTTAATCACAGTCATAAATATGTACAAACAAAAAGAATATATCCTCTGTAAGACACAGTGAAGCACACACACACACACACATATTCTCACAAATATTCCAAGTGTAGTAATAAATTATGTACAGTTTGAGTTAGAGACAGTGGAGGATCTCAGTGTGGATGAGGAACAGCTGGAGAGACAGGTGGAGAGACAGCTGGAGAGACTTTCGGCTGAAATGTGGGTTTTCTGCAGGGTTTCTGTGGAGGCACAGGAGAGCAGAGTGGAAAGGGCTGACCATCACCATGTGAACGAGTCATCATATCTGAAAAAGAAACAACATGACAAATGATTCACTGCGTTTCATTTTTGACTGATTTATATATTAATAACAGCACTAATTTACTGACAACTGAATGAAGAGTAGGTTTTAGTAGATACATTATATTATTATTAACAGGAATGGGAAATACGTGGAATATAATTGATAATTGACAAAAAAAGTGTTTACTGTATGTGTTTTTCTGGAAGATTTGTATTGGACTACAAATATAATACAAATTACTGACAGTAAATAGTTGTACACTCTAAGAAATATAAGTACAGATTTGTACTTAAAAGAGTACAAAGCTTGTCGCTGGGGCTGTACCTTATATTGAGGCACAAAAAAGTACCTTTCAGTGAAAGTCCTTTTTTGTACCCATGGTTTTTGTGGCAGTAAAGATCATAAAGATTATAAACGTTATCATCAACTGAATATGGCTCAAAAACTTGATGATCCAAAATTGTCTGGCTTTCAAATAAAAAATGTGCTATTTAAATATATACTGTTTATTAGTACAGTGATGCAGAATACTGAATGTACCCTTTGGCTGGTTAAATGGTACAAATTTGTACTTATTGCTGTTAGAAATGACTTTGTACTTCAGAGGGAACAAATCTGACCCCGTAAAGACCAATATTGTACCTTTGAGGGTACAATTATAAAGAGTGTACCTTCGAGTACAAAAAAGTACTCATATCGTACCTCTGTTTTTTAGAGTGTACTTATACTGAATTGCATTTCAAAAAATGCTTTTCTCTGTACAGTTTTAATTGAGTTATATTGTAATATATTACCCCCACCTTTATTTAATATAATAAGGTTCTCCTCACTTTTATTTCAGTTACATTGTTTTACAGTACTCATACTGTCAATATAGTACAGTTTCTGCTCTTTGAATTGAGTTAAATTGTGATACAGTACCTTGACATTTACTACATTAGTTCTTTGTTTTTAAATTGGGTTATATTGTGATACTGTATTATACTTATAGTGTAGTACAGTTTCTATTCTTCCAATGGAATTAGATTGTGATATAGTATCTTTACTTTAATATAGAACAGTTCCTGCTCTGTCAGTTTACTTTTTTAGTTGAGTTAGATTATAATAATAATTATAATAAGTTTTTGCTCTTTCGGTTGAGTTAGATTGTGATAGAGTACCTGTGTTTTTGTGACACAGTACCTGTATTTTCACTATAATACAAGTTCTGCTCTTTCAGTTGAGTTAGATTGTAATACAGAACCTGTACTTTCACTATAGTAGAGTTTATGCTCTTTCAGTTGAGTTAGATTGTGATAGAGTATCTGTATTTGTGTAATACAGTACCTGTATTTTCACTAAAATACAGGTTCTGCTCTTTCAGTTGAGTTAGATTGTAATACAGAACCTGTACTTTCACTATAGTACAGTTTCTGCTCTTCCAGTTGAGTTAGATTGTGATAGAGTATCTGTATTTGTGTAATACAGTACCTGTATTTTCACTAAAATACAGGTTCTGCTCTTTCAGTTGAGTTAGATTGTGATACAGTGCCTGTACTTTCACTATATCTGTATTTGTGTAATGCAGTACCTGTATTTCCACTATAATACAAGTTCTGCTCTTTCAGTTGAGTTAGATTGTGATACAGTATCTGTATTTTCACTATAGTACAGTATCTGGTCTTTCAGTTGAGTTAGATTGTGATACAGTACCTGTATTTTCACTATAATACAGGTTCTGCTCTTTCAGTTATTTAAATTGTGATACAGTACATGTAATTTTATTATATTACAGTTTCTCTGCTTTTTTAATTGGGTAAGACTGATATAAAATACATGTACTGTAAGCATATTACAGTTTCCACTCACTTTCAGATAAGTTAGATTGTTATGCAGTATTTGAACTTTCACCAGAGCCCTGTATCTGCTCTTTTAATTGAGTTACATTGTGAAAGAGGTCCTATATTTTCACTATAGTACAGATTCTGCTCTTTCAATTGAGTTAGATTGTGATACAGTACCTTTACTTGCATGGAATAAATTTATCTTCTCTTTTAATTGAGTTACATTGTGATACAATACCCATATTTCCACTATAGTACAGTTTCTGCTCTTTCTGTTAAGTTAGATTGTGATACAGTACCTGTACTTGCATGGAATAAATTTATCTTCTCTTTTAATTGAGTTACATTGTGATTCAGTACCCATATTTTCACTATAGTACAGTGTTTGCTTTGTTTGCTCTACTACAGTACATTTCATTTCTTAAAGTCTTTAGTTGCTTAAACGTGTTTGTGTTCTTTATTTGATTGCATTTTAGCAATGCTATTCTGCTGCTAGTAGGCTTTTTATTTGGGTCTTTGGGGAGCAGTGCAGTTTATCTGCTTCAGATTTACTCCTATTAGATAGAGATTTAAGAATCTAATCTGAGGCTCTCCGTGGATCTGAATGAATAAGGTGTAAGGAATAAAGGCAGCAGTAAAAGGCCATTCAGAAAGCCTTTCTTTTAACCTCTTTGTCTGCAGTTTTTCTCTCCCCCGTGCCACTTCCCGTCGCTGTGAAGGCTAATTAAATCAAGTGTTAAATGTCAGAGCCTCTCAGAGATTCAGCATGCGTCACGTCCTCAAACCCACTGCCGTCCTAACGGGCTCGGGGAGGAGAGGAGCCATCATCCCATCTGTCCCTGCTCTCCTTACAGGTGTGAAAAATTCATCAGCTACTCTCCTCTCAACTTCTCACTCACTCACACACACAATCACACACAGCGAAATGGTTCTGTGCTTTTAGTTCACTTTCCCAAAAACGATCTCATCTCCTGTCAGAGATGGACAACATTTCTGATGCATGAATTTAGGATTAAGAAACTGCATGAAGCACAAACACAAACACTGCTTGAAACTCTATCTGCTGTTCAGTATGAGTTTAGAGGCTTCTGTGTGGTGTTGGCCCTGTCTGTGTCTGTGAGATTGGAACAGTTCATTCATCCATGATATGACAGAAGTGGCAGATAGTAGCCGGGGATTCCATCAGTGTTGTGCACAATTTAAAGATTTCATCAGAAAGAAAGAAAAAAAAATGTGAAATAAGTCCATGTTTCCATTGAATCATGTCATTTGTAGAAACGTTAGATGATTGTCTTTTAGAGTATTTTTATGGCTTTGTTGTTTGCAGTTCAGATGTTCCAGGAAGGCTGAGCAGTGGCTCACATTATAATAGGCTGAATTCCCCCCGCCTCCCCAAGAGCATCCACCACACATCTGGGAGCACAAACACACCAGACAGTTCTGGGAGAGCACAGAGTCATTTTAAGAGCATTTTAAAGTTTCGTATGTCGACAGATAAGCCGCTTAATGTGACTTGTATCATGCTACATTATTCTTAACTCAAAAATGTCTTTTCGTATCTCTTTTTCACATTTTATTAATTAATAAATTTTGCAGTATAGAAAATGTGGTGGATGAAAAACCCTGACATCCAAATGTATTTAGCCCCCCTTTTTTTGGGGTATGTCTCTACCAGCTTTTTGTGCATCTATAGACCGAGATCTTTGCCCCATTCTTCTTCTTTACAAAACAGCTCAAGATCAGTTTTCACAGCAATTTTCATGGCATGTCTTACTACAGAAGCTCAGTGGTATTTAGGTCAATATTTTGACTGGGTAATTCTAACACATGAATATTATTTTATCTAACCCATTCCACTGTAGCTCCGGCTGTACTGTATGTTTAGAGTCATTGTCTTACTGTAAGGTTTACTGTAAATGTTTTGCAGCCTCCAACTGGTTTTGTTCCAGAATTGCCCTGTATTTACCTCCATACATCTTCCCATCAACTCTGACCAGCTTCCTGTCCCAGCTAAAGTAATATATCAATACAGCACAGAGCTGCCACCTCAATGTTGTGGGTGGGGATGGTGTGTTCAGGGTGATGAGGAGTGTCATTTTTCACCACACATAGCGCTTTACATTTAGGGCGAAAAGTTTAACTTTGGTTTAATCTGACCTCAGCACCATCTTCCACATGTTTGCTGTGTCCCCTACATGGCCTGTGGCAAACTACAAACAGCACTTCTTATGTCAACAAATGATTTCTACTTGACACTCTTCTATAAAGGCCAGATTTATACTTATAGGTGTCCTGTGGACAGATTCTCCCATCTGAGCTGTGGATTTCTGCAGCTCCTCCAGAGTGACCATGGGCCTCTATTCTGCTTCTCTGGTCAGTGCTCTCCTTGTTCAATCTGTCAGTTTGGGTGAACGGCCATGATGTGCTAGGTTTGCAGGTGTAGAATACTTTTTCTATTTTTGGATGATGGATTGAACAGTGCTTCTTGGGATGCTCAAAGCTTGGAATATGTTTTTTTAACCTAACCAATGCTTTAAACTTCCCACAGCTTTATCTCTGACCTGTCTGGTGAGTTCCTTAGTCCTCATGATGCTGTTTATTTACTAGTGTTCTCTAACGAACCACTGATGCCTTCACAGAACAGGTGTATTTATACTGCCGTTAATTGCTCAGCAACATTGTAAATGAGGGTCACCCTCAATGTTTTTTCCGAGTAAACAATAAAGGTTGATTGAATTACACACAGTTGGACTGTATTCATGGAGGAAAAATTTTGATTTCAGAGGTGGGGGGGACACAAATGGCTTGTGTAATATTGACCTCAAAGCATTATTGCAGCTAAACTACAATCTAGAAGCTTTCATTTTCATCCTCATTTACAGAACATTATAACATAGCATTACCTTACATAACATTACATAGCCTGATTTTTTGAGTTAAAAAGCAGAAATTGAATTATTTTGACAAGAGAATGGGAGAAATTGAATAAAATATCCATAATTCTATGCAAGTGCGGATCATACATTTTATTTTAAATGAGTGTAACAGAGAACCGGAAAGAAAATCCTATTTTCGTTATAAAAAAATCTAATCTCTGCTCCTCCATTTCCTTCAGTCTCTCCTGCTCTACCTCCTCCAGCATCTCCTCCTGTATCTCTTTCACCATCACCACTGTCTGTCACCTGACAAAAATATATTTGATGCATAATATTGATATTTATATGTGACATATGAACAGTGCGACAGTCATAGATTTTGATGGTACGGTTCTAGTCTGAGGAAAAAACTCAGACATATTTCAAATGGTAAATTAAACCTCTACTAAATATTAAATCTGTCTAGCTGACATGACCCAAGCAGAATAAACACACAACATTTTAAGAACTTACAGCCACGGGCGAACATGGATTCTGGACAATACAGAACAGTTTGAAGCCCATGCGCTGTCTAGAACCAGATGGAGTGACAGCCGGTGCGTCCAATGATACGTTAGCAAGAAACGGCAGAGCCAGTGGATGAGTTTGTGTGCGGTCTAAAGGGAAAATGGATCCACTTGAGCGGTCGTTTTCTGCTGGGTCCTAGCGCTTGATCCGTCTCTATTGAAAAAGTGCAGGGGACATGTCCCCCCCCGTCCCCCAAAATTACGTCCGTGACTGTATTAACTAATTAATTGACGTCTAAAGCCAATTGGTTAGGGGTTTTAGAGTCACAATTTTCAGATTTTTTGATGTGTACAATTAAGTTTGAGGTTGTAAGGTGACAAAATGTTTGAGCTGTTTTGTGTTTTAAATGTATTTTTTCGTTGCTCATTTTTGTTTCATCATCTGTTTGATATTATAGACCCATCTTACAGCTTTAGTAGAGAAATGTGTCATGAAGTTTTTAAAGTTTACATGATGTTACAGGACTCACCTTGACCGCTGGTTGTGCTCATTGCTTTCTCCAAATAGCAGGTCTGCCATCACTCCCTCTGGAGTGGACCTTTTCCCATACCTGAGAGAGAGAGAGAGAGAGAGAGAGAGAGAGAGAGAGAGAGAGAGAGAGAATAAGAGAGAATAAGAGAGTCAGTGAGAATGGAATCATCTGAATGGTACAGTTGGCAGGAACACTGTTTTTTCTCCATACTTTATCTGAAGTCACAGAGAACATGAACCTATAATGAAGCCTCATCTTCACAAATGAAAACTGGACTAGTGTTCCAGTCCAGTGCCTCTAATACAGTTCAGCCTGATGAGCTCTGGCCATGTTGCTGTGGAAGAATCTGGAGGAGAACTGACAGCAATAACACTACAGAGAAGATGGACCTGAGTTAATTAGTCTTGGTTTAGGTTGGGTAGGTGGAATGTGCACTGTTAATTTTTTTTTTTTTTTTACAGGCTTTACCCTATACATTTTACAGTATTTTAACTGTATTTTTTTCTCTCTCAGTTTTCAAATTAATAAAAAAAACTATATAATAAATATATATATATACTATAATATATTTTAAAGTATACACTGAAAAAAATTATGAGTTAAATTTACTTGAGTAAAAAATGTTTCGCAACTTTCTGAATTTGCTGGTATTTACTTAATTTCTGCATATAATATAACCTAATTACATTGACTAAATTTATACAATATTACTCAAATAATTTATGTTACATAATATATTGTAATTCCTGAAATTTTAATATTTTTAGTTAAAACACACATATATATTACACTCTCTCAACACATGGATGGCATGCAATACATTCTTTTTAGTATACTAAAAAGAATGTATTGCATGCCATCCATGTGTTGAGACAGTGAGACTTGGTCTGTTTACAAAATAAATATTTGAGATTATGTAAATATTTGAATGTGTTTTACCTTAAAAAAAAATCAGGAATTTTAATATATATTATTGCTTTCAAACCTCAAGTAATGCTAAGAAAACAAGTTCATATTCATTTAGAAACAACAACAATACTAAAGTTTTTTCTAAGAATAATAATTGGTAGAATAACCCAGATTTTTAATCACAGCTTTCATGTGTCCCAGCATGCTCTCCACCAGTTTTTGGGTGAACTTATGCCACTCCTTATGCCATAAGTTCCCCCAGAGTTGGGTAACACAGCCAAAGCAGAAGGAAGCAAGTTTTCTTCCAGGATAATCTTGTATGCGGCTTGATGTATGCATTATCTGCAAGAGGAAACTGCCCAATTCCAGCCTTGCTGAAGCATCTCCAGATCATCACTGATCCTCCACCAAATTTCACAGTGGGTGCAAGTTCACCTCTGCAGGTCTTCATCTAAACATTTGATGGCCAGGTGTTGAGCAACGCTGAAAAATGGACTCATTAGAGAAGATGATCTTACTCCAGTCCTCTATAGTACAATTCTTATGATCTTTATCAAACTTCAGCCTGGCTCTTCTTTGCTTGTCAGTAAAGAAGATCCTTTTTCTAGTTTAGTTTGAGTCCTGCTTCTAAGAGTTTGTTTTGAACTGTTATTTCCATGCACTTCGCACCAGCTGCCATTTGCCATTCTTTTTATAGGTCACTTGATGTCGTCCTGCGGTTGCTGACTGACATTCAAATAAGTTGACGGTCAATCTCCAGACCTGAACCCCATTGAAAAATCTCTGAATGTAATCATGTAAGATGTACGATGGATGGTCACAAGCCATTAAATAAGGCTGGACTGCTTGATTTTTTGTGCCAGGAGTGGAATAAGCAGTGTGAAAGACTTGTGGAGGAGAGCATGCCAAGACGCATGAAAGCTGTGATTAAAAATCAGGGTAATTCCATCAAATAATAATCTAAACTCTTAAAACATTAGCATTGTTGTTTATAATATGAACTTGTTTTTTTGCATTATTTAAGATTTAAAAGCTCTGTACCTACTACTATTTCTCATTTTCTGCAAAAAAAAATGCTCTAAATGACAATGCTTGTATTTGTAACTTGAATTAAATATTGTCAGTAGTTTATAGAATAAAACCACAATGTTCATTTTACTCAAATATATACATATAAATAGGTAAACTTAAAAACTGATGTTTTTTAAGTTGTCTCTTATTTTTCCACAGAGCTGTATATGTAAGTGAAGAAATGTGGAGTACAGGATCTACAGAGTTAAATCAGCAGCTGAAGTATAGGATTTAGCGGTATCTGGACACTCACCCATAGGAATACATTATATATATTCTTAAATCAAAAAGACATTTATTCGCAGGGTTTCTGTTTTTTTGTCAAGTGGACGTAAAACGCTGCTGTTCTCAGGACAGAGCTCTCTCGCTCGGAGAGCCATGCCATCAGCGTTCTCACTGATAAAGCAATTTTATGCTCAGATTTCTCCTGCCTGCTGCATCAGGCCGTCTGAGGAAAAGCTGATATGGCAGTGGTTTGCGAGGCGGCACCACCGCTGAGTTCCACCTGCGTCCAGCTGAGCATTACAATATGAAGAGACATGCAGTTATCTGCCGGAGTCACGACTGACTGAACGTCCGTGTGCTTCAGAATGATCGGCAGCTGAGTGAACTGATTCACAAGTGTGGACCTTGTCTCTGTGTGTATGTAACATACAGCTCTGGAAAGAAATTAAGAGAGCACTTCAGTTTCTGAATCAGTTTCTCTAATTTTGCTATTTATAGGTTTATGTTTGAGTAAAATGAACATTGTTGTTTTATTCTTTAAACTACGGACAACATTTCTCCCAAAAATCCAAATAAAATATTCTCATTTAGAGCATTTACTTGCAGAAAATGAGAAATGGCTGAAACAACAAAAAAGAGTTCAGGAAATAAATATTTGGTGGAACAACTCCACCAGTTTTCATGCACCTTGGCATGTTCTCCTCCACCAGTCTTACACACTGCTTTTGGATAACTTTATGCCACTCATGGTGCAAAAAAATAAGCAGTTCAGCTTGATGGTTTGATGGCTTGTAATCATCCATCTTCCTCTTGATTATATTCCAGAGGTTTTCAATTAGGCAAAATCCAAAAAACTCATTATTTTTAAGTGGTCAAGTGGTAAAATCATGCAACTACTATTTGCCCAATATGCAAATATAGGTTGCTGGGAGCCAATAGAAAAGTGGTGTAAAAGAAAAGACCATGTAAAAGCCAATATCAGTGTAGTGCTTTGTTTTATTGTTGGATTGTGTCTTTTTTAGAGCTGTGCCAATTACTATCCAATCAGCAATATAAACACACTAAACTCAATATAATATATTGATTCAACTCAAAGATCCCATTTTAATGTTGAAAATAATCCAAAGTATCCAAATAACTCAAATAGTGTACCTTCCCTCTGCAGGCCTCTAGGTTCATATGCGTTTACTGGTGTAAATCTATCTTTAGGAAGAGGTGATCACTATGATGTTAACACTGTACACAAAGTAAAACAAAGTTTAGATGTTTAAAATCAATGCTTCCTCTGATCTACCTTAACCATGCTGCATTGATTAAGGTCGTCTGAATAGTTTTATGTTGTAATCAGTGGACACTAACATTTGGTCTGGTTTTGTGAGATGTGCAACAGGCAATGGGAACATCTGCCACTCATAGCCCCTTTCCACCAATGTAGAACCGGTTCCTTTCTGATTTACACATCTGAAAAGTTTGGTGCATTACCACCCACAAAAATAGGTTCTGGATCCTGAAAAGTGTGTTCCCAGCTGGAACCAAAGAATAGTAGGTTTTACAACATCTATTGGCTATCTATCTAGTTGTACAGAAGCCAGCAGGAGAATTCACACATCAGAATCTGTTCTAAGTTTCCAAAATAAATGGGTTCATATGGAGCAATTGAGCAAAATCATAGTTTATAAATTGATACTTTTCTATACTAAAAGTTGCGCTCATTTCCTCGACACAGAGCAATATCGTTTGTTTCAGCTCTGTAGACATAATTTTTAATGCTTTTAAGCTCCAGATATAATCCTTTTAAACGTGTTCTGGGTGTATCTTAAGCATCAGTAGCAGTAATGCTTGTTAATCTACTGCCTAAAACCTGGTTAGTGTAGAAAAATTAAAATATATAGGTATGTTTCTTTGTCTTTTTAAAAAAATACATTGTTCTACGTCCCAAACTACCTGGAATGTCCTTGCTAAGTCTATAGTTCTTATTATTGTACTTTCTAGGCCGATTAGCTCCATTCAGATCTATTCATTGAGGAGTCACTCACGTGCTCCCTTTAGCAGTTTGCTGTCAGTTTCTGATATAATGCTGGAGATAGGAAGTGATGTATATTTGGTTCCATTTAAACTGATGCAAATACTGGCTGGTTCACTGAAAAGCACCAAAATTTCTTATCAGTCTGAACAGAACCAGCTCCAAAACCAGAGTTCTTTTGGTGTAACTCATTGTCTTCAGCTGGACTCTATATAAATGGTGATGCATAAGTCAGGTGTAGAGTAGATAAGTTCATTCTGCTGAATAGAGTGTATTGTTGCTCTCCGCTTCAAATGTCAGGACCTTTACGGAAATCATAAACGCCTAAATAAAGTCGGAGCTCCCGGGCGATGCTGAAGGGGCCGCGTAAACGGATCTACGAGGGGCATTGGATTGTTTGGGATTGGATTTTGGACCACTCAGGGCTGGATCTGCTGGGGTTTCATACCGAGAAGTAGAGCCATCAGTGCTTTGAGAATAACCTGTAATCATATTTCAGTCTCCAGCTGCAGTCCTGCAAGATTCGTCTGCGTCAGACTGCGCGAGGGAATATAAACGGCTGCAGGAAGAGCGGGAAATGGCCGGCGGTGATGAAGCATGAGGGGGCCACAAGATGCTCATAATCTGTATTAAAATTGGGAATGGGATGGTGTGATCATTTTTTTTTTATTGTTATGAGAATGATGAGTGAGTAATAGGTCAATTACTGGTATTATTAGTATACTGTTAGCGCAAGAATAAAAAAAAAATACTCAAAAAGCTGGAATATTTATATATATTTTTTATGCACTCTGACTGCAGGGATTGCTGCCAGATTTGGTGGACGATGAAATCATGGGCCTCTAAAATCATTTCACTACCTGAGTTATATTGATTTCATTTGAATGGAACTGCTCTTAATACTTTATAAATTAGCCACAAGTTTTAATAAATATGAAATCTAGTATTAAGTAAGCATATGGAGAATAACACCAATTCACTGTAAATAATAAGGGTGGGACAATATGTTGATCTTTAGTATATTTTAGCATTTTGTTTGTTGTTTATATGTTGTCAAATATCAATATTTTTACGAATAAATGAATGAATGAATGAATGAATAAAGTTCAACTTATATAGATAACTTCTTTCTAGAAACCCAATAACGCTTTAGAATTTACACATATTGAACACAACTATTCATACTCAGCACTCATCCCCACACCAGTGAGAAGCAGCAGCCAATAGCGCACAGCGTACTCTCAACCAGAAACAACCCCCATCCACCTGGAGGACTGCATCGGGCACTAGCATTTACCCAGGACAGAGTGCTAATCCATGTCTGGGCACAGTCACACACACCTTTATACACACATAAACTTATATACATACCACACACTTTACACATTACACAATTATTTGGTCAATAATTGCAAGTGCAACAAACTGTATCGTAAAGCAACATGGCTGACAGAAATGTAAAAAGTCCACCAATCTCTGGGGTTCTTGTAAAATGCATGTACAAATATGCATCTGTGCAGGTGGGTAATATTTGTTCTACAGCATCAAAGTTTCTATTTTACTTAATTTAATAGTGAAATATAGATTTTTTTTATTATTATTAATTGGGCTGTTAATGCAATACTTAGAATACTTGTATGAGAACGCTCAAATGTATGCTTTCTACTTAAGTACAGGATTACATTTAAAATAATAATAAAAAAAACTATATCATTTTTTATAAGCCTGAAAAAAGAATTAAACTGTTAGGGGGGGGGGGGGAATCCTGATTCATAATGTCATATTTTATGCATTAAAGGTTTTCCTCCACAGTTTCAAACTGAAGAACCACCAAAAGTTCCTTAAGAAACTTTTTTTATATCCCCCAGCACTAGAGATGTCACAACACAAGGAAGACTGAAGCTGAAGACTTGCACATGCCTCCTCCGATACATGTGAAGTCAGCCACCGCCTCTTTATGAGGTGCTGCTGATGCAGCATTGCTGAGTAACATCACAGCGCTAATGCTTGGAGGAAAGCGCAGCGACGACTCGGTTCGGATACATCAGCTCACAGAAGCCTTGTGCTGATCAACATCACCCTAGGAGTGATCAAGGGAAACAGCGCCAGTGCTCTCTCAGGGCTCCGGCAGCTGATGGCAAGCTGCATGATCAGGATTCAAACCAGCAATCTCCTAATCATAGTGGCAGCGCTTTAGACCACCTTCCAACCAACATCCTGACCAAACCAACACTGCTCTTGTTGCTGAATGCTATTAGTTCCTTACAGCAATGCTCTAAAATGTGGTAGAAAGCTTTGTCTGGACAGTAGAGACTCCAGCACAGTTACTCCAACAAAAGCAGGATAAACTCTGTTTGATCTGATCTGAACTGAACAGGAAAAAGCTCTACCCTTGTTGTTACGACTGTTGTAGGACAGGTTGGGCTCACCTTTGTCTCGTGATGAGGTTGATGTAGTGTCTCAGGGCGGTGTAGTACTTGGCCAGCTCTTCAGGGGGCGCATCGTCTCCTGGGTTTTCTGGTTTTGGGGGATACGCATCCACGATGGTGCCGAGGTATAGGAGTACACACAGCAGCAGGGCGGCGACGACCGTCCACGACTTCAGCATGACCGTCATCTGCTCAGGAGAAGAGGATAGATACGCTGAAACCTCAGCAACATCAGTGATAATGAGTGATGCACTGTTACAGAATAACTGACCTGAGTAGCTGTTCTTTGTGAATAAGCCAAGAAGTGAAGTGAAGTAAGAAATGACTCGTTACATTGATTAAAGTGTTCTACATATAAATATATACAGAATCAGTTAGCACCTTCTCATTCAATTTTTTTATTTATTTTTTTCTACAAGTTAAAGCTGATGTCCGTAAGTTTTTTGATATTTAGGGCCCTCTCTGGTGGGAATGGGTAATTGCACCGAGCATGTGGAAGAATCATTTTAAACTGGGTGGGTGTGATGCGTTCTCCTTTCAGAGCAGATGAATCCAATTCTAGGTTATGTTCAGTCAGAGAGAGAGAGAGAGAGCGCTCAGTCAGACACTTCACTTCAACTACACTTTTTTGTTTTTACTATGGGTGAATGAACTATGGAGCTCTGAGTTTACCCTTCTGAAGTCTCCCATGCTCCACCAGACTTGCGTAAATTTTTTTAGTTCCCTCCCATTAGTTCCCCAAATTTAGCTAGACCAATTATCCCACCCATTCAGCTGCTAGCATTGCTGAATAGCATAGCTTGCCGAGTAGCATCACAGCACACTCGGAGGAAAATGCAGCGACTCGGTTCTGATACATCAGCTCACAGACGGCTAAACACTTTGTTTTTTTTTTTTTACAATAGGTGAATAAGCTACTGAGGTCTGAGTTTCCCCTTCTGAAGTCTCCATTGCTCCACCAGCCGCTCGCATTCAGTAAAAGTAATAAGTTCAGCACAGCTGTTAACTGAAAGCTGAACATTCCAGGTGACTCTACCTTTGACTACTACAGTATTTTTAATGTAAAATTCGAGTTAAATGAATAGTCTATAATAAGAAAGTCCATAATATATAGGTGGAAGTGATGTAGATAATATTGTGTGTTTAAATCGTGCCTGAAATATACATCCATATAACATATAACATTATTAATAGTTAGAAAAATTTAGGTATTAATGTATTATTAAATAAGTATTAAAGTTTATGTAGGAGACACAAAATGTGCCTGCAATTCTATAACAAATAACCCAAATATTGCAAAATATATTTCATAAACTATCATCGAAATGGGTGACAAAGACAAAGTAACACAGCGCCACTAATACAAACCTAAGAGAAAATGAGAAAATGTGCCTATATTAAAATATATATATTTGTACATATTTTACAGTATTAGTAATCTGCAAATGGCAAATTTGACAACATGTAGATGAAAATCATACAATATATCACAATATCAATATATTGTCCCACCCCTATTATTTACAGTCAGTTGGTGTTGTTCTATGTGTGCTTACAAAATAATAAGCTCTGTGATGGAACAGAAAACAGTGGAGTTGGTGGAGATTTCATATTTTTATAAACTGACTTATAAAGAACTAAGAGCAGTTGCATGTAGTATTGCTGTTTACCAAGTTACATCATTTTTTGGGCCACAAAAGATACAGTATAAAGATAAGCTTTAGTGTAATAATAGTAATTCTATTAACATTTTATGTTTTTACTCCTCTGACATGCCTGCTCCAATATATTGCTGTATGAATCTGCTGTTTTTCATCCAGAAAACTGTAATATAAAATCATTTTAAAAAGTGCTGTAGCGGAAAAGCTGTGATTTGGTAATCACAGTCAGTGGACTGAAGCTGCTGTCCATGGTGCTGACTGACCAATGGATGTTTCACCAGTCTAGTGATCAATTCTCCATCCTGCAGAGCTTCAGCTCTAACCCACACTTACACATCTGCTTCCTAGAAAGCTATTCCTAGAAGTTGAATTTTTTCTGAAAATTGCAGGATGTTTTGATAGTTTGTGGATCTAGCACTGATTTCAAGAGCTCTCCCATCGCTAATTTAGATTTGACTGATATTGCATGGATTTAATAGATTAATTAAAAAGTACCCAATTAGATGCTACAGTTCCCAACTTGTTAAAGATTTATAGGAGAAGATTGAGTGCGGTCTAGTTGTCAAAAGAATGTTGTACAAAGTACTAACACAAGGGGTGCCAACTATTGTGGCACACAAGATTTTATTTTAAAGATTTCTTCTTAACCCTTTCAGACCTGAATTATTCCCAAGTGATGGTAAGAATGTTGTTATCTGTAATCCTCACAAAACAAGAATCAGTGATGTATTCTATTGTAAAAGCTAATACAGTACAATTCTAAATGTTATCATATAATATAGATTTTTTTTAAATGTGTGTTGCATTGGAAGCCTGTGTTACTTTTATAACTGTTATTTACCTTTTTACTTCACAAACCATGATTAAACCATGAAATAAACATGACGAAATAAAGTGTTCTAAACTAGATACATTACATTTAAATACAACAATGTCTATTGTGATGGACACAGAGTCTGAAAGGGTTAATGTGTGATTTTTTTCCCCCACCAAATAAAGGCACGTGAATTAAAGCTTATATTTTACTTGTTTTTGCATTGTTGCCCTATATATATATATATATATATATATATATATATATATATATTAAAAAGCATTCTTTTTTTCTTTTGGTGATTTTTTGCAAACAAATATGTATTTCTATTATCCTGCATATATGCACAACATTTTCTACTGTTGTGCAACATTGCTTCAACCTTGTATATTGTCAATACCCAATGCTCCATTTTTGTCGATTTTTAGTTTACTAAATAATTTAAACACAAAAACTGTCCCTTACACTGTATCAACATTTCTTGATAAATGGGACCAATAGAAATTCTTCAAAATGACCTGAAATAAGTTTTTTTTTTTTACATTGACTTCCATTGAAAGTTAAAAAAGTTCTCCTCCCTGTAAAATTGCTGTTTTTTATTGGACACTGACAATATGCTTTTTCTACAATGTTATCACAATGTAATCATCACAGCCTCACCATTAGGTACTATTGTGCATTTTGCTCATACTGTAAAACTAATCTTTAAATCCTTTAATCCTTCTTAATCCATTATCTGACAACAGAACAGATTATATATTTTAAAATACGGTGCATTTTTATGTGAGGACTATGTTGTGGGAGCATCAAAACAATAGGGTGTCACACCATGTTAATCCTACACTGAAATACAGACACTAAAAAGCTGCAGAATGTAAACAAAACCATACAACAATAACAGTAGTAGTAACAGTACAGTATAATAACAGTAATGAGAAAGATAACAAAAGAACAATGGACACAAACAAATGTGCTACAAAGGGTTCTGTGAGTATATATATATTTAACCCTCCTGTTATGTTACGGGTCAAACTGACCAGTTATAAAGTTTAGAGATCTAGGGAAAAAAAAAGGATTTTTTTATGACGAAAATTCTTCTGCTTGTCTTAATCAGTGTAATCAACATATAATATGTAAATGGTTCATCTCACATATTTGCAACCACCCCCTACAAAAACTAAACTAAAAGAAAATTGCAATGTTGTGTTTTAATGTTTAATGTAAAACTATGGTGTTTTATATGTTGGTCTTTCAAAAGTAATAAAGTAGTGAAACATTAAAATAAGTTTGAACATGTATTTTTTTGTGAAAAACAAGTGAATTATCCTAATTGAACCATTATCTGTTTAAGGTAAGCAACACTATTGCACTAAATATTGATGGAATAATTAGCAATGGAGTTAGTAATGAAATATTCACATTGCTTGTTAGATTTTTTTTTTTTTTGTTTTAGATATATTTTGGATAAATAAACATACACTGGGTTAAACTGACCTGGGAACACCATTGCTGTTCCTGACAAATGAACATAATAGGAGGGTTAACGGTTCTTCCCTCTCATTCACGCATCTAACAAACACACAATGTTCTACAACCAAACCAGATAAAGATGCTATAGAAATGCTTCTTTAATTGATGCCACTAAAAACACCTTTAACAAAGTAGATAAGACTCTTTGATTACAGATTTTTTTTTGACTGGCTACCTATATAAAGTCTTTATGACACATTCGTAAGCATTAAATAATGCATTTATAAAGCAATATTTGGAAATATTTATGACTAGCTTATGCTATTACTCACAACATGATATCACACCTCAGTCCTATGAATGATTTTGAGTGGTAATGTATTTTACATTCATATCACATTCTGTCATTAAGCAGATTTCTGTAGACATGTGTGAAAAATTATTATTCATGCCTTAAATAACTTTTTCAGTTTAGTTTTTTACATTAATAATAAACCATATAATTACAGTAAGCTTGTGATTTTTTTTTTTTTTTTTACAAATTAATAATAACATAGACAAACTAACATAAATGTAACAGTTTTAAACAGTAAACAGTTTTACTTTACACACTGCAGTTAATCCTGGTTCTTAAGTAGCATCACTCAAAGCCTCAGCATTCTGAGCTTTTTAAATTGTCATTTAAAAAATGTGCAATTGAATACCTGAATAATGGAATGCTTAATAATAGAGAACATATTGCAAAAATACATGTAAAATTGTATTTTTATGAGTCACTTTTTAAGGCTTTTGGGAGGCAGATTTAAGACATTTTTAAGGACTTTTCCCTTTAGGGAACCCTTTTAAATGTCCTTCAACCCCAAACATCTCTGTTACAAACATACAAACTTATTTTTTAATGGAACCAAAGTGGCCCTTTTATAGCATTAATTAAACAAGCATTCTGAGCACCTTAAAAAAGTGTCAACAGTGTAATGCAGAACAGCATGCATCACTGATACTGATAAAATATAGTTATATTGCTCACCTGTAGATCAAAGTAAAGGTAAAAACAGATCACTGATAGGGAGCCTGTAAATATGAACTGCAGACAGTACAGTCTGTCATTTGGTTGCTGTCTAGCAGGTGTGTTTTGATTGGATTGGGGCTGTTTGTACTCAGATAATTACTTTTAAGCTATTCGTTTTTGGAAAATTAAGTAAAACAAATGATTTAAGTTATTTGAGCCCTTTAAACTAATATGTCAAAAGAATACTTTAAATATCAACTATTATACTAAGTGCAGTCATGAAGAAGTCTAATAAAAAAGTGCATAATTTATTTACTTTAGATGTTTTTGTGCTCTTTCTTTAAGAAAATATTAGATTTCTCCTATAAGTAATTTTAAATAATATATAAATAACATAAATAAATAAATTAATAAAAAAAAAAAAAACATTAAATGCCATTAAACCTTGTTTGAACTGCTTGAATTTTTTGCACCAGGAGTAAAGGCATAAAGTTATCCAAAAGCAGTGTGTAAGACTGGTGGAGAAGAACATGCCAAGATGCATGAAAACCGTGATTAAAAAACAGGGTTATTCCACCAAATATTGATGTCTGAACTCTTAAAATTTCATGAATATGATCTTGTATTTGTTTTGTTTTTTTCATTATTTGAGGTCTGAAAGCTCAGCGTCTTTTTTTTGTTATTTCTGACATTTCTCATTTTCTGAAAATAAATGCTCTAAATGAATATATATTTATTTGGAATTTGAGAGAAATGTTGTCTGTAGTTTATAGAATGAAACAAAAATTTTCATTTTACTTAAATATATACCTATAAATAGCAAAATCAGAGAAACTGATTCAGAAACTAAAGAGATCTCCTATATATATACAAAGAGCTAAATAGTCAAAAACTATATACTTCCCAGTTCCTTCACTTTAAATCATACTTAAATCATCACTTTCACAAGACTAGTAGGTTGTAAAAGTTTTATAGTATTAAATACAGAAAGAGAAAAACTGGTTTGAGCTGGTCAGAACTTACTGTGAGAGGAGAGGAGGAGAACAGGTGGACTGGATGAAGCTTCTGCTGCTACTGGAACTTCAGCTGCTTCTCTTTCAATACGTCTGATTTCCACCTGAAGCTCCAGCCATTTATATAGACCATCACACACACAGAGAGAGAGAGAGAGAGAGAGAGAGAGAGAGAGAGAAAGAGAGAGAAAGAGAGAGAGATAGGAAAAAAGAGAAATGGGAGGGGGTTACAGACACACCAACTCCCAGTTCGTCATCAGATAATTATTATTACACCCACAGCTCACACAACTCAATCCTTTATCACTTTCTTTCTGCAACTGCAATTACCTGGCATATAATTCTGTATTTTTCTCTTTATAAAATTAATAGTTTAACAATGGTTATATATTACATTGACATAAAAAATAATATAAAAAGTTGTATAAGAGCTAATCTATTTAGACACTTTTCAATTTCCAGGTTTTATACTATACAAATATCAAAAATTATGTTTTTTCCCTGATATTCACCCTAGAAATGAGCAGCAGGTTCAGCTGCAGTGAGTGATAATCAGCAGCAGAGGGCGGCGCACACAAAGCCCCTCTATCAGCACTGATCCAATCACAGCTGCTGCCTGTCTGATAGAGCCTGAAATCAACAGATTATTAATGTGCAACAGATTTATTATAAACTCTACAAATTACAGCACTGCTGTAATTTGCTGTAGAGTAGGAGTAAATGAGCTGTAAAATCAGTGAAAGGATTTAATCAAAAACTAAATTAACTCATTAACTGAAATAATTAAAAGACAGATACTTCTATAAAACAATATAGTGTGAGTTATACTGTGTATATTCTTTATACTTAATTCTGCTTTACATTTTATAAATTGAGTTTTATACAAATTCATAAATTCACTGTTCGTTTCATTATTTTAAAATGTTCTGCATTCTTGATTAATACTAAATTACTCAATCAAAATACTAACCAAACTATCAAGAAAAACATATGGAATTATTAATTATTGAGAGCATTAGTTAATAAAGTGGCCATTGAGAGGAAGCACAAGGTTGTCAGTGTTTCTAATAAAGTGGCCAGTGAGTGGAAGCACAAGGTGGTTGGTGTTTCTAATAAAATGGCCATGGAAAGGAAGCACAAGGTTGTAGGTGTTTCTAATAAAGTGGCCATTGAGAGGAAGCACAAGGTTGTCAGTGTTTCTAATAAAGTGGCCATTGAGAGGAAACACACGGTTGTAGGTGTTTCTAATAAAGTGGCCAGTGAGTGGAAGCACACGGTGGTTGGTGTTTTTAATAAAGTGGCCACTGAGAGGAAGCACAAGGTGGTCGGTGTTTCTAATAAAGTGGCCAGTGAGTGGAAGCACAAGGTGGTTGGTGTTTCTAATAAAGTGGCCATTGAAAGGAAGCACAAGGTTGTAGGTGTTTCTAATAAAGTGGCCACTGAGAGGAAGCACAAGGTGGTCGGTGTTTCTAATAAAGTGGCCAGTGAGTGGAAGCACAAGGTGGTTGGTGTTTCTAATAAAGTGGCCATTGAAAGGAAACACACGGTTGTAGGTGTTTCTAATAAAGTGGCCAGTGAGTGGAAGCACACGGTGGTCTGTGTTTCTAATAAAGTGGCCACTGAGAGGAAGCACAAGGTGGTCGGTGTTTCTAATAAAGTGGCCAGTGAGTGGAAGCACAAGGTGGTTGGTGTTTCTAATAAAGTGGCCATTGAAAGGAAGCACAAGGTTGTAGGTGTTTCTAATAAAGTGGCCACTGAGAGGAAGCACAAGGTGGTCGGTGTTTCTAATAAAGTGGCCAGTGAGTGGAAGCACAAGGTGGTTGGTGTTTCTAATAAAGTGGCCATTGAAAGGAAGCACAAGGTTGTAGGTGTTTCTAATAAAGTGGCCACTGAGAGGAAGTACAAAATTGTAGGTGTTTCTAATAAAGTGGCCATTGAGAGAAAGCACAAGGTGGTTGGTGTTTCTAATAAAGTGGCCACTGAGAGGAAGCACAAGGTTGTCGGTGTTTCTAATAAAGTGGCCATTGAGAGAAAGCACAAGGTGGTCTGTGTTTCTAATAAAGTGGCCATTGAGAGGAAGCACAAGGTTGTAGGTGTTTCTAATAAAGTGGCCACTGAGAGGAAGTACAAAATTGTAGGTGTTTCTAATAAAGTGGCCATTGAGAGAAAGCACAAGGTGGTTGGTGTTTCTAATAAAGTGGCCACTGAGAGGAAGCACAAGGTTGTCGGTGTTTCTAATAAAGTGGCCATTGAGAGAAAGCACAAGGTTGTAGGTGTTTCTAATAAAGTGGCCACTGAGAGGAAGTACAAAATTGTAGGTGTTTCTAATAAAGTGGTTATTTGAGAAGAAGCACAAGGTGGTCAGTGTTTCTAATAAAGTGGCCATTGAGAGGAAGCACAAGGTTGTAGGTGTTTCTAATAAAGTGGCCACTGAGAGGAAGTACAAAATTGTAGGTGTTTCTAATAAAGTGGCCATTGAGAGAAAGCACAAGGTGGTCTGTGTTTCTAATAAAGTGGCCACTGAGAGGAAGCACAAGGTGGTCGGTGTTTCTAATAAATTGGCCACTGAGAGAAAGCACAAGGTTGTCTGTGTTTCTAATAAAGTGGCCATTGAGAGAAAGCACAAGGTGGTCAGTGTTTCTAATAAAGTGGCCATGGAGAGGAAGCACAAGGTTGTAGGTGTTTCTAATAAAGTGGCCATTGAGAGGAAGCACAAGGTGGTCAGTGTTTCTAATAAAGTGGCCACTGAGAGGAAGTACAAAATTGTAGGTGTTTCTAATAAAGTGGCCATTGAGAGAAAGCACAAGGTTGTAGGTGTTTCTAATAAAGTGGCCAGTGAGAGGAAGTGCAAGATTGTAGGTGTTTCTAATAAAGTGGCCATTGAGAGGAAGAAAAAGGTTGTCAGTGTTTCTAATAAAGTGGCCACTGAGAGGAAGCACAAGGTGGTCGGTGTTTCTAATAAATTGGCCACTGAGAGAAAGCACAAGGTTGTCGGTGTTTCTAATAAAGTGGCCATTGAGAGGAAGCACAAGGTGATTGGTGTTTCTAATAAACTGGCCATTGAGAGGAAGCACAAGGTGATTGGTGTTTCTAATAAACTGGCCATTGAGAGGAAGCACAAGGTGGTCAGTGTTTCTAATAAACTGGCCATTGAGAGGAAGCACAAGGTGATTGGTGTTTCTAATAAACTGGCCATTGAGAGGAAGCACAAGGTGGTCGGTGTTTCTAATAAAGTGGCTATTGAGTGGAAGTACAAGATTGTATGTGTTTCTGTTAAAGTGGCCAGCAAGTGGAAGCCTAAGGTGGTACTAGTAGGTGTTTCTAATAAAGTGGCCAGAGAGTGGAAGCACAAGGGGGTAGTAGTAGGTGTTTATAATAAAGTGGCCAGTAAAAGGAAGCACTAGATTGTAGGTGTTCCTAATAAAGTGGCCAGTGAGAGGAAGCACAGTGTGGGTGTGATTCAGCTGCTGTATATGTGTGTGCATACAGTACCAGTCAAACGTTTGGACACAATTATCAGTTGGGTTTAGGTCAGGGGAATGTGGAGGCCAAACTAACACTTATGAGTTTTTATTTCTTTAATATTAATCTACAATGTAGAAAATAAATTAAATCCAGACTAAATGAAGAAAACATGGAACAGTGCTAAACCAGGAATGACCAGCTGAGCAAAATTACTTCAAAAGGGCATGGATATCTCATTCAGGAGGTCCCAAAAAATCCAGAACAACATGTAAAGAGCTGCAGCCACATTTATTTTCCACAATGTAGAAAATAAATTTAGTAAAGAAATAAAGAAAAACATTGAATAAGAAGGTGTATCTAAACTTTTGACTGATACTGTATGAGTGCGTACCCCCTTCCAGTGTGATCTGAGAACAGCTGGGCAGTGCTGGTGCTTCTTCAGTCAGCGGTGGGTGAGACTGCGCGTAGCCGAGTGAACGCTGCGGCCGGTGCGTCACGTCCAGCCGAGTGGGCAGATAATGAAGTGAGCTGCTGGGAGTGAAACCGGCTGCTGGAGGCTGTGAGGAGGGACGGGTCAGTCATCATTTAAACACCAACTTTCTTCATCATCACTTCATAATTGCAAATCAGACACTCACACCCCCGCTCACACATAAGAGCTGCAGATCTGCATTTCAATACTCCATCAGTTACATATGAATGATTATTGTTATAACATTAGAGAAAAGCAATGGCCTGATTTAATTTCCATAATGGCTTTTCTGCACGCTGACCCTTAATTAAACATAATCATAAACCGAATCAGCAGCTTTTTTTAATGTGATTAATCATTTATCAGCAACTTTCACCAGGTAATACTTTATCATTTCTCTTGAATAGACTTGTTTATGTTGTTTGAATTAGGCCCAATCCCATTTCACCCCTTTGCCCTACCCCTCTGTTTTGCACGTCCTGATTCTTGTTAGGCTGGAGGGGTAGAGGGAAGAGATAGGGCTTATTAGCCCTTCATAGGGAGATTTTTCAGGGTATTAGAATCACTGGTAAGAAACCCACAAATGTCAATATTTTCCTTGTTAAAAGTGATGATCAGCACTATATTACCAGAGTGTAATGTGTAGTTTCAATGTTTTATGACCAAATTCTTCATAACAAGCATAAAAAAAAGGTTGCTAGTAGTTTGTTTCAGTAACTAGCTTGCTTATCTAACTTTCCTGTTCCACCTTAAATGGTCAAACAGATGGCAGAAACTGCAGCATTTAAGGGGGAACGGAAAAATAAAATAATCAATTTTAATAAAATAATCAAAGCTAATTTCAGCTCTCCATTACAGAGGATTTAAGAAATAATTAATTTCTGCAGCATCTGCCCCCTTTCTGAAGACATTCAATAAAGCCCTTAAGTTAACTAGTAACTAGTTAACCAGCAGCAGCTAGGTTACTGAACTTGAGCGCTCCTGATGACGTATCCGGTGCTTGAAGCCAGTACTGCTGTGGAACATCCAGATGCTCTTTTGCAAACTTCAAACTTGCAGCAATGTTTTTTTTTGGCAGCAGTGGCTTCCTCTGTGGTGTCCCCCCATAAACTCCATTCTTGTTTAACGTTTTCCTACTTGTAGATTTATCAACATAATCAACAAAATGTTAGCATTTGCCAGAGATTTCTGTAAGTCTTCAGCTGACACTCTGATACTTCCTCACCTCATTGATCATTCTGTGCTGTGCTCTTGCAGTCATCTTTACAGGACCACCACGGCTTGGGAGAGTAGCACCAAAACTAATCTTTCTGTAGACCGTCTGTCTCACCGTGGACACATCAACATCACAGCTTTTAGAGATACTTTTGTAACCCTTTTCAGCTTCATGCTTCAAGTCAACAATTCGTGAACGTAGGTCTTCTGAGAGCTCTTTTGGGCGAGGCATGATTCATATTAAGAAATGCTTTTTAAGAACAGCAAACTCAAAACTGGTGTGTGTGTTTTTTTTAGGGCAGGGATGCTTTAATCAACATATCCAATCTCCAATCACATCCTGGCTCCAATTAGCTCTTTGAAAAGTCATTAGCCTAGGGGTTCCCCCCCTCACTGTGAATGTTAACATGTTGTGTTCAATAAAACCATGCAAACATATACTTTTTTCTGTGGTATGAGTTTAAGCAGACTGTGTTTGTCTATTCTTGCAACTGTATAATAGAGAGGGAGAAACCACACAATAAAGTCTATAATAATTGATTAAACACCTCCTCACAGTTTGAGGACAGTGTGTGATGATTTAGGCATGCTGTTTGGTAGGACACCATTTTAACTGGTGGGGGAAAAAAAGCTTCCGTTCATTTTTAGCTACATTAGTCTCATGGCTCAGACACTAAACAGTTTGATCCACCACATTAAACGTACAAAGGGGAAACTGGATAAACTGGATCTCTGTCTAAACTTAGTGCAGGTAGAGAATTATTACTCATCTTCTCAGTAAACGGCAGGGAGGCGGTCCGCTGGTGACGGATGATGAGGACGATGGTGACGGTGTGCTGATTCTGTTCTCTCCACGTTGCCTCCAGTCTGCTACGTCAGGAGACGTCTGCATGCAGCCGTGAGTGAGCTGACTCACACAGAATCCCAGTTAACCCTGACTGCTCTACAGTACTGTACTGCTCAGCCCAGTTAACCCTGACTGCTTTACAGTACTGTACTGCTCAGCCCAATTAACCCTGACTGCTCTACAGTACTGTACTGCTCAGCCCAGTTAACCCTGACTGCTCTACAGTACTGTACTGCTCAGCCCAATTAACCCTGACTGCTCTACAGTACTGTACTGCTCAGCCCAGTTAACCCCGACTGCTCTACAGTACTGTACTGCTCAGCCCAATTAACCCTGACTGCTCTACAGTACTGTACTGCTCAGCCCAATTAACCCTGACTGCTCTACAGTACTGTACTGCTCAGCCCAGTTAACCCTGACTGCTCTACAGTACTGTACTGCTCAGCCCAATTAACCCTGACTGCTCTACAGTACTGTACTGCTCAGCCCAATTAACCCTGACTGCTCTACAGTACTGTACTGCTCAGCCCAGTTAACCCCGACTGCTCTACAGTAATGTACTGCTCAGCCCAGTTAACCCTGACTGCTCTACAGTAATGTACTGCCCAGCCCAGTTAACCCTGACTGCTCTACAGTACAGTACTGCTCAGCCCAGAAAACGCTGACTGCTCTACAGTACTGTACTGCTCAGCCCAGTTAACCCTGACTGCTCTACAGTACTGTACTCCTCAGCCCAGTTAACCCTGACTGCTCTACAGTACTGTACTGCTCAGCCCAGTTAACCCTGACTGCTCTACAGTACTGCTCCCACTATAGGAGTTTCCAATATAGTGGCTAGTGAGTAGAAGGGCATGCCTGATATCTCTAATAAAGTGGCCAGTAAGTAGAGGCACAATGTGCTAGGTGTTTCCAATAAAGTGGCCAGTGAGTGGAAGCACAATGTTGTAGGTGTTTCTAATAAAGTGGCCAGTGAGTAGAAACACAATGTTGTAGGTGTTTCTAATAAAGTGGCCAGTGAGTAGAAGCACAATGTTGTAGGTGTTTCTAATAAAGTGGCCAGTAAGTAGAAGCACAATGTTGTAGGTGTTTCCAATAAAGTGGTCAGTAAGTAGAAGCACAATGTTGTAGGTGTTTCTAATAAAGTGGCCAGTTAGTGGAAGCACAAGGTTGTAGGTGTTTCCAATAAAGTGGCCAGTGAGTGGATGCACAATGTTGTAGGTGTTTCTAATAAAGTGTCCAGAGAGTAAAAGCACAAGGTTGTAGGTGTTTCTAATAAAGTGACCAGTGAGTGTGCGTATGGGGGTGGTGTTTCTAATAAAGTGGCCAGAGAGTGGGCGTATAAGGGTGGTGTTTCTATTAAAGTGGCCAGTGAGAGTGTGTTCTGGCTGTGTTAGTGGTGTAAGAAGCTGTAAGTGATGGGATTGGTGTGAATGGACGTCAGTAGGTTACTCACTGCTGACGGCTGTCTGTAATGAGATGAGAGTTTTCAGTGTAATATTGGTGGTGATGTCTCAGTGTCCGGTTCACCCCCTCGAGGTGGCAGATAGTCATGCAGCCTGATAAAGCAGCGCTATAACGGCTCAAGCTCACACTCACCAAAACTGCACTAACACAATCAAACCTGCAGGACACGACATCCACAGATACAGAAAGATCTTAAATTAGATAAGAACTTCTGTGTACAATCAGCAAAGATTATCAGGCTCATCACAATCTACTATAATTATTCAGTGATCACAAAATATCATTCAATATGTATTATTATTTATCATCATCATGAAATTATTCATTATCCACAGTGAATTTTTCACTATTCAATAAGATTAATCAATTATTAATTATCCATTATGAATTTTCAACTTGTAATTATTTACTATCTACTATGATTTATTCTGTAACTACTATAAATTACTTAATATGCAACGCAGAGAAGATTAGCAACAATGCTTGGGTGCAATTGGGTGCTTGAGAACCAGACAAGATGGGATTTTAATAATACATATTTTTTTCATTTTAAAGTTGAAATATATGATTGAAACTTTTTTATTTACATGAAACTCATAAAATTCACAAAAAATAGAAATATTTTGTAATCAATGATCTTGTAATGTATGTTAATCAATTGTTTAATCAGATTTTGAATTATTCCTGTATAATCTCACAAGTCACATTCAACCCCCTCACATTCAACACCATTACATTTAATCCTATCACATTCAACCCTCTCACATTTAACCCTGGCACATTAAATCCTATCACATTCAACCCTCTCACATTCAACCCTATAACCTCCAACCCCATCACATTTAACCTCATTAGATTAAACCCTATCACATTCAACCCTGGCACATTCAATCCCCTCACATTCAACCCCTTCACATTCAATCCTGTCACATTTAACCCCATCACATTCATCCCCCTCAAATTCAACCCCTTCACATTCAACCCCATCACATTCAACCCTGGCACATTCAATCCCCTCACATTCAACCCCTTCACATTCAATCCTGTCACATTTAACCCCATCACATTCAACCCCCTCAAATTCAACCCCTTCACATTCAACCCCATCACATTCAACCCTGTCGCATTCAACCCCCTCACATTCAACCCCTCACATTCAAACATGTCACATTCAACCCCATTAGATGAGAACTCTTCACATTCCCTCTTATCACATTTAACCCCCTCACATTCAACACCATTACTTTTAACCCTGTCACATTCAACCCTATCACATTCAACCCTCTCACATTTAACCCTGGCACATTCAACCCTATTACCTCCAACCCCATCACATTTAACCTCATTAGATTAAATCCCATCATGTTCAATCCTGTCACATTCAATCCTATCACATTCAATCCTCTCACATTCAACTCTATCACATTTAACCCTGGCATATTCAACCCCTCTCACATTCAACCCTGTCACATTCAACCCTGTCACATTCAACCCTGTCACATTCAACCCTATCACATTCAACCCTGTCAAATTCAACCCTGTCACATTCAACCCTATCACATTCAACCCTGTCACATTCAACCCTGTCACATTCAACCCTATCACATTCAACCCTGTCACATTCAATTCTATCACATTCAACCCTGTCACATTCAACCCTGTCACATTCAACCCTGTCACATTCAACCCTGTCACATTGAACCCTGTCACATTCAACCCTATCACATTAAACCCTGTCACATTCAACCCTATCACATTCAACCCTGTCACATTCAACCCTGTCACATTCAACCCTCTCATATTCAAGCCTGTCACATTCAACCCTATCACATTCAACCCTGTCACATTCAACCCTGTCACATTCAACCCTGTCACATTCAATCCTCTCACATTCAATCCTATCACATTCAACCCTGTCACATTCAACCCTGTCAAATTTAACCCTATCACATTTAAACCCATAACATTAACCCCCTTCACATTTAATCTTGTAACATTTATCCACATCACATTCCATCCTTTCATGTTAACCCCATCACATTTAACCCTTTCACATTCAACACTATGATATTTAACCTTTGTCATATTTAGCCCTGTTCTATTGGAAGGCCCAGAGGTGCCTAAATCCAGGAAAAAAATCATTGTAAATGTTTATTAAACAATATATATAATTAACAGGACACTCAGCAAAAATATTCAAGTCTTCTAAATTGTACAAGTAAGTAGATCCGTCTTTATTGAAATGTGGATTATCCTTTTAACCCTGTTACTTTATGGTGGTTTTCAATAAAATGGCCAGCAAGCACGGCTCACCTTAAACTGAAGAACACAAGAGACATAAATTCCAGCATTTACTGCTTCCAGTAATAAACCAGTAGAGCCATATTCAGCCCCTAAACACCAATTACAAGACAAAACACTGAGCCGGTGTTGATGGACTGGAACCAAAGGACATTCTGTGGAATTAATGGAATGCTCCTGTGGTGAAAATGTTTCACACTGAGTCTCATGCATTGTGATTTCATGCATTTCCATAAACACACTTAAAAAAAAAAAAACAATAAAAATACAGATAAAATTGCAACACTTTTTTAATAAAACTCTACTGAAGGCTTGCTGGCACCTGACTGCTGCTTATGGAATCGATTTGGCTGCAAGAAAACACACACACACACACACACACACACACACACACACACACACACACACACACACACACACACACACACACACACACACACACACACAAATCAGATCTATTCACAGAACCAGCTCGTAAATTCTGCTGACATGTGAACAGTAGATTGAAGCAGACTGTTATTCTGTGAAATATCTTGATAAACCCACAGCCTGTCAGTTCCAGAAGAAAAAAGCAGCTCAGCATCTGACTCTTTTAAAGGAGACTCACTTTTTGTGTGCTTTTGTATTTTCACTTGGGTCTTACCTGCCCCTATAAACAAAAAAAGTGCAAAAAAAATCCATCCATTCAATTTACTGTAAATTAGTTGAAAGAGTTTAGTGTCAGGAATCATATACTTCTATGAGATTATTGGATCCTTCCTTATTGTAACGTCACAATAAGGAAATGTGCATATAACCATCCTGGCACCAACCCTCATCTGTCAACCCCAACGGAATCCTACCCAGTAGATTAGTTGAAGAAACACCATTTCTGTCATTTTGATTGAGAACCCCAGACAGTACACAGCAGGATTAGCCCAAAGACTTCGTCTGAGGGAGGGATCTGTATCTACTCTCCGTGGGAAATCAGCAGATGAGGGAGATGTAAGTTCTTTTAAATAATGAGTTGTGTTCTTCTATCATAGTTTTGCATGAACTAGCTAATCTGTGTTTTGACATTTAGCAAAAGCTAACAATAACTTGTGGTAAATGTTTAGCATTAACATGGCTTAGATGTCAACAGGTGCATCGGGACCTCCTGTCGGTCCCACCAGTTGACCAATGAAGTTAGGACCGCCTACCTAATTAACATACACATGCAGAAATCCACAAATGAATAAAGAAAGAACTGTGGAAATAAATAAATAAATACACGAAGAAATGTAAAAATATTGAAATAAAAGAAAAATAAATAAATAAATGCAGAAATAAACAAATAATTAAATGCAGAAATAGGCCCACATAAAGGTTCATGGACAGAAATAGATTCCTGATATAATTTTTATTGTGTACTTTTTCATGACAAAATGTATTTATTAATTCATTTATTTACCTATACAATTATTTTTTTAGGTATGTATTTATTCATTCATATGTGCATCTATTTATTTATACTTATATGTATATTTTTTCATTCTCCATACTGCACAAGGACACTTATTTTTTATAGTTTATGAATATGAACTATTTTAAAAGGAAATCTAATAAAATCGAATTCATTATTTTAAAGTCAAAGGAGTCGACACATATATATCTGATCTGATTAAAACAGCTGATAAAACAGTGCATGCCACTGGATCAGCTCCAATCCTGAGTGCAAAAACCTGAAAGAATTAAGATTAGATCAACTTTAGGAAATAGCCATTTTATATCATTAAAATTTAGAAATGTTTGAAATATATTTGGTGTTCAAGATGGCTGCCACTGCATGTGCAGGGGCAGCAGGCAGAAGCAAAACTCGAACAAAACCTGAAATATACCGCACAGATTCAGGAAAAGTTATTGTGGAAGATGAGTTTTTAAACTTTCTTTTTATTAAGATCAAAACTGTAAAACAGGATGAGATTGTTTTGATGGCTGTGGACCATTTTGCATCAGAATGGATTACAAACTGCTATTTGATCTATGCCCTGGAACCACTCGCAAGTTTGTGGCTCATACTGGGCCACAAAAAGACTCAAAGAACGTAAGGAGTTGTCTTAAACTCCTCAATGAAGCTGGTGAGAACGTTCCTCGGTTTGTTTCCCACAATCTTGATGAACTACCACCTGTGACCTTTAAGAGCTTGGATGTTTCCTGTCTGCTTGGTAAGATTGAAAAACTGGGTGCAGATATTATCACCATGAAACAAGCTGTGTCCCTACAGACAAACACCTGCAAGGACTTGCGAATTATGACTGCAGACATAAACCAGCGTCTGGGCATTATTGAGCAGCCTAGAGCAAATCAGGAGAGAGGGCCTACTTCCCAAACAAACAAGTCCGGAAAAAGTCAGAGAGTGACTACTCACCAAGCCTGTGAGATGACCCAAGATGGCTTGCAGAGTCAGATCACTGAAAAAGACTCAAGACAGAAGGTGGATAATCTTCCCTCAAGCCTGGATGGATCAACCAGCAGCACAAAAGTAAATCCTAATGTGGCATGGAGTGACGTGGTTGCTTCCACACCCTGGATCCGGGCCCAGGGCACTAGGAGTAACAACCGCCTTAAGGTTCCTGAAAATGCTATGGTCAACACCAAGCCTCGCCTGAATCATCTCAAAGGCAAGAAGACTGGTGGTATTGTTGGGACTGGCACTAGTGGAGACATTCAAGTCATAAAGTCTAAGCTGGTGAGTGTGTTTGCAACAAAATTCTCACCTGATTTAGACTCAGAGACTTTGATTAGCTACATGGAAAATAAACTTGGGCGCAAGGTAACCTGTCAAAAGTTAGAAACTGTGCATAGCCGGTTCAGTTCATTTAAAATAACTGCAGAATGCAAAGAAGTGAGTGAAATGTATAATCCAGAGCTGTGGCCTGAGGGTACTTTTGTGCGTCGATTCTATGAGGCACGCAAACCCAAGCCCACTGTGGGGTCAATGGTGGTGATGAATGTGCCTTCAACGGGGGCTGAGGTGTATGAAGACCAGTGTTAGCCACAGGGATGGGGACTAAAGTGGTGTCTTACAACTCTCGAGGCTTACGCCTAGGACAGTCTGCTGGGGACAGAGCACATCGTGCTGTTGTTGACCAGCTACTGGAGACCACAGACATACTTTGTTTGCAAGAGACATTTTTAGCCATACAGGACCTGGATAAACTTAACTCTGTGCACAGTGACTTCCATGGAGCAGGAGAGTCCACTACAGATTTGAGCAGTCGAGTGCTGCGAGGTAGAATACCTGGAGGTGTGGCCATTCTGTGGCGCAAGAAATATGACCCAATGATTAGTGTTATTAGATTAGAGGTGGATTGGTGTATTGCAATCAAAATTGTGCATGATATGAATGTTTTTATCATTTTAAATGTTTATACTCCATACGATAGCTATAAGAATGAAGATGAATATATGAATAGATTGGCTTTTTTTAAACTCTTATATTAAGGAATGTACATGTGCAAATGTTTTTGTGATGGGTGATTTGAATGGAGACATCTCTGATGAGAAATCTCTATTTGGTCAGCACTTGATGCAGTTCTGTCATGACAGTAAACTGGTCCTTTCCAGTAAGAAATTACTCCCTGTAGATAGTTATACCTATATCAGTGAAGCATGGCACACAACATCATGGCTGGATCATGTCATCTGTACAGCCGATGCTCATGAAAGTCTGGAAAAGGTTGAAATTTTGTATGAGCTTACCACCACTGATCACTTACCTGTCTCGATGGTGATAAATGTTGACCAATTACCTCACTGCAGTAGTTCATCACAAGATGGTGCCAATGGGCCCAAAGTAAATTGGGCTGAACTATCTAAAGATGATGTTTTGTATTATTGTGGGAGGTCAGATGTTCTCCTGAGGGAGGTACAGTTGCCAATGAATGCTATTCTATGTGCAGATATTAACTGTGATAATGTCACTCACTGTAATGATCTTTGTAAAATGTACAACAGCATAGTGAGTGCCATGCATGAGGCTAGTAGACCTCTACACACTCACCCCAAAAGGGCTAACTACATCAAGCCCGGTTGGAATAAGTATGTAGCTGACCATCAAGAAGCCACTAAGAGGGCTCATAGGGCCTGGGTTATAGCTGGTCGGCCTAAGCATGGACCAGACTTGGAGCATAAGAAACTTGCCAATGCTAGATATAAGTATGCGGTGCGCTTTGTTGGGAAGCATGAGCAAGCCTTAAGAGCTCATTCTATGGCAACTAACCTGCTTGATAATAATGTCACTGAGTTCTGGAAAGAGGTAAAATCTACAAATAGGGCCAAAGCAGTACTAATGCCACATTGATGGGGTATCTGGAGCTGATAATATAGCTGAGCGGTGGAGGCAGCACTATGCAGCTCTGTTTAATTGCATCAAAAGTGAACCCTATTGTGTAGGCAAACTAAATGAGGAAGTGATTCACTTTACACCCAATGAGGTTTTTCATGCTATAGAGCAACTAGCCGATAACAAATCTAGTGGCGATGATAACATCACTGCAGAACATCTTAAGTTAGCCAGCCCTAGAATTGCAGCATTGTTGTCTATGTGACACATGGGGTGCTACCTGACACTATGCTCACTGTTATATTAGTGCCAGTCATTAAGGATAAGGCAGGTAAAATAAGGAGTATGGATAACTACAGACCTATTGCCTTAGCCAGCATTCTGTCTAAGGTATTAGAGAAGATGCTGTTAGATAGACTGAGTGAGTTTATTTATACCACAGAAAATCAATTTGGTTTTAAGCCTATGTACAGCACAGATTTATGTATTTATGCCTTGAAAGAAACTGTTGAATCCTACAGAAAGCATGGTTCTACAATATTTCTGGGGTTTATTGATGCCTCTAAGGCGTTTGACAGAGTGAACCACCATAAGCTCTTCACTAAACTCATGCTTAGGGGTGTACCTGGATGCATCATATGTACTCTGGTTTACTGGTATGCTAATCAACATATGCAGGTGAAATGGGGAAACAGTCTATCTACTCCTTTCTGTGTAGGCAATGGAGTTAGACAAGGGGGACTTCTATCTCCAGCCTTGTTCAATCTATATATGGACAACCTTTCCAAACAACTGGGGAGGTGTAAGACAGGATGTTTAATAGGTAATACTGTTTTAAACCATTTAATGTATGCAGACGACCTGGTTATTATGTCCCCCAGCACTGTCGGGTTTCAGCAGCTCCTAAATGTGTGCTCTGAGTATGGGGCTGAGTTTGATATACAATCCAAAAAAGAGCGTTGTGTTGATATGTAGAGCCAAGGAGGATCATAAAGTGCCCTTTCCAACATTTTACCTGTCAGGGCATTCAGTATGTGTATCAAGCAGTACAAAATATCTTGGGCACATTATCACTGACAAGTTGGAAGATGAAGCTGACATGTATAGGCAGAGACGAATGTTATATGTCCAAGCAAATATGTTAGTAAGAAAATTCCATTTCTGTTCTGATGATGTGAAAGTAAGTCTGTTTCGTGCCTACTGTACTCCTATGTATGCAGCCCCACTATGGGTCAGCTACAAAAAAGAGACCCTGCGTAAACTTAAGTAGCATATAATGATTGTCTGAGGATATTGCTGAAAAAGCCTAGGAGTTGCAGTGCTAGTAAACTATTTTGTGACTCAAGACTAAGTACTTTACAGGCTCTCTTGAGGAACCTAATGTTTAAGTTCATGTGTCGTCTGGATAAGTCTCAAAACTATATTAAAAGGGTTCTCACAAGCCCTAGATGCAGCTCTGTCAGATATCAATCATATATGTGGAAGCATTGGTATGGCTGCCTTTTAAGACTGTCATGACTGATAGTATGGTTGTACATGCTTATGCATCATTTTTTTTCCCCTCTTCTTTTCTTATGTATATGTTGTATGTCTCCCTATTGGGCCTAGAGCCTGTAATAAAGTTTAATAATAATAATAATATTTAAGGGTTTTTTTTTACCCCCAGATCTCGCTAGTTAAGGCTGAGCCCCCATTCCTAAATCTCTAGTAACATTCTGACGTGCAAGAGTGTAAAGTTTTCATTTTCACTTTGAATAGAATTTCAGAGTATACACACATTTATTTTATTTTTTTTGTAATGTTATTTCTAATTCTTTTCCATTTTCTCCCCAATTTACATGGCCAATTACCCAACTCACTCATTAGGATTCCCCCTATCACTAGTAATGCCCCAACACACCAGGAGGGTGAAGACTAGCACATGCCTCCTCCGATACATGTGAAGTCAGCCACCTCTTCTTTTCGAGCTGCTGCTGATGCAGCATTGCCGAGCAGCCAGCGCTCTCGGAGGAAAGTGCAGCGACTCGGTTCTGATACAACAGCTCACAGATGCCCTGTGCTGCAGACATCACCCTAGGAGTGATGTGGGGAGAGAGCGCCATCTACTGTACCCACCCGGAGGGAGCAGGGCCAATTGTGCTCCCTTTAAGCGCCGGCAGCTTGATGGCAAAGATGCATTAGCGGGGGTTCGAACCTGCGACCTCCCGCTTATAGGTATACACACATTTATTATATGATAACTTAATTATTTAAAAAAAATCTGAAAACTGATCACATCACATCAATCCGCGTGTTAAAAATCAATCTGTAGTGTTTGTGTGCTGAGTTTAGATTAGAAGCTGACCATCACTCACTCGCTGTGTTGTCACATCATCGGCTGGTCTTTTATTACCTCACTATCCACACAAATCCCCATCGTCCTCCTGATTTACTGATGAATCATCTGGAGGATTGAGTCCCGCTCAGGTCACACACTGACCTGCACGTCTTCCTGTTGAGACGACGTGTGCAAAACTACACCTGTGCCAAAAATGTCCCTTTATAGGGTTTATATTTTCAATATTACAATTTAAACCATTAAAATAACAATAATATTCAGTGATGGGAATAACGTCGTTGAAATGTTACTAACGCCGTTACTTTTTTCAGTAACGAGTAATCTAACTAATTACTCTGTCACTATAACACCGTTACCATTTCCCACACCCCGTTACTGCACGTTACTTTAGCAGCTGTAACGATGAGGAGGCAGGAAGCAAGCGCAAGTCGGTTTTATTTTCCATATTAAAAAAAGTAAACAAAGAACAAAACACTATGGAATAATATTATGAAAAGGTTACTGAAACAAAACACTATGAATCAGAGGATAAACTAAAAGACTAAAACAAAAATAACAAACAAAAAAACACTACATAAAGCAAACCTGAAATACTGAAGACAAAAAACACAGCAGGTATGAGGCTTAAACAAAACAGATAAACAAGATCCGGACAGAGTAACAGGACACAGTCAAACAAAAAGCACGACAGAGAACAAAGGAGCACATGGGGTATTTATACACAGGGACAAACTAGGGACACCTGTGGAGGTAATGAGGGGGGCGGAGTTACAAATGAGACCGGAGGGGTTACAGATGACAAGGCGGGGCTAAGGCGAGGAGAAGACCAAAACACAACAGTAGCACATGGCTGGGAAACATGACAGGTAAACAATAGAGAACAGAGGACAGGAGCAGGAAGGAACCAAAAAAAGGAAAGACACTGGACAGACACAGGCTAAGGTGTGACAGCCACTCAATGAACTTTTTTTTTTTTTAACTTCGCGCATACAGACAAAGATGCAACTGTGTGTGTGTATTGTTTGTGTGACAAGGGAGCGGAGGATGAGATAACGATAATGATTGTCTAAGGTATAGTAAGAATACGTCTTCAGCCAATCAGAGAGAATAGGTGGGTGGGTGTTTAGAGCGCATGCATAGTGGCGGGTGTTTACAGCGCATAGTGAGAGATGGCGAGTGAGGAAGACTCCAGTGGCAAAACAGCCTTTTCCAGATGGAAATACAGACACTATTTCAAACTCACTGAGGTCAAAGGTGAAAATGTGCAGGTCGAGAGCACATTATGTCCCCGAACGAAAAATTTGTCATGGACAAACCTCTGTGCAGGTACTCGTCTTTGCTGTCGTGCACTCTATTCATCCGGCTTATGAAACACGCTCTGAGAAGATGGGGGCCGAGGGGTGGGTGTGTGTGTGTTACGGGAGCGAGTAACACAAAAGTAATGCAGTAGTTACTTTTACTGGTAACTAGTTACTTTTATAGTGGAGTAACTCCGGTACTAACTCAGTTACTTTTTTGGAAAAGTAACTAGTAACTATAACTAATTACTTTTTTTCAAAGTAACGTGCCCAACACTGTTAATATTACAATATACAGTAACTGATTTCAAAGCATTGAAGTTTTTTAAAGTTAACTTTACTCTTTATTCCCATTTCTAAGTTAAATCTTTTTTTAGTTAAGTCTGCACCCACAACCGATTTTGGGTTTGTTTGGGGGAGGAGCTTATTTTCCCTGGTTTGTTTTCAAACACGAGAACTTTTGGATTGATTGCACAATGCTATAGGTTCTTTTTCTGTGTGTACTTTTATAAATGCTTCAGCTGGTGGATGTTTTTTTTATAATTTTCTAGGGGAAAATACTTGAGTCGTTGCGCTTTCCTCCGAGAGCGCTGTGATGCTACTCGGCAATGCTGCATCAGCAGCAGTAAGAAATAAGGTGCTGGCTGACTTCACATGTATCGGAGGAGGCATGTTCTAGTCTTTACCCTCCTTGTGTTAGAGCTTAGATTGTCTGCCCGAACCCGACCTGACCCGAGGCCCGACCCGAAAAACAGATGCCTACATCTCATACTATTTTCTGGAGCCCGACCTGGCCCGAGGAATGTGGTGGGAAATCTCGGCCCGGGTCGGGCTCCAGAAAATAGTCTGAGATGTAGGCATCTGTTTTTTAATTATATTTTTTCATTTTATATAAAGCTCTGGTGTGATAATCACAATGTTGCTAAGTAACCAATTATTATTGTTAACGAAAACAAACCAAATAACGAAAACTGAAAGTGAAAAAACTAATGTATTTATAATCGCTGTTTATGTGTGCCGATTCTGTCCGCGAAGCAGGAGTCGGATTCGGCACAACAGCGGCAGTGCGGCGGCACCTCACGGTCCGCGGTGTTAGTTGTAAGCGCTCGCGCTAGCCGCAAAATACAACAGAAAACACTGAGGGAGCTGCAGAATTATGTATGGGACTAGAATATGAGCACGAGGAGGTAAAACAGGAAACAGGAGATACAGTGTGTGAGAACCTTTACCTGTGAGTAGCTCATACACCAGAACACGCAAATCTCTCTCTCTCTCTCCCTCTCTCTCTGTGTCTCTCTCTCTCTCTCTCTTTCTCTCTCTCTCTCTCTCTGTGTCTCTCTCTCCTCCGCGTTTGACTTGCAGCACTGTGTGTAGCTGTTCTTAAAAATCATTTTAATTAAATAATAGTTATATGCTTCTATGTTACAGTGTTAGTTAACATAATTCTGATCATATTTCGCTCATTCAATCAGCCCGAAAACAGACAGTTTATGGGGCGGGGCGGGTCGGGCTCGGGCTCATAATGACAGTTTATGGGGCGGGGCGGGTCGGGTCGGGCTCGGGCTCATAATGACAGTTTATGGGGCGGGTTGGGTCGGGCTCGGGTCGGATTTTTTGGGCCCGATCTAACCTCTAACTGTTCTGTTCTGTTCTGGCATCACCTGTGATGGGGGATAGATATACAGCTAAATAGCAGCTGAATGAGTGGGACAATTGGCCTAGCTGAAATAAGAGAAAATGAATAAAGAAAATGGTTTGTGATCATCCATCTTCCTCTTGATTATATTCCAGAGGTTTTAAATTTGGTCAAATCAAAGAAACTCGTCATTTTCAAATGTTTTTTTTTTATTCCAGAGCTGTATGTTCTCTGCAATGATGCTTCTCCATCTACTGCAATAGGCTTACTTTTGGAATGAGTTTGTGTGGTGATCATTCAACATCCTGACCTCAATCAAATCCTCACTGCAATGCTTACTGTCCTTATAATAACTATTTAATAACTAAGTTCAGTAGTTTACATAGTAAAAACAATGTTCACATAGAGAGTTTATGAGCATAAACTGTGCTTTTTTTAATACACTTGTAAAACAGAACAGATTGTAAAACAATGTTTCTGCTCGACTCAGAGCTGCACAATCCTGCGGCTGGAGGAGTGTGAGAACAGGTGTGGAGGATTTGGGAGTCCTGCGTCATCGCTCTTTCCGTCTACGCAGTCTGTCAGTCATTCTGCCTCGCTCCTCACCACTACGACCCTCCTGATCACACGAGAAACCACATCTACACCACACACACACACACACACACACTCTCAGCCTCCACTGAACACCAGAGGGAAATCCTCACAACCTTACAATCATTACACAAGCAAATCTCTGCACTGAGGTTCATAAAAAAAAACACTGGACGCTTTATTAGAAACACATACCTCAGACAGCTCAATTCAGATTTATTTGTGAGAACCAAAATTTATTAGAATCAAAACATAAAAGAAGAACTCCCCAAGAGCTCAAAATACAACTCCCTAAGAGCATGCAGAAGAACCACAAAGGGCGTATTCACAAGTGTCCCTAATACAGCTCACCAGTCCTCACCCAGGACCAATTGTGGGCTTGTTTGGGGGAGTGGCTCATATACAGTGCCTTGCAAAAGTACTTGGCCCCCTTGAACTTTTCAACCTTTTGCCACATTTCAGGCTTCAAATAAAAAGATATGAAATTGTAATTTTTTGTGAAGAATCAGCAACAAGTGGGACACAATCGTGAAGTGGAACAAAATTTATTGAATATTTAAAACTTTTTTTTTAAATAAAAAACTGAAAAGTGGGGCATGCAATATGATTCGGCCCACTCGCGTTAATACTTTGTAGTGCCACCTTTTGCTGCAATTACAGCTACAAGTGGCTTGGGGTATGTCTCTTTTTTCCACATCGAGAGACTGAAATTTTTGCCCATTCTTCCCTGCAAAACAGTTGGAGCTCAGTGATGTTGGATTGGGATATTTGAAGAGTTTTATTTGCTCAATCTGTTCTCCGTCAAGGTGTACGTGGGCAGGTGATTCATCCGTCGTCAGCACCTTTGTCTTGGCCGCATTGATCATGAGGCCATATGGCGCGGCGGTGCGGGCAATGTCATAAAGGATGTCCGTGACTTCTGCGTCATCCTGATGCGAAAGAAGCCATTTCTGCAAGCACGCCACAAACAGAGTCGCCTGAGGTGTGCAAAAGCACCTTCTTCCACATGTTTGCTGTACAAACAGCACTTCTTATATCTTTCTTTCAACAGTGCCTTTTTTCTTGCCACTCTTCCATAAAGGCTAGGTTTGTGCAGTGTACGACAGATTGTTGTCCTATGGACAGAGTCTCCCACCTCAGCTGTAGATCTCTGTAGTTCATCCAGAGTGATCATGGGCCTCTTGGCTGCATCACTGCTTAGTCTTCTCCTTGTTTGAGCTGAAGGGACGGCCGGGTCTTGGTAGATTTCAATATGATTACTTGCAAAGTGCTCCTTGAGAAGTTTAAAGCTTGGGAAATTTTTTTGTATCGAATTTCGGCTTTAAATTTCTCCACAACAGAATCTCGGACCTGCCTGGTGCGTTTCTTGGTCTTCATGATGCTCTCTGCGCTTTAAACAGAACTCTGAGACTGTCACAGATGTACAAATGCACCTGCTCTGTGACAATCTCAGAGTTCTGTTAAAAGCACAGAAAGCATCATGAAAATCTACCAAGACCCTGCCGTCCCTCTAAACCAGGGGTGTCCAAAGTACGGCCCGCGGGCGATTTGCGGCCTGTTTCCTTTTTTGGAGCGGTCCGCGAGGTATTTTAGAAATAGAATGAAAGTTGGCCCGCTGTTAAGCAGGTTTTTATAATGTGAGATTCAAAGTTTGGAAGCTAAGTGTCAGAAACGGGCCAAAGAGTCTAAAAGTGGCAAGAGTGAAGTTGTAGTGCAAATAACGGGCCAAAGAGTCTAAAAGCGGAGAGAGTGCGCATTTCTAGCGCAGAAAAACAGGCCAAAGAGTCTACAAGCGGAGAGAGTGCTCACTTGTAGCGCAGAAAAACATGCCAAAGAGTGTAAAAGCGGAGACAGTGTGCATTTGTAGCGCAAAAAAACGGGCCAAAGAGTCTAAAAGCGGAGAGAGTGCGAGTTTCTTGCGCAGAAAAACGGGCCAAAGAGTCTAAAGGCGGAGAGAGTGTGCAGTTGTAGCGCAGAAAAACGGGCCAAAGAGTCTAAAAGCAGAGAGTGTTCAGTTGTAGCGCAGAAAAAGGGCAAATGAGTCTAAAAGTTGCCGTAATTAAGGAGTTTAATATTAAGAGACATCATGAAATGAAACATTCATTTGAAGAATCTTAGTTTACACAACACTGTCAAAGATAAAGATAGTAAGTCAAGTAAAATGGTGTGTAAATGAAAGTAATAAGGAAAAAGTATTATTTAAAATGGTATATTTCATTATTTGTTTTATTACAGTGTCTTTGGCCCGTGACTTCAAATATATTTCTCCTTCTGGCCTCCAAAAAAAAAAGCTTGGACACCCCTGATCTAAACTTTCAGCTCAAAAAAGGAGAAGACTGTTCAGAGATGCAGCTTAAAAGCCCATGATCACTCTGGATAATCCGCAGAGATGTACAGCTGAGGTTGGAGACTGTCCATAGGACAGAATTTCATATCTTTACGTTTGAAGCATGAAATGTGGCAAAAGGTTAAAAAAAGTTCAAGGGGGCCGGATACTTTTGCAAGGCACTGTAAATGCTCTAGCCCACACATGTAAGTACCACTGACCCAAAACATTTCTATTTACCTGCTTCAGAGTGTCGTATTCCATTGGCGCTACTTCTCTACAGGGGCTAGACAGAGGCTGTGTGCATGCATTTGCACATCTGTGTCAGCAAAGTTTTCAGCTTATAGTATCAGAAAAGATTAATTAGAAGGGGGGGTTTAGTTAACCAATACTTGGACATACAGTCTAGCTGTAAAAAAGAGCACTGACAAAATATCTAATTAGGTCGGCATGTATAAACAAACACCATCACTGGCCAACAGCAATGTTCTATAGAACTGCACTTCCCCTCGCTAATCAAACAAAAGGTTAGCGCTAGTGTTAGCTAGCGCTAATGTGTTTCTGTGAGAATAATTACGCAGCGCAGACCCCCTGAGGAATGAGTGTGATCTTAGTCTGATCATAAACCCTCCACAAAGCTTCAGCACGGAGAGAGAGAGCAAGAAATGTGGCTAATATTAGCTCTGTGCTGACACCCATTCTTTAGCGCCATCGCTAACGGCAGCCAGGCCAGTCTGCTTATTGCTGTTTGCCGTCCATTTGTGTTTGAATAACCAAAGGCTGAGATATGGAGGCCAGTGTGCAGAGATTAAGTACACTAAGGGAAGGGGACATGGGTGGATTTATGATGATGGTGGGATTCTATAAGGCTGGTGTCATGGGGGTAACACTGGGAAGAAGACAGATGTAATGGGATTGTGCTTGAGGCCTACAAAAGACCAGCATAGTTTTACAGCCAAAAAAAAAAAAAACACACACACACACACACAGAAGAAAGATACACTGCATTGAATTCACTTAATTTAACGAGTGCACCATTTCTATGTGGGCCTGTTATATTATTACAATGAACTCAACACAATACATAGATAATATCTAACATTTATGTGGTAAAAAGACAAACATTTTATTTATGTGAAAAATATGTGCATATTTCAAACAAGAAAATTCAGTTGTTTCCATCTTCCAGAGTACATTTGAATATTTCTATATAACAGTACAATAAAGAGTGCAATATCTCCTAAAAAAAATGCTTATATATATTTATATTACGAAGAAATGTCTTACAATGTCCTTACAAACACAAACCTAAATGTATTTTATTGAAATTTCAAATGATCAAAAAGACCAACACAAAGTAGCATATAATTGTGAAGTGGAACAAAACTGATGCATGATTTAATAAAAAAAAAACTGCACCATTTCTATGTGGGCCTGTTATATTATTACAATCCACACAACACAATACATAGATTATATCTAACATTTATGTTTTAAAAAGCCATACATTTCATTTATGTGGAAAATATGTGCATATTTGAAACAAGAAAATTAAATTGTTCCCATCTTCACATTGGTACATTGAAATATTTCTATATAACAGTACAAAAACAAAATATATATATATATATGTTCTTGCTAAGTGCAATCAAATCTTCGCAGAAATTTTCCAAAATTTCAGTCAGAAGTAGAGTCAGTTATTTCAACGAAAGCACGTAAAGGTCTCCTTTCGCTAAAATCCACATGTTCTTGTTCTTTGTGAAATACTATAGGTCTCTCTGAGTTGTATATGATGCTGCACATGAAACTGTTTCTCAACCTTCATTGTCTGCAGTAGCAAGTAAAAGAAAACACTCAGAAATACGTGTTGATCAGAGAGACTTTAGGTGTCTAAGTCAACCGGCGAGTTAAAGGCCTCGCCCACCTCGGCTCAGGACCGCCCACAGGCAGAGCTGAAACCAGGCTGCAGCCGATCCAACACTGTCTCGTTAGCTAAGCAGGAGCTTACAGCTCTGTTTACAGCAGCTAGTTAGCAGTAGCTATCTTGTGTAAGTAACTATAGGTTTTAAATTGGATCTCCGGTTGATTCTGCGTTTTACCAAGACCTTAAATATACACTAGGGAAGCACGGTTTGACAAGCAAACACAAGTCGACAGAACACCAGTCAAAGTGGGCAACATTCGCCTCGGATTTTATGATATAGAGCCGACTCTGGGGCTTCGACATGGTTAAACTTTAATTGAACATTAAGTAAAGTTTAAGGGTTAACTTTACCAAGCACTTAGTGCTGTATCTTTACAACTAAGGCTGTGTTTCTGATTTTGCTCTTTGAGTTTAAAAGCTGTAAAATTGACTGTGAGGGAAGGAAGGTAGGCGTTCTCTGCTGCAGTGCTGTTAGCCAATCAGAGGTGATTGGTTTGCATATATGAATATTCATGAGCAAGAGCTGAAATCCTGTCTTTCTTCAGAGACCACTAATTAAGTGATCTAAAACAGGGCTGAATAGAAACACATGATCACTTTTTTTCACAAAAAAAAAAAAAAACTTAACATGGCATTAATTTATACTAGGGACCACAACTAAATATTTTAAAATAAATTAAAAAAATGAAAGGAATGAGACTTTTAATACAATTGACTTTTGGAAGAAACAAGAAACATAAAAAAAGGTGTCCCAATAATTTGATCAATTCTGCAGTTTAAAAACATCAATCTAACATATACTTTTTGTTTGGACTTTTTCATAAGATAAAATGTGAGAAAACTGTAAGAAAGTTATTGGCACATAAGGCCTGATTTTTTTTCTAATCCATTTACCTCACCAAAAACACTCATCTGTCCTTCCTTGTCCCTTGTTTTCCATTCTCCAGCCCGCTAGCTTAGCTGCTCCTACATCTGATTCAAACTGACAGATCCAGCCACCTGTGGCTCGTTCGGTTTCATCTTCGAAAGTCCAGAACCATCATACTACCTGAAGCATCCGTCCACTGAGTGGATCCAATGAACCGTAAACTGGAGGTCAAGTATTTTCTCATCATCCATACACAGGAAAAACAGCATTTATTGTGCTCTGAGAAACCTTCTAGAGTAACATTGTGGAAGAACACAGACTCTGAGGGTGTTTTCACACCAGCACTATTTGCTCAAGTTAAAAAGGACTCTGCACCCTGACGAGCAAGAGAAACTCTAAAAATGAATTGGTTTGTTTAAGGTGCTAAAGTGATCTGGTCTCGTTTCGACCCAGCTATCAAATATACTTTGCATGTTTGAGCTAAACGGCTGTTCAGGTGCAGTTTAACCTGATTTACTGCCCAGATAATAACTACAGCTATTAGCTAGTCCTACTTCTGCTGCTGCACCATGCTAAGTTGATTTCATTTTAAAGCTGTCCATACACTACATGACTTTGAAAAGACTCTGAAAGGACTTTTAACAGACTAAAGCCCGACCCCCTCTCACATCTAAAGTCTCGTCACAGACCGTTTAGTCACAAAGTAGCCACAGGCTAAGATTTTACAAAGACTAGGGGTCACTAACTGCAAGACTGCAACTAGATTCTTTCTGAGATTATTTTCCATCATACTTCTGATGGAGTTTACATACAATACATATAAAATAATTAAATTACAGTCAATACTGTGATTTATCAGAGACTCACAACTTTTGTCCCCATCAACGGTTTATTTTTCTGCCACACTGTTAGTTCTTGATATTTATTGTAATTGAACACATTTTGTGCCCATAAACTTCATTGCTCCCATTTTTGCTACAACATTCCATAGCAAAGAATAAAAGTTTTACTGCTGTACATTTGCCATTTGTTTTAGATGTTTGTTTAATTTGTTTATATTAAAAATTAACACTGCACAATAAGACAAAGTAGTGCAAGATAAAATAACTTTAAATATAATGATTTTAAGTGCTGCCTGTGTTTAAATACTGTTTTTATTAAAGTAAGAACCACATAAAATATATTAACTGCAAATTGTGTTCAGTTTTTAATCGTTTTCAAACACTCAGGTGAAATATATTCTTGCCTTTTTTTGTAGCCCTCCCGATTGGTTGTTGACATTGTTCACATCACTATTTGCGTGAGTCGAGTCTCAGGATTTGCGATAAAATTAAACGCGACTGATTTTATCGGAGCGCCAGGACACTGAACAAACCAGATGACTCAACTGTGACTCGACTGCAGCTCGACTCTAGACAGACTCTCATGATTTTACCCCGACTCCCCGAATTTGTCTGTGACATAGAAATCGCTTGAAAATCATTGTAAAGGTGTAAGACTGGCATAAATGTGGTATTTGGAGCCTGAGACCAAACCAATAAAAGGAACCAAGACTCTCAACTAGGAGAACCTTGCTAAGACTGTGAGAACAAAACACTAAGAAGAACCAAGACTTAAAGAGACTCAAAAAAGAGATTCTCTAAGAAACAGTGATAGAAATGTAAAAGACAAAAAAGAGAACTTCCCAAAAAACTGAGGCAAAACATATCAAGCATAAACAGTAAGAATGTGTGACGATTTATCTGCGCAACTAGCACCATGCTAATTCTTATGGTATAAGTTTCTGCTGCTTTGTAAGCTACATTAACCTCATAGCTCCAGTGTAAGTGTGTTTGAAGTGCTTATTCAGGAGGCGTTCCAAAGCAGGGAAGCTCCAGGGGATTCCCTGCGTTCACTGGAGCCCCAAAAGGAAGTTTCCTTTACCGCAACTTACGTACAGACTTGAGGTGAAGGTCTGTTTGGCAGCAGAAAGCAGATGATGGCTAATGGTGAAGTGCGTTGAAGCCAGAAAACAGGGTGGCCCTACTCTGTTTCTGAACAAGAAAACCTTAACTGTTAAAGTGAAATATACAGACTTCACAGCTTACTTGCCCCCCTTACCTCCTTACTTCTGAGACAAGCCAGCCCTGCTGAAAAATTCAACTGAAGACTTTTGCTGGTAGATGGTTTCAGATCATCTAAGCTGGACTTGTCCATGGTTTTGACCATGGTTTTCATGTTGACCCTAAATACGAATGTCAGTGATGGGACCACAATGTGTTAAACATGGATCCAATCTAAGTTGTACTCTGAACATACAGTTTTCCACCCTGCACTGTGCATGTTAAGATGTTGTGTTCAGTAAAACCATTCAACCATATTATTTTTTGTGTGGTATTAGTTTAAGCAGACTTTGTTTGTCTATTGTTGTGACTTAGATCAGAAGATCAGAACACATTAAATGACCAATTTAAAAAATAATTTTTATTAAAAATATTTGTAGAAATGTGAGAGGTATACTCATATTTGTGATACACTGTAAAAAAGTGCCTTATTATTAAAGGTAACAGTCAGTGATGGCAATGTTACTTTAGAAAAGTAATCTGATCTTACTGATTACTTCTTTGAAAAGTGACTTTATGGATTACTTGATTTTAAAAGTAACTAAGTTGGAGTTGGAGAAAGAGGGGTGCTTGCTCTATGTGAGTGTGTGTGTGTGTGTTCAGCCCGGGTGCTAGTTTTAAACTAGCCAACTGACTTGGATCAGTAACTTTAATCTGATTACCAGTGTTGGGCACGTTACTTTGAAAATGTAATTAGTTATAATTACTAGTTACTTCTCCAAAAAAGTAACTGAGTTACTAACTGAGTTACTACATTATAAAAGTAACTAGTTACCAGTAAAAGTAACTTTAGCATTACTTTTGTGTTAATCGCACTGTAAACCTCAACCGCCCCCCCCCCCCCCCCCCCCACCCCACACACACACACACCTTCTCAGAGTGTGTTTCTTAAGCCAGATGAGTAGAGTGTGCTACAGCAAAGACAACAATAATTGCTAACCCTGCGTTCACACTGGAAAGCGACAACGCAACAGCTGACCATACATTTCCTATGGCGGGGCGCGATTTGTCGCCGCGATACACGGGAGGCGACAAATGACAAAGTGGCAGAGAGACAAGCGACACAGAGCTGAAATTTTCTCAACTTCATGCAAATGATTTATTAATATTAATAAAGGGATTTTTATGGAAATTAAAACTGTCCAAAAAGGAAATAAATTTACCAGCATTTTTTCCTTTACCAACTTTAAAGATTTTGTGTAATGTTTTTTGTTTACTGATCATTTTATGTTTATTCATGTCATAGCGTCTTTTTTATGTAATTGTTCAATGTAAAGAATGGGTACCTTTTTGTTGTGTAGTGAAAACATGAAAATAATGCCTTTTGTTTACAAAAAAAAATAAAAAAATCTCAGGGAGAGTAGAATTTACGTATAAATAAAACTACATGTTTTATGTTAAGATGTAGGCCGAAATTGAGCTTCCCCTCCTTGAAAGACCAGCATCCACCACTGATCCTTAGGTGTCTAGAAAGGTGTTATATATAGTGTAACTTCATTTATTCATTATTTGGTACATGGTTTAAAATAATCCCTAACATGATTGTTAAGTGTGATATATTTATAAAGTGTACAGACACAAAAATGGATTAACAAGTAATGCACGCTTATGTTTCTCAATTAGCATCGTGCTAACTGCATATGTAAATCATTATACACTCCGCTCAAACTGTGTGGAGGTGTTATGTCATCTCTAATAGTCTTAATTATGTGGTTTCTGAATTCAGGCTTTACAGTGACAGCTACTACAGTGTTAAATTGCTTTTGTTCATTGAATACAGAATTAGCCTCAGAGCTGCACATCTTAAACTGAAGAAGCAAACTTCAGACAATTGGAATAAGGTGGGAAAACTCTCTAAATGAGAGGTCCAACAAATGATCCATTTAAGAACAATCACGGTCGCTGTGATATTTGCATGCATTCACCCTGCTTTAACAGCACCGGCAATCTCCCACTGATGGCCGATCACGCAGGAGGCGAGGCCACATCTGACGCATTGTTTGATGTGTTGGGATACGCTGGAGAAAAGGTTAGCAGCGGAAGACTGACAGTGATATTTTTCGCCAACGGTGATAAAACAAATGGCTGTCACTTAACAATTATCCTCTGTGATGGCTGCGGACAGAAGAAAGAAAGAAAAGTGTGTTCCAACGTTACACGCATCAAGATTCCGAGTACAGCTGCTGTTTTCAGCTCTGATAAACCATACAATCATTTACCAACCTCCATCATCCCGTGCATTCTTAAAATTAAACGCTGCTACAAAGCGGCTAAATTATAGCATAGAAGAGTCACTTTTAGTTACAAAAGAAACAATTTATAGGAAAAGAATCACTAAATTGGTCAAGAGATTTACATACCATTAAGGTTCTGCAAGTTTTTTAAATGTTTGTTACAATTAGGGCCCTGTTTTAGTGATCTATAGGCTAGCCGTCAACCGTGCAGCTTGATTTAGTGCACATTAGTTGACACATTCTGGTCCTGTTCTGTGTCTTTCCTAGTCCTAGTCTCTGGCGTTTCGGCACTCCTATCTGTTTATTTTCCCTTGTGTTCCTGCACGTGCTCTGTGTTTTTCCCGGAACCTGTGCTAGCGATGCCTGTCACTGCACCAGCTCCAGTGCCAGCGATGCAGTCCTGAAGGAGTTCCCAGAGGTGTTTATTAGCACTTGTTGCCCCTTTGCCTTCACTCTGCGGTCCAGCTCACCCCAAACCATCTGGATTGGGTTCAGGACCGGCGACTGTGGAGGCCAGGTCATTTTTTAGTAAGTGCAACACGTGTTCATTCATAGTTTTGATGCCTTCACTGAGAATCTACAATGTAAATAATCATGAAAAATAAAGAAACACATTGAATGAGAAGGTGTGTCCAAACTTTTGGCCTGTACTGTATGTATTTATGTATGATTTATGAACATTTAAAGTAGCATGCTCATAAACCAGCCATTGGGGGTGCACATTTGTGCATCTCTAGTGCCGGTCCCAAGCCTGGATGAATGGTGAAGGAAAACAAACATGCGGATCACAAATAGGACAAGGACAAGATAAGGGCAGATAATCTGCTGTGGCGACCTCTAAAGGGAGCAGCTGCAAGATAAAGAAGAAAGCAGCATGCTAATGTAGACCAGCTATTGAAAGAAAAAAAATTATCTTTCCCATAGAATGTTAATACAAGATAGGGCAGCAAGCAAAAAATGATAGACAGGGTGCTACAACAACTACCAGCCATAAGACTGTCTTGGTCTTGGTTGAAGACAGGAAGCATGGCCGTGTCAACCCAACCTGGCAGGATGTGTCTGTGTTAGAATACAGCTAAAAAGCCAGTGGCTGATTTCACAGATGTTTTCTCAGGGAAAAATCTGTCACTGTGTTCTCAGTAAAGCCTGTGTTGGAACTTCTTAAAGGTGAACAGTTGTCTCCAGACTCCAGTGACACTAAACTTACAGAAAGATAAAAAAAAACAACATGTGCAGAGTACTGAAAGAGAAATACAGCCCTCCTGAAATCCAAGACCTCCTGAGAAAAGCCAGCCTCTTGGAGCTGAGGTATCGTGGTAGCATGCAGGATGAAACATCAGCTTGTGCAAGAGCTACTTACATGAAAGAAGAAGGACAAAGTGAAGAAAGTGCCAGTACTGAAAATGATGGAGATGGTGGTTCTAAACAGTTACCTTCTTTAGAACAGAAGAGCTAAACTCACAAGTCATCAGACCCAGGCTGTATCAGTACCAAAAAGAGTACAAACTGATGTAAAGCTGACCAAATTCAGAAAATATACACAAAAAATATATGTGCATTTTGTGCAACAAGCACTAGCTCAGAGAGAATGTTCAGCACAGCTAGAAATATCGTTACCCCAGAGAGATCCTGCCTCAAGCCAAACCGAAGGTAAACATGATGGGTGTAAGTGTTAGGGGTACATGGCCTCCAAACAAACGTTCCTAAAGGCACTCAGTAAACGGAGGGCTATCAGAATGCAAAGAAAGATGGCTGCGCAACCAACAAAAGAAACGAACAAATGTAGTGTTTTCTTTCTTTAAAAAAATATGAAAATCATTGCATTGTGTTAGATTAATGTAGTTTCAATGTATTATGGCCCTTTTCTTCATTACAAGCCAGAGACTGTAAAAAAGATGGACGCCGTGTCGCTGTTCCCTTTTATTCAATTAAAATGAAGCCAAATTCTTCTGCCATGTTGGCGATCCTGATACACGAGTCTGCGCAGTAGAGACCAGAGGAGGGGGAAAGACTGTGGAGAAACAGCCTACTCGTTTAAATAACCCCGCCCCTGAGGGCTGTCTCCACAGAGCTCACACAGTTTATGGTCCCGCCCATACAGTCATTGGTCCCACCCCGGCTAGGTGTAACCCAGCCCTTTTACAATAACCACACCTTTTTCAATAGAGCTGAATTGACAATATAAGCACAGGTCACACTAGCTGTTGCATTTAAATAGTGGAGGTAGAATTACAGTATATTGGAAAAAAGTTGTCTGTTTTGCCATTGAAACCTATGGGGTTGGGTGGGGTTACACAGCTTTCTGCAACCGAACAGCAGGGGGCGCCTGACCTGTGGTGGCTTCACTTTTGAGAGACGATGCTCTGTCCAGCTACACACAGTCTATGTTACAAGCTATAAAAATCACTACTGTTGCTGCAGTAGTGCACCTTTTACTAATGCTGTTACAATTAAGGTGGAGCGGAAAAAAACAAGATTAAACAAGATGCTAGTGAACAGCTAGCTCGTACATACTTAAAGAGAAAGGGTGATAATATCAAGAGATATTAAGAGGGTATCGTCCAGGGATTGAGCCTAGTTTTGAACTACACAGCATTTTGAATGGAAATTTTTCACTGAAAGGAAAATAAAATCTACGATAAGTCATAACCCCTTTACGAGAAACTGCCCCTTAAATCATGAATGAATGCAGTGAAGATACTGTAGGTCAAAGTCTTTCACTACTGCTCACTCTGCAAACCACTGTCTTCATCAATCATATCATGAACGCTGTCTGAAGGACCGTGATGAATCTCCTCACATATCTGCAGATGGATGAGTGGTGAAAACGACACAGGCTTAGTTTGATGAAGTGGTTGTTTCAGATTCATGAGCAGCTGAACGTCACACAGCTAAACATAAATAAAATGAAATAAATCTCGGGGGGGGAGGGGGTGTCCGGCGTCCAGCACGTATCCAGTATGAATTGGCAGAACTCTAGACGGCGCTCGGAGAAGACCACAGTGATGGATGACGAGCTCGTAGGCCTTCAACACAGCTGTTACGCGTGTTGACTGAGGAACAGTCATGTGGTTTGAGTTTAAAATCCAGCCAAAATACGCAACCTTCCCGCAGGGAGGAGGCAATGAGAAGAATGGATGGACTGTTCTTTATTTGAACACATAACGCTCGTTTTTCAGAAGTGTGGATACTCACGCAAACCTAGGCTGATGCTTTGTTACATTAAAACTACCTGCCTAATGTTATGTAGTGAAAATCTGGGTAACATTTCCAATGAACCCTGTATCCATAATGTATTATGAATGCATTTATAATACCTTATAATGACTGTAATAAGCCTGTATAATAACTTATAAGTACTTACAGCGACATTCATAACACATTATAAACTACAAGTATAACGGTTTGCAAAGAAAGGGCTTATAATGCCTTATAATATCTGTTCATAAGAACATTCTACAATATGTAGTGGTGTAATGCACTATAACACAGATTTGGCATATTTTGGTATAATGCATCATAATATGCAGCTATGATTTCTCAAATTAAGCTTTTATATACAGTAAGTAATTAAATCCACCTGTCTAGTGTAATTATGTGAAAATCTAAGTAACACTTTCTATGAACCCTGTTAATGTATTATGAATGCATTTATAATACCTTATAATGACTGTAATAAGCCTGTATAATGACCCATAAGTACTTACAGCGACATTCATAACACGTTGTAAACTACAAGTATAACGGTTTGTAAAGAAAAGGGCTTATAATGCCTTATAATATCTGTTCATAAGGACATTTTACAATATGTAGTGGTGTAATGCACTATAACACAGATTTGGTATATTTTGGTATAATGCATTATAATATGAAGCTATGATTTCCCAAATTAAGCTTTTATATACAGCAAGTAATTAAAACCACCTGTGTAGTGTAATTATGTGAAAATTTAAGTAACACTTTCTATGAACCCTGTATCCATAATGTATTATAAATGCATTTATAATACCTTATAATGACTGTAATAAGCCTGTATAATAACTCATAAGTACTTACAGCAGCATTCATAAGACATTATAAACTACAAGTATAACGGTTTGCAAAGAAAGGGCTTATAATGCCTTATAATATCTGTTCATAAGGACATTTTACAATGTGGTGGTGTAATGCACTATAACACAGATTTGGTATATTTTGGTATAATGCATTATAATATGCAGCTATGATTTCTCAAATTAAGCTTTTATATACAGTAAGTAACTAAAACCACCTGCTTAGTGTAATATAGTGAAAATCTGAGTAACACTTTCTATGAACCCTGTATCCATAGTGTATTATGAATGCATCTATAATACCTTATAATGACTGTAATAAGCCTGTATAATAATTTAAAAAGTACTTACAGCAACATTCATAACATATTATAAACTACAAGTTTAACGTTTTTTAAAGAAAGGGCTTATAATGCCTTATAAAAACTGTTCATAAGAACATTTTACAATATGTAGTAGCGTAATGCACTATAACACAGATTTGGTATATTTTGGTATACTGCATTATAATATGCAGCTATGATTTCTCAAATTAAGCTTTTATATACAGTAAGTTCGTAGCACATTATGAAGCCTTATATATAGTCATTACTGTGTCAAGACAATATAGTGAGGCATAATAAGATTTACTTCATGTTTAAAAAGTATATGAAAATTCACGTCACTTAAAGTCAGTTACGCACCTAAGTAAAAGCTTAATTTGAGAAATCATAGCTGCATATTAAAATGCATTATACCAAAATATACCAAATCTGCGGTATAGTGCATTTTATACAACAGTTAGTTCCGACCTCACAATCTGATTGGTTGAGAAGTGATCTAGCCGTGATGATATTTGTGATAACATCACGGCCTTCTTACACTAAACCTGTATCACTCCGCCGACGCATTGCCTAGTAATGGCGTATACACACAGGACACCCGCAGCAGCGATAGCTTAGCACAGGCTAGCACTCAGCCGCGGCACGCTTGCCCGCAGCCAGCAGCGCTGGCTTGTCTTTCGTGGAAAAAAGGGAAAGAAAATCACCTCGGCTAATGCCATCTGACAGCCAGAACGCTAACCAGCCAGGCTAGGCTAAGCTAAGTTAATGCTGAGCTAAAGCAAGCTACGCTAACCTAACCACGGTCCAGCCGGCTAGCTAAAACCAACACCATCCAGCAAAACAAGCAGAAATGCTCAAAAAATGCACAGCCTTCACCTTCACCTTTCACCTTCATATTCATGGTCCATTGGAAGGGCTGTCTTTGGCTACAGCCATCTACTGTTCTGCTAACATGGGTTTAAGTCAGTGGTGTGCAGTGAGGCAGTAACCTTTCAGAGAAGGGGTGACAATAAACGCAAAAAACAGCAACTGATTCAAAGCATTAGTCTGTGTCTTTCAGTTGCTTTAGGATTCTTATCTGACTGACAGCGGTTTTAACCAATCAAAGCTTTTTAAAATGGCTTCTGCCCCCACGTGACTGCGTGACCCTTCTCCTGATTTTGAGAAGGGTGTAGTAATGAATCTATTAGCAAAGTCGAAGCAGGTCTAACCAATCAGATTCATGATTTTCACTACGGGGGCGGGGCCATGGCTGTCTAATCCCCTTCTCAGCGCTGTGTTGAAGGTGTTACGCGTTGCTTAGTCATAAACGGAGCTCGTGCTAGATTAATTCAATAGTTAGCAAACTATCACGGAATTGCGGCTGCAAATGAGACAGATATTGTGCCATATCATATTAAATGGCCTTTTTAAAGGCTGTCCTTCAATGTGAAACTAATTCACAATAATAGGTCGCCTGACTAGTGAGTTGCAGAAGGGCTACCCACTATATTCATGCACGCCACTGGTTTAAGTAAATGGTAGTGTAAGGAACTGCTGCATTCTAAAGAGATCAGTGTAAAAAGGAATCTTCAAAAAAATGTTTTATCTTTAAACAGGACATGGCTGAGGCTGCAAAACTGAGTGCCATTAAAAAAACTACAGTGGGCATCTACGTCACCAGAGAGACGCCAGGCAGTGACTCTTCTGATGTTGGCATCATCATTGAAAGTGTTGTGGTTCGTCAGGACCTTGATAACGTGGCCCTTGCAGTAGCCATGAGATACCCATCACAACTACGCTTCACTTTTAAGGTGATTCAAAAGTTGGTCATGGAGTTGGATGCGACTCAGCTCTCAAGAAAAGCTCAAAACTTGAAAACAAAACTGCTCCTGTAAGAAAAACTCACTGTTGTGTACGTGATGTGGTCAGCTCCAGGTGAGAGGACTCGTAAATCTCACACTTGCTCTGTGTTTTGGAGGTTGAATTTTCCGATGAACAATCAGCCAATCCAAGTTTAATGATTAACTTGCCATAAAAGTAAATTTTCTTTAGTTGTTTACATTTGAATAACACTACCTCCTTGCTGTAAAATGAATCTAAAAACATTTTATATTTGTTGAAACAAAACTGCTCCTGTTAGGAAAATTTGCTCTTTTGTAGGTGATGTGGTCAGCTCTAGGTGAGATTACTTCTAAGACTCAAACTTGCTCTTCTATGTTTTGGAGGTTAAATTTTTGTTTTATTTCTTTTATTTTTTTGCAAGGGGAATAACCAACTAACCACAACAAATCAGAGTTCATTGTTAGGAACTTATATTAATGCATGATAGAAATTAAAATCTCACATTTACAGTACTCTCCTACTTGTTGGAGGTTAAATTTTCAGGGTGAACAATCAGCACAATCCCTTGTGTTTAGATTTAATGATAAAGAACACTTGTTATAAAACAGATATATAAATAGATCCCCTGTGCCACCTTGTCTTCGTCGGTCTTTGCACCAACTCCTGTTGTTTGTCGTATCTCTGTTTCCCAGTTTATTCTCGCGCTCCTTAGTTTCCTGCCTTGTGATTATCTTTGTTTATCTTTTGTTTATCCTTTGTTATTTTCTAGTTCCTAGTTTATTTCTTGTCCTCCTTGCCCTGTTTAGTGTGTTTCAGTTTCTCGGCATGCGCGGACAAACATTTTTTTTTGTATGATAATATGTTTTTAATGATTGTGACATAACCAACAAATTAGTTTTCAGTCCTGTTCTGTCCCTACTCATTGCATACACATATACTCAGCTATTTTTTTCAGTTAATACTATTTCCCCCTTTAAAAGGTAAATATTTTGCTAGCTTGGCAAAAATCTCACATTTACAGTTAAGAGTATGCTACTGGGATACACATTTCTGTTTAAATAGCTGCCGGTACAGTAATTCACATTCACACACGCACCTGTGCTCCACTCTTTTCCTGGTCTGGCAAAGGGCCCAATCACATTTCTAGCTGACCTTATATAGGGCCTGAGCAAAATTGAGGCTTGCTAACTGGGCCCATTTTGAGGGTGTTCTTTAGGGTTTTAAGATTTTAATTATTCTTTTCTTTTTCTTTGTATCTGTTTGTTTTATGGGATTGTTGCCTATGATATGAATAATGATTATTTTGAATATTTAGTTTTTACATTTTATGTTTATTTGATTTATTGTTTGTTTTGTTTATAATTGTCACCCCCTGCAGTGGAAAATATGTTGGTTTTGGCTGGGTGGGGTAAACCAGTGGTGGCCTATTTAAGGCCTTATTTCCTTGTTTGTAGATGATGGTTAAGGGTGATAAAGGTATGGTTGAGATATGGTACGGTTGGTTGTCGTATGAACCAAGGTTATGGACTTAAGGAATATGTTGATTCCTCGTGTACATTTTTGTAAATATATATATATATGTATATATATATATATATATATATATTTTTTTTTTTTTTTTTTTTGTATTTTGCCATTTTTGTGCACCTTTACCAATAAAAATCTAACAACTAAAACAACTACCCTCACCTACAAGTAAGGTGTGTCACATCTTGGCCTCGTCTCGTGTCTCTGTGTGTCTTCCCCACGTGACCTGTGCTCCCCTGTGTCTCCTGTCTCAGTACTTTTCCATGTGTGTCTCATTTGTAGCTCCGCCCCTTCCCCAGGTGTTTCCAATTCTAGTGTGTTTTATGTTACTATAAATAGCCCTCCTCTGCCACCTTGTCCTCTGTCGGTCTTTGCACCTTCCTCTGTTGTTTTGTCATTCTCGTGTTTTCTAGCCTAGCCCTCGTTTTCTTAGCTTTAGCCCTTGTCCTTTGTTTATCTCTTGTTTAATGTTTCTAGTTTCTTGTTTATTTCCGTGTTCCCTAGTTCCTTGTATATACCCCTGCTTTGTGTTTATTAGTTTATTCCCTTGTTTATATTTCCCTGCCCTGTTTGGTTTGTTTATTATTATCGCTCGTTTGTTTTGGTTATTGGTTATTTGTGTTTCTTTGTTTAGTGTTACTCGTTCCTTGTTTCTTTGCTTATTTGTTATTTATTTATTAAATTATTATTTATATAGTCCTTACCAGCACTTGTGTCCGCTTTCCTCGTCTCCCTGCCTGGGTCATTACGTGACAAGGTGTGACAATGATATTTCCTTAAGTTTTTATTTGGAACAATCTGCTTGAATGTTAAAAAAAACATCTAAATAGCAGTTAAAGCATAGCAATGGCAAGTTAAAAAAATAATAATGAACTGTAAAACTATAAAAAAAAACGGTTTATAGTCACATATATGACCTTAACCTTTTAAGAGTAAAGAAAAAAAAATTGGTTCATAGAAATGGGGTGGGGTGGTCTGAACAAATACTGCCTGAAAGGTCCAAATTATTATGTGTAATAATAGTTAATTAAAAACGATTTAATTTATAATCATTATTATTATTATTATTATTTACATCAAATAATTAAAAGTAACTATTTAACTTTTTTCTCCAAGTACATTTTTAAATTAAGTCCTTTTTTTTTACTTTTACTTGAGTAGATTTCTAGATGGGTACTATTTAGCAAAGTAAAGGTACTTTTACTTAATTACAATTATTCAGTACTTTTTCTACCTCCGGCTATTTAACAGCTAATTAACACATAATAGCTGTAAAGGTTTCATAATCTAAGGCATGCCTCTGTCTTGTTCAGTAGACCACACAATCGAGTTCTGTATCCAAGTATATTAATGGAAAGTTGAGTGAAATGAAAAAGCATGGTAGAAAAAGGAGCACAAGCAGCAGTTATAACCACAGCTGTAAAAGGATTGTCAAGAAAAGGCCATCCAGTTATTTGGGGGAGATTCAGGAGATTGGAGATTGTTTCCTGTCATTGATCAGAGATGTATGGCGCAGGAAGTAGATATAGAAAGTAATTATAGGGAGAAGATTCTGTGTTTCAGCGTGTATTTCTCTGCAGTGTGACACTTCTTTAACACAGAGCGCTGCACAGAAATGCAGTGTTTTCAATGGGTCGGGCTGCGAGCTGCAGTGAACGCTGCACATACAGAGCTCAGTGTGTAAACAGCATGTAGCAGCACAGACAGTGTTTGTATATATATCTGGCTAATAAATCAGATTAAACTGTGCCTTATCAGCAGTTTAGCTCTATTAAAACATTTATAGTTAAACGATATATATACATACAGTGGTGTGAAAAAGTATTTGCCCCCTACATATTTCTTTTGTTTTTGTTTTTTTTTGGGACACTGATATTTTTCTGAATGCACAATCAAACAAACACACTTTAATATCAGACAAATATAACCTGAGTAAATATAAAAAGCACCTTTTAAATGATAATTTTATGTATTAAAGGAAAATAAACAATTCAATCCAATCTAGCCCTGTGTGAAAAAGTGTTTGCCCCCTAAAACTAATAACTTGGTTTTGTCACCCTTAGCGGCAACAACTGCAATCAAGCTTTACTGATAACTGGCAACCAGTCTTTCACTGTTTCACATCTCTGTGGAGGAATTTAGTTTCACTCTTGTTTACAGAATTGTTTTAATTCAGCCACATTGAAGGGTTTTCCAGTATGAACCTCCTGTTTAAGATCATCCACAGCATCTCAATCAGACTTTGACTAGGCCACTCCAATGTGTGCTTTGGATCATTGTCCTGCTGCAGAACCCAAGTACACCTGAGCTTGAGGTCATGAACAGATGGCCGGATATTCTCCTTCAGGATTGTCTGGTAAACAGCAGAATTCGTCCATCTATTACAGCACTTTATCCAAACCCTGAAGCAGCAAAGCTGCCCCAGACCATCACACTACCGCCACCGTGCTTTACGTTCAGTATGATGTTCTTTTTCTGAAATTATGTGTTAGTTTTACAACAGATGTAACGGGACACACACCTTCCAAAAAGCTCCACTTTTTTTTTGGTTTGTTGGTAAATGTGAGATGGGTCGTTGTGTTCTTTTTGTTCAAAAGTGTTTTTGGAGAATAAAATAATAAATTAAATAATCATGTAAAAAGTGATTTTTATATTTACTCAGGTAATATCTGTCTGATATTAAAGTTTGTTTGATAATCTGAAAAATGTAAGTATGGCAAAAATGCAAAATAAAAAGAAATCTGTAAGGGGGCAAATACTTTTTCACGCCACTGTATATATACTCTCATGAGTGCTGGTTCAACCCATGGTTTCTTCCTCCAGCTTTGCCCTTTGTCCAACTTAATGATTTTTTTTAATTACTGGGCTTTTGTAAAGCTGCTTTGCAACAATTATTTTGCATATTAGCTTTATAGAAAAACAAGCATTATACAAGCTGATGCACAAAAATTAAGAAGGATAAGAACCTGAGACAATTCTCTGATGAGAACCGAGAACTGTGATGGATTGACAACTGGAGGGTCAGAACCTAAAATCTTCAAAACACCAGGCAGGTCTGGAGGTGTTTTCCTAGAATGCAGTGATCAGTACCTACCGAAACTTGTGCTCCAAGTACAGTACAGGCCAAAAGTTTCTCTCATTCAATGCGTTTTCTTTATTTTCATGACTATTTACATTGTAGATTCTCACCGAAGGCATCAAAACTATGAATGAACACATGTGGGGTTTTATTTACTTAACAAAAAATTACCTGGCCTCCACAGTGACCGGACCTGAACCCAATCCAGATGGTTTGGGGTGAGCTGGACCGCAGAGTGAAGGAGGCAAAGGAGCAACAAGTGCTAATAAACACCTCTGGGAACTCCTTCCTTCCTTTAAGACTGTTGGAAAACCATTTCAGGTGGCCACCTCTTGAAGCTCATTGAGAGAATGATGCCAAGAGTGCGCAAAGCAGTAATCAGAGCAAAGGGTGGCTATTTAGAAGAAACTAGAATATATATATTCTTTTTATTTTTTTTTTACCTTTTTTTTTTTTTTTTTACCTTTTTTGTTAAGTACATGAAACTCCACATGTGTTTATTCATAGTTTTGATGCCTTTAGTGAGAATCTACAAAGTAAAGAGTCATGAAAATAAAGAAAACGCACTGAAAAAGAGAAGGTGCGCCCAAAATTTTAGCCTGTACTTTACGAACAACCAATTGACAACTTTGGAACCAGCGATATGGTCAGAGATGCCCAAGGTTCACGGGTGTTTATGGAGGCTCCACCTTACAACTTACAGGACTTAATAGATCTGCAACTAACATAACGCTGACAATAAAGATAACATTGCTTTTTCTATATACTGTAGGTGTGGAGAATTTCTTTTTTTTTTTCTAAATGTGGTTTTACACTCTCTTTGCTCCAAACTGCTTCTATATGACTATTCAAGCTAACTCTAGGCACTGTTTTTATGGATTCTCTCATAAGAGTGAGGCACTAAAATAGTAGGGGTGGGAATCGTTTACTATCTCACGATTCGATTCGATTCCGATTTTGGGGGCCACGATTCGATTCAAAATCGATTTTTGATTCAAAACGATTTGATTTATAAAAATTTCTGCTTCTGGCTTATGAATCTTATTGAAAAAAAAACCCTCCATAATATACACTGGTCCTGGAGCAGGTAATGTGTTACAAAAACAATAAAATGTGCAGGAATGTGGGTCCTCAGTGACAGAGGAATCACTGGGATATCACAATGACGTTAATGAACAATAAATAAATAATAAATAACACTGCTTTATTACCAGGCTACTAGCGGTGGTGTGTAGGTGACGCTGCTGGGCTGATGTGATGATAGCACTGGAGCGCTAAAGTTCAGGAGCAGCTGCTGATTAACTAGTTAATTTAAGGTCGTTGTATTTCTTCAGAAAGGGAGCAGGAGGTGGAGAAATTAATTCATATTGTCCATTCCTTAATTCCTCTGTGATGAGGAGCTGAAATTAGCTCTGATTAGCTTATTGTTATTTTTCCGTTCCGCCTTAAATGCTGCAGCCCGCTGCCACCTGTAGCGTTATTTAAGGTGGAACTGGAAAGTTAGCTAGTTAGCTAGCTAACAGTTACTGAAACTAACTACTAGCGATCTTTTTTATGCTTGTTATGAAGCATTCTGCCATAAAACATTAAAACTACACGTTAATCTAAGGTAATATAATGCTTGTTCTGCCATCTTACCGGTGATTCTCAAACACCTACGCTCTGTGTGGGTCTGGAAGATCTCCGTTTGAAGGGACAAGCGCTATCCCCAGGGTTGCCAGGTCCAACAAAAATACCCAGCCCAAAATCAGTCTAAAACCCGCCCCTCAGAATCGATTTTGGGACATTTTAAATCGATTCTGAATCGTAGTAAATGAGAATCAAGATTCTTATGTGAATCGATTTTTTGGCACACCTCTATAAAATAGCTTGAGCTCAAGGTATATATTTTTTGTAGCCTCATGGGTTTGGAGAACACACAGAGGGATCTATTCACACGCACAGACACCCTCTTCAGACACCCCCTAGAGTCCAAGGACATCAATTTTTATTGCTTTGTTTATTCGGCAGGTGAGAATAACTGGTGGTTTTTATGCTTTGGGGGATTTCTGTCTGCTCAATGGAGCTTATTTCACCAAATTGATTTGTTCTTTGAAAGTATGAGAGTCTTGAAATAGTTTAAAACAATATATAGACAGACAGTTGAAAAAACATATGTCAGGCCTTTTTTATTTCATCCATACATGATAACATTCTACTATAGTGTTTCCTGGGATGGGGAAAAGGCTAAATTGTGCTTCTATGTAGAGAAAACACAATGTCTTTGGCGTAGCCTGTGGAAGTGACCTTAGTGAGAGTTTATACTTTTGTGGCAATTTGCAGTTTGACCCTGAAGGCAGTAAGTTTCAACACATTATATGAATATTCTTTTAAACACCCTGGTGAAAAAAATGTACTTAAAACATTGAGAAATGTCTAAGTATGGTGTAAATATACTAATATTAATCAATATTATGCTTTCATCGAATGTTTGAAAGTAAACTTTGATCATGCTTTTTAAATAGTACAATATAGTGTATTTAAAAACAAATAGATTACTACGAAGTACACTTTTAGTTTAATGTAATTCAGTATACTTCTAAAATACTTATTTCCAAATATATTTTTATACATTTTTAGCAGTGTGTTAAAAATTGTTACAGTAGTTTACTTAAAGTACAATGCATCATGTATTGTAAATTAAATTACTACTACTAATTAAAAAAATGTAAAGTAAATTTGTAACACTCGAAAAATTGTAGTACAGTATTTTAAAATATATTTTTATACCCAAAGAAGTATACTAGAAGTGTGCTACATACAAAAGACACATATTTGTACTCTAATGTAAATATACTGTATTTAACATCAATTCTTTGTATATTCCTAATATACCTGGTGTATATTAGGTTTACTGTAAGCATATATTACTGTAAGCATATTTAAAATATGGGCTTACATACACGAAGTAGTACCTATAACCTATAAAAGGTTTAAAAATATATTAAAAATATTTCCATTTCGAGTACAGTTAAATAGACTTACACAAACACAATTTAAGTAAGATTTTTATACTATTTTTATACAATTAAAATATAATGAGTAAAAAACATTATTCTGTCTCCTAGACGATATTTCAGAAACACCACTTCCACAACAATACAAAAAAACACATTACTTGTCACTCTAACTATTGCTAAGAAAATGATTTTTCAAAATTGGAAGAACAGAAAATCCAGCCATGATTCCCGTTGGTATAATTTAGTCTTAAAAATACATAACAATAGCCCATCAACCATGAATATATGGCAATATATTCCCCCCATTACTCCAACTCTGCCCCCTCACTTTTTTATTTCTCTTTTCTCCTCTACTTCATTTTTACTTTTTAAGGAAAAACACAAAATATATATATATATTTTTTTCTAGTTCAAATAATAATATATAAAGTCATCAGTTGGCCATGTCCCTGTAGCTGCCTCTCTGTTCTCACCCTCACTTCCCTCGGTTGGTCTCATTTGTTGTGTGGGAGCATTTCTTTGGCTCTGGGCTGCTGACTGTAAGCTTGTGGGTTCTGTTGGTTGCCCTCTTCATTGCTGGTTGGGGCATGAGCGCTTTCAGGGTGGATGTTTCATGGGTGGTGGATTTTTGTTGGTGCTGCAGTGGCACAGTCCTCTTTGAATCAGGCAGAGCTCACACAGCTGTGCCTGATCCAAAAAGCTGAAGAGATGGTGGACACTGAATCAACGTCATGCCTGTGACACTGGGGGTGATCCGTCACACTGGTGGTCTCTGCTCTGGTGATTTATTGGGGATCATGGTCGGTGGTGGACTGGTTGGGGGTGTGCTGGCAGGGTGAATAAAGGAATGGACAGGTTGTGGTCTGAGGCTGTGGACTGTAGGATGTGCCCAGGTGGTGAGTAGGGATTGGTGAACATACATTTATACATATACTAGGTGGAAAAAGTACGAAAAAACTTTAATTAAGTAAAAAATACCTTTACTTTGCTAAAATTCTACTCAAGTAAAAGTACCCATCTAAAAATCTACTCGAGTAAAAGTAAAAAATGTACTCAATTTAAAATGTACTTTGAGTAAAAGTTACATAGTTACTTTTAATTATTCAATGTAAACAAATAATAAATTAAATAGTTTTTAATTAACTATTATTACACATAATAATTTGGACCTTTCAGGCAGTATTTGTTCAGACCACCACATAAAACATTTTCAAGAACAAGTGGCATAGGTTTCTATGTACTTTCTTTACTGTTAAAACCTCATGGTCATATCGGTGACTATAAACAGTATTTTTATAGTTTTAGAGTTATTTTTTTTTTAACTTACCATTGCTATGCTTTAACTGCTATTTACATGTTTTTTTTTTACATTTAAGCAGATTGTTTAATGTTTCCAATAAAAACCTATAATTTATCATTAAAAACATGAAAAAATACAAAAAGAATGCTGGTCGGCGCATGTGCAGTGTCGTAAAGAAGCACATATCGATGGGTAGCATAACTTGACAGAACACCGGTTCCCTCGAGCCGCGCACACAGACCCCAGGCTACACAGCTGATTCACACAGCGTCTCTCCCACTAATCATAATAAACACTGCTGGGAAAAGTTCAGCTGCGCTGCCATGGAGAACAAAACTCAGCCCAAACTATGTGTGATCAAATCAGCGGAACATAAACACAGCGAACATTATGAGGCATTTCTCTCACCACCAAGACTTTCAGAAAGGTAATCTCAGTTTGTGGATGCAGGTTAGGCACACAACGTAACTCGTTAGCTAACCTACACATTTTAATATGTCTCCAGTTTAGTTTAGCATTGTTTAATGTCTAAAAGGGATCTATGTAACCAATAATTATTAGCTAAGGTATTTAGGTTATATTCGCCTGAATCGAATTCGCTCGTGAGAACTGCGACCTGCTTTCCGACCTGTAGTTCTAACAGTTCTACAAGGACTACAAAAACCCGCTATTTGGAGTTGGTTAATAGACCACTGAAGTCGTGTCGTCATTTTGTGGTCTATATATCTATATATAGATCTATATCTATATCTACAGTGAATCAGGTCGCAGCATTCTGTGTAGCGTGATGGGACATGATGAGAGAGAGAGAGATGCTTCAGCATGATTTATCTTCTCTTTTTCTTTCTTTTTTAATGACATCCACATTTCAATAATAAGACTCTTATGATAAATAAACAATTATGAACTGCTTCATTTATCGACACATGGTATAATCTATAATACTTATACATAAACAATTGCCCACCTCTCTAAAACAAATCTAGACAGTAAACGTGAACCTTTCTTGATAGCTTTTGGAGTGCATGAAAAGTGGTATCTATAATTATTTTTAATAATCCAGTGTTTTAATATTATTACTTTGTATTATTATTATTGTTAATCTTTCCAGTGAATTAAATGAATGTAAATATTTTTGTTCCACATTAATTTGGAAATTATTTGAATCACACACACTCAATAGAGAAGCTCTTGTATAATACAGAGGCTGCTGCTGCCTTGGTAAGATTGTGAGATGGACATCGCTGACAAACAGGAATAAAAGAGTTACATTCATTAAACTGTCCTCATAATGCAGCACAATTTATGGTTTTTATGCAAGTTACCTTATTATAAGCAGGAGTGTTTCCTTCTTGTATATATCACATAAAAAAAGGAAGAAAAAAAAAAACGAAAGTGCCATTCCAGAAAAACAAGTATTTTAATCTTTGATTTAAAAATATCTAAAGTCAGGGCTTTTCAAACGTTTTCATTCAGTTACTAGGCAGGACTAACTACAATAGCACAGAAATGTGTTTAAACTGTTAATATAGTATTGTGTAAAATACTTATACAGATTCAGCTTCATTGTTTAGAAGTTTAAATGGCGCTACGTTTAACCGGTAGCACCGCAGTTTCCGCCTTCTTTTGACAGATCTGTTAAGGTGATTGGCTGCAGTAAAAAATGATGGACAGCTTGGTCTGTCTGATGATTGGCTTTGGTGGCCATTGTGGCACATCTTTTTTTTAAGAGTGAAAGAGACAAAGTCGGCTTCATCCCCTACTTTCCCAGAGACCCTGACATCTTGTCTGAATTGTGTCGTAATTCAAGCTGTCTGTACGTTTTACAGTGAAAAAGTGCTTTAAAGTGAAGGTTAAAAGTATTCTATATTTGTAGACGTGAGTAAATTGTGAACATTTCATCGCTACACTGTGTTTGCATGAAGAGAAGAGAGAAGAGGCACGTTAAACTAATGTTTATCCCTTACGTCTTTTTATACATACATACATCAGAACTACAGCAGCTCACCTGATTTAATATCAGTAAGATTTGATTTACCAAAACAGGTGTTGATTTGATGAGAGCTAGAAATAACTTTATTAAACTCAGATGAGGAGAGATTAGGAGACGTTTTAAGGAAAACCGTGATGTTAAAGCAATGCTTTTTGTAAATTTGCTGCAAAGTTTCAGTGTTGCCAACTTAGCGATTTTGTCGCTATATTTAGCGACTTTTCAGACCCTCTAGCGACTTTTTTTGTAAAAAAAAAAAAAAAAAGCGACTAGCAACAAATCTAGCGAGTTTTTGTGGTGTTATTGGAGACTTTTGCCGACTGAGATGAACACGCGCTCTTCAGTTACTGACCTCACGCTGCAGCGGGCGCTGCCGTGAGCCCCGCCCCACATCACTCACAGTGCAGTCTGACTGTCAGAGCACACACACACACACACACACACACCACTCCACCAACACAATGCTAATGAATCGCGCGAGCCCACAGCCGCCGCTGACTGACCCCGCTCTGTATTTACAGAGCAGAAGTATAAATATTAATGTGTCTTCAGTGTGACACGAACAGAAATCCCTTAATTTAACTCACACAGTATCAGTCATTCACTCACCTCATTCACCACATAGCCTGTCACTCACCTCCTCCACAGTGTCTGCCTCTTTATAAAAAGCTACATATCTATTGAACCATTGAACAATTTGTCTATGATGGGTTTAAAAATAAAGAAAACGTAAAAAAAAATTTAAATAAAATAAAACAAGACTAAATACAAAGCTAAAAAAAATTATAATAAAACAAAGCTAAATATCTATTGAACCATTCAACAATGTGTCATGATAGGTTTAAAAATAAAGAAAACTTAAGAAAACGTAAAAACAAAAAAAATAAAATAAAACAAACAAACTAAAAAAAAAAAAAAAAAAAAAACGTAGAATAACAGTTCCGGCTAACTGCAGCTCTTATAATAACATTTAAGAACATGGCAAAAAACTAAAGTATATAATTCACGTAAAAATGAAGTTATTGTAAAAAAAAAAAAAGGGACATACTATTTAAAAAAGCAACAGAAGTTCATTTGTAACATTTCTAACATCTAACACATTTATGGTGTTTTTTGCTCACTTTTTTCTCTCCCACAACCCTAATCCTTTACAGCTTCAAAAACATGTATTATGCAAATTAAGTGACGTCATTTAGCGACTTCTAGCGACTTTTAGGACAGCCAATAGCGACTTTCCTTACTGAGGAGTTGGCAACGCTGCAAAGTTTTGCTGAGCTAATAGCACTTCCCTGGAGAAGAATTAAATATACTTAATTGCACTCAAAACATATTGAGAAATGTCTAAGTTCGCTGTAACTATATTAACAGATTTTTGCACTTACTTAAAATATATTAAAAGTACATTAATATTGTGCTTTCATCAAATGTTTGAAAGTAAACTTTGGTCATACGTTTTAAGTACAATATAGTACAATAGTACAATATAGTGTATTAAAAAAAAATAAACTACTATAAAGTACACTTTTAGTTTAATGTAAGTCAGTATACTTCTAAAATCCTTATTTCCAAATATACTTTATTGTTAAAACAACGGTTACAGTAGTTCACTTAAAGTACAATGTATCATGTAACTTTTTTTTTAGAAAATAAATTAAATTACTACTACTGATAAGAAAAAAAAATTAGTACAGTATATTAAAATATATTTGTATACTCAACAAAGTATACTAGAAGTGTGCTACTTGCAAAAGACAGAAACTCTATTGTACTCTAATGTAAATCACATATTTAACATCAATTCTTAGTACATTTCTAATATACCTGGTGTATAATAGTGATACAGTTGTAATAGTCATTAAATGTATTATAATTTTACTGAAAGTGTTGCCGGCCTCAAGGCCTAGGGGTACCTGAGCCATGCACAAAATGACATCATAGCCGTGGATGGCTGTATGATGTCTCTCTCTCTCTACAATGACAAGAAAGAACCCAGCATACAGGTTAATGTGTTGTCAGCCTGAAGCAAAAGGTTTATTCTGAACCTACTTTACTTTATCAGTTTACTGCATGTTTTTAATGAAATCACATTTTTTTACATACATGAAATACTTGGTAGCTTTTTTTTTTAGATGCATTTTACATCAAACCCATATTCCAAGAGTATATCATGATGCTTTCAAACCCTTCAGGTGCACAAAATCACTCTATGGAGACCCAGAAGGCAATTGTCACTGGTTCACATTTATAAAAAACAATAAAAATATCAAATAAATAAGCAGATTTCAAATATAAGGTTCATTTTGTAGCTGACACATTTTCCTAGAACACATCTTACTTGGAACACAACTTAACCATAAAACACAATACAAAGAACCTCATGGTCTCCATGGAGGCTGCCATTTTAGAAACTGTTGCACTGGAGTAGCTAGTATGGAAGCCCATTTCCGCCACCTGAAGAAAAAAAAAAACGTCCTCAACTAAGTCATAATTATGAGATAGAAAAGTCATAATTATGGGATAGTAAGTCATAATTATGAGATAGTAAGTCATAATTATGAGATAGTAAGTCATAATTATGAGATAAAAAAGTCATAATTATGGGATAGTAAGTCATAATTATGAGATATTAAGTCATAATTATGAGATAGTAAGTCATAATTATGAGATAAAAAAGTCATAATTATGAGATAGTAAGTCATATTTATGAGATAAAAAGTCATCTCATAATTATGACTTTCTATCTCATAATTATGAAAGTCGCTAAAGTTGGCAACACTGCCTACTAAGCTACAAAGGCTGTAGTTAGTTTCTTGCCACTGCAGGTTAAGAGCGCCATCTACTGGGTAAAACGAAAATCACACACTAATCAAGCCAGCAAAAAGCTGGAGAAAACTGCTGTAAATACAAAACAATAGTAGAAAGATAATTATACTACATTATAAATATACTAAATGTAATCCCAAAATAAAATAAAAAAAGTTATGGGTGCCTATAATTTTTACAGAAAATAACGTATCCTTTTTTCAGCCTATTACACAAGCATATTTAAAATATGGGCTTACATACATGAAGTAGTATGTTTAAATGTTACTTATCAAGTCAAGTGAAGTCAAGTCAAGAGGCTTTTATTGTCAGTACAACTGAGTACAGGTACACAGTGTAATGAAATTTCGTTCCTCCGGAACCATGGTGCAACATAGAACAACAAGCAATAGACAACATAAAGTGCAGGAGTGACGACAGTGCGACATGAAACTATAACACTAAATAACAATAAATGCAATAAATACAAAAGACGAGACAATTTAAGACAGGACAGTGCAGTACCGATACGGTATAATAAAGTGTATAGTGTGGATAAGGTGAAGAGATGTGTAACATACTGTAACATTTAGAACATATATAATCACAGCAGTTACTGAGGTAGAGAGTTTATAGTTTTTGAAAGTGGCAGCAAATATTGATGATATGAATAAAAACATGTCAGCCTCTGTGTGCTGAATGGGTGAAGTTCAGTCTTTGTGTGTGTAAAGAGGGGGTGGGGTGTTCAGTTCAGATTTGTGTGAGTGTGTTTGGTGGGTGGGGAGGGGGTCAGCTCTGTCTCTGTGCGTTGAGGAGTCTGACTGCCTGGTGGATGAAGCTGTTGCAAAGTCTAGTAGTGGAGGCTCGGATGCTCCTGTATCTTCTGCCGGACGGCATCAGAGCGAAGTGTTCTTGTGAGGGATGGGTGGGGTCGTCCACAATGCTGGTGGCTTTGCGGATGCTTATAATAGTATATTTAAACTAGTTCAATTTTAGTACAGTTAAGTACACCAGGCCCGTAGGCAGGGGGGATCGAAGGGTTCGTTCGACTCCCCCCCCCCTCATCCACCCCCCGCCTGCCCCCAGAGTAGTGACGAGTAAGAAAAATTGTTAATGTTTCTCTTTACACATTTTGTTCAGACTGTTTTACACCAATCCAGTAGGTGGCGGTAATTCCCCCATTTCTGTTCTTAGCTTGTGGAAAGAATAAGAATCAGGGGAAAGTTACTTGAGAAAATGGGTAAAAAAGAAGACAAGGAGCGAAAACGGAAGAAATCTGCGGCAACATTGTCCCAAAACATTGGTGACTTGTTAAAAAAAAGGCCCAACATTGGTAAGTTGCAGGGCTTCTATTTCTTTACAACTCCCCTGTGTCAAAAGTGCCAGGCTCGGCTTAGCCCAATAGTATATTGTACATGTAACACCGGATTATTACTGTTATAATTGCGATAACTCCAAAGTCTGGATTTTAGTTGATTTTTAAGAAATGTAGGTTAAGTGACAAAAACATTCAGTTACTCACTTTGCAATGCTGACGATCAAGCTAGGGTGTATTTTACTCTCAACATGCCTGTTGCTCCTAAGGCCATATAAAAAATACAGTATAGAGGTGTAAAAAGGGGGTTAACCTCTTAACACGCCCTAGCCCGCCGGCGGGCCAGAAAAATATCATATTTAATATCTGGCTGTGTTTATGAATACTTATAGGTTCAATATAGACACCCAATATGCCATTTTAAAGCTTTTCAGTTATCTAGCCTATTTAGCCGTATCTCCTTTCAGAAAATAAACATTTAGGGCGAAATATGTCTAGTTTATGAAAGTCAGAAATATTATTTTCATATTTGCGTTTTTCGTACGTCCATATTTGATCGAATGCGGACATGTTATACACCATTCGAACCGTCTGCCTCTCCGGATTACGGAACTGTGTTTAGAGTTTAAATCTGCTTGTGGTTCGCTTTGTGTTTACCTCAGGACACTCGAGACACACACCCAACCCCCTCCAGCGCTTCCCCCACACTCTTACCTTCAAAACGCCTCCAAACGTAAGAAAATCCATCAATCCAGTCACCAGTAATTCTCACATTTATCCAAACAGTGCTTGAAATAATTTGAGGCAGAAAAAGCGGATTATTGGTCGCTCCACGAATCCACGCATATCTAATGAATCAGCAGACCCTCACAGACCAGACGGTATGCAAATGAGCTCTGTCAGCCAATCAGGCTGCTCGGCCACAGAGCTCTGACTCTCAGAGAGTTCCCACTCGACAGAAAGAGCTGTGTTAAAGAGACAGTGCGGATTTCTGTTTGTACATGAGTAGACCACACAAAAACAGTCTTATTAGTGCAAAATGAGTTATAAAAGTGGTAGTTTAAAAAAAAAGATAAAATAAGATTAGAAAAAGATCACAATGCTGGCTACGGGCCTGTACACTAAGCACAATTTAAAAAGAAAGAACCAAGACAGCATCCTGAAGAGAAGGACCCCTGAAGACCAAACAGTTGCAGGCCTTGCTTTGTACCTCCCTTTCTGAAGAAACTCTGGTGGGCAGTATTCAAATGTACCTGAGAACAAAGAAGTGGAAGTGAAAGAACTTTAATTTCTACACATTTCAATAAGAAATGTGTGACTTCTGAAGTACTTCTGAATGTAATACTTTAGACGTTTTACCTGAATAACGACCATATCCAGCTTTTCTCACCCAGTCACCACAACCGAAGTCTATCAGTTTTATCTCCAAGGTGAACGAACACCTGGACCATGATGTGTCTGGCCATGCCTTCAGTGAGGGAACCTCCAAATGCGTAAATCAAGGTCTTCAAGTTCATGCACGGCTGAGGACGCTCAAGAACGAGGATGACGAGGCCTGGCTCATCAAACCACTGGATGAGTTTGATAATGTTGGTAACAGGTGGCTCACTCATCCTTCGCATTAGTGCCACTTCAATAGGAACAGGCTTGGAATCATCAGCCTGTAGGACAATATAATGAGGTTAGATGATGGTTAGATATTGAGAGTAAAATCTGGATCGTAGCTATACTTACACTTTGGACGTATCAAGTGTTATCTTGTTTTACGACAAATTTAACGGCCACCTGCACACAAAGACAGTACAAATCTTTAGGATTACGAGGATTCAAAAAGAGAATGGATAAGAGAATGAAGTCACGGAGTGTTTAATTCAAAAACCTGTAAGCAGATGGAGCGTAGTGTTCCCTCAAGCACTACTCCAAAACCTCCTTCACCAAGTTTCTCTCCAGTAACATAAGGAGAAGCAAAGGTCTTTGTGGAAAATAATGGTTAACATGAATATTGGCTCTGTTTTTATCATTTATAATGAGGTTATTTATTACCATTACTGACTATGCGTCACGAATGTGGAGGGTGGACGTAAGTGCAGATATATATATATATATTTTACAATTTATTTAATAAACAAGATAACAAAACTGAAAACTAACACGGGTATCGCAAAAACTAAGAACTAAGAAAACTAAGAACAAAACTAAGCTTAACTAAACAAACAAGAAACAGTAAAAAACTAGAATAACACTTACCCTGCGTTCACACTGGAAAGCGACAAAGCGACAGGCGACCATACATTTCCTATGGCTGGGCGCGATTTGTTGCCGTGACACGCAAGAGGCGACAAGCGACAGAGCGACAAGCAACACGGAGCTGAATTTTTCCCAACTTTATGCAAATGAATTATGACGCGGTGAAGCGACATTCTAACACGATTGGCTTCTAGCTTTTCTTTGGACCAATCACAAACAAGGCGGTTCCAAAATCCTCAAGCTCTTATCATGAAGTCATTTCTCACTGTTACAGTTACACTGTTTAAAAGATACTGTATTTACTTTTCTTTGGTTCGTGTGTCCTATAATACAAGGCACAAAACACATAATGCAAACATGCAGATACAATCCTTAAATTTTTTTTAATATGGGGATATTTAAAATATTTAAGATATTTTATTTGAAGATCGTGTTGAAATAAACCCTGTAATATTGTTGATATGATGAACATTTCAGCTGTCTGGGTGCTTTTCTAGGCATTTTGGTGGATTTGAAACACATTTTACCCAGTCAATTTATCTGAATCCCAGTGTAACAATCTGGCAACCCTGATGGCTCGCTGTCTGCTCTGTTTCTTTAGCTGTCTGTTGCTTAGTAGTGAGACCTTCAATGCATTTTGGGACAGATGTAGCTCGCATAGTAAGCAGCGATGTTTACCATAAATCATGATGCATTGTGGGAGTTTATAGTGCCCTAAAAATCACGTTCAAATTCCTCCTTACGATTCGGACACTCAAAGAAAAATGGCTGACATACTCATTAGTGCCCTGAATAATAAATAGGGAGCCATTTCGGTCACAGCCATAGAAACATCCTTGTTCACTTTGATTTAAGCACCCTTAAAAGTGTCCAACATTAAAATTGCCACCATGCTACAAAAACGCGATCCACACAGGTTTTTTTTTTTCATGCACAATAGTAAAAATGTTTTATGATGGGATTTTTTTTGAGAATAAGGTTTAAGTGTTTGTCTAAAGTGGGAGCTGAAGTGTTTTGAATTTCTGAAACACGATTGGCAGAGACAAAGAAAACTGCGCAATAGGTGGAACTGGCCGATAATAGGAATAAATTCACAGCTCACCAACACCTAACTACCCCAGAGAGCAGCGATTAAGGAGGCAGATGCGGTTAATTCTACACTTAATGCAAAAAGTTGCTCAACAAAATTACTTTTTTCCATAAAGCCAGGATGCAGGACTGTAAATTTACAGATATTTTTACAGTGTACACTTTCTTGAAAGCTGATATAAACTTTTGAAATCTATGCAGACTATCCAAATAGTACCATTGATTACCTTATATATATTATAATGTATAAAGTATATTGTATGATGCTTTTTTACTATTTCTATCTTCAATAAAAATACATCCAATATCACCCATTTTTCATCCAATATCTTGAATGACAGTTTCTTTTGCTTGCAATATGAAATAATCACATATTCTGAAAAAAAAAAAAAATCATATGACAAATCTAACAGAGAACTAAAGTTAGAGAGAGACTGCTTTGGGAAATTGCCTTGAGATTTTTTTCTGATTTAATCCATAATGGAAGTGGATATGTCTTACCCTGAAGCCTAAACAGTCCTGAAGCAACATTCGTAATCACGGCTGTTTGTCTTTTCAGGATGACAGGGGCAAGCCTGAAGCCACACACTGCCAACAAACTTGTTCAAACACATATTGTTTAACATGGCTGCTATTTTTTTAGTTCAACACATCAAATCACATCACATGGGCAAAGAGAACTAATTACTAGACATTCACTAGAGAGACCAGATCCAGGCCAGATTTACCTCAATATAATTAGTGAATGCACCTTGATTTAACATGTTCCTTTGGTCACATTATTTTCAGGGGTACAATCATTTCTGTCCAGGCCTTTAAAAAAAAAAAGAGTTTACTTTTTAAAATATTTCTGCTGAACCACAGTTCAGAATCAATGTTGGATTTTCATTTGTTCATTTTCATAGAAGTAATTTTGTGACCATTGTGGGTTTTTCTTTCATTAACTGAGGGGTTCCAACAATTGTGTCCATGTGTATGTTAAGGAAACATGGTAGTTTTAGCTCCATCATTTCCTGTCACCAGTATTTTTTTATTTGATTTGTTTAGGTTTAAGCATCGGAATCTGCCCACCATCATTGCTCCAGTCCAATTTCCACACCCTGGTATGCCGAGTATAGAATGCAATATTGGGCACACAGTTTGGAGCAGCCATGGAACTTTGCCAGTAAACTGCTTTAGCAGAAGCATCACTAGGTGCTACACTAGGGTTGTAACGTAGAGGAGGCAGGATGCAAATGCAAGTCTGTTTTATTTTCCATTGTAGCAAAAGAAACAAAGAACAAAACACTAGGGACAAACTATAAAGAAAAAGGTTACTGAAACAAACACTATACACCAGAAGATAAACTGAAAGACTGAAACAAACAAGCCAAAATAACAAAGAAACAAACTACATAAAGCAAACCTGGAAAACTGAAGACAAAAAACACAGCAGGTCTGAGGCTAAACCAAACATTTAAACATGAATAACAGGACACGGTCAAACAAAAAGCGCGACAAACAACAAAGGAGCACATGGGGTATTTATACACAGGCACACATTAGGGACACCTGTGGAGGTAATGAGGGGGGCGGAGTTACAATGAGACAGGAGGGGTTACAGATGACAAGACAGGGCTAAGGTGGAGACAGAACCAAAACACAGTAGCACATGGCTGGGAAACATGACAGGTAAACAAAACAAGAGAACAGAGGACAGGAGCAGGAAGGAACCAAAAAAGGAAAGACACTGGACAGACACAGGCTAAGGTGTAACAAGGGTGACCAAACGTCCGTATTTCACGTCCTGTCCCGGGCATCCCGGGTTTTTTTCAGAAAGTGAGGAAATGTCCTGTTTTTTAAATTACCTTCATTGGACCAGAGAGCAGTAGACAGCGTGACTGTCAGCATGGAGCCCTCCCTCCCCCCTTCCGGTGCAGTCTCACAGTAAGAGCACACACACAATGCTCCACCCCCCCGCTACCAGGTGTCCTGGTTTACCCAAATGAAAATACGGTCACCCTATGCTACACAGCCTGAAAAGCTTTGGAATCTGTCTAAAAGGCTCGATGACCAGAGGTGGATTGAAGTAAGAGTAAATGCTGGCAGGATGTTTGAGAGATGGAGACAGTATGTAGCCCAGAAGAACCCAAAAGACAGATGCCAAACTGGCTAATTTTCTCTTTAGCAAGTAAGCAATGGTTAGCTAACCATAGCTAGATAATTGTTCACAACCACTAGTAAATAGAAGGGCATTTTAATTAAACTTAACATTTGAATCCAACTACTAGTCATCGCTTACAAGAGTCTGGCAGTGCGTGAAGTTTGCAGCTAGTGTTTGAGATACAGCAGCTAGCTAAAGTGACCTGGATTATGCTGTGTAACACCGTTGTGCTACAACATGCAGTTGCGGTTGCTTGGACTGTTATCAGCCACAGTGGAGAAGCAAATAGCTCACAGCTGTGTATTGCTTAGACACCAAAGCAAATCATGTTAGTAATAGGGACTTAGACACACTGTCATTCTTTATATTGAGATTGAAAATGTTTTTTTAATTCATGTAATCTTTTGGTTAAGCTTTCTTATTGTAGCCTGCTTAAATATCACCACTATTCTGTACTATTCTGATTACATACATACCAGGCTTCTTATTATAAATCTGTTGTTCTCCGAACTACTTCTCTCTTTACTGTGACACACCAGTGTTCAACAGAATCCTTCTTACCCAATCCACTCAATAGGATTTGGACTCCCCCTTTCACTAGTAACGCCCTAAACCAGGAGGGTGAAGACTAATACATGCCTCATCCGATACTTGTAAAGTCAGCCACCGCCTCTTTTAGTAGCCAGCAGGCTTGAGGAAAGCGCAGCGTCTTAGTTCTAATACACCAGCTCACAAACACCTTGTGTTGATCAACATCACCCTAGGAGTGCCATTGACCCATTCAGAGAGAGCAAGGCCAGTTGTGCTCTCTCAGGGCTCTGGCAGCTGATGGCAAGCTACATGAACAGGATTCGAACCAGCAATCTTTGTTTTTTTATTGCTTTCTCTTGCAGAATAGTTCATATAAAGGTCCACGGATTGACCTTTACAATGCACAGGTGATTCTGCTTCACCTTTGAGGAACTGTTATACTCCTGAACAGGTTACTGGCTCAAATCTGTTGGCATTTCTAGTGCAGTGTTTGGCTGCTGCAGATGAACACGGGCGTCTTACAAATATCCACTTGTAGCAATCTTGCTTACAGTCCTAATGGCCTCTTGGAGACATGTCGAGTTAACTGCTTCCTCATCATGATTCTCCCAGGGCTGTGAGCTATTTGCAGTAGTGGGGACATGCAGTATGCCACACTTTCCCTCTGGCTGCTGTGCCTCCTGCGGGGAAGACAAACGAAGTGTTTTTCCTGTCTCGAATGACGACCGATTACCTAGCACATCTTCTGCGTTCTGATGAATTATGGAGGAACAGTCATCTCCCTTGATAAGCGCTGAGGTTGGAGAGGTTCTCCAGGCCGAGTCACTGATTGAACAAAGTGCTCAATGGGCATTGTTGTCATTGTGCTTCTCAAGTGAAAAAGGAAAAGATATGAGCTTTTCAAATTCTTAAAGGGTTGGAAAACATGATGTTTTTCAAAATCAGGTTATTGCTGTCACATGCAGAACCACCAAAATCTTCCACATGTGGTTCTGGCTAGCTCAGGTTCCAGTTCTGACTCAATATCCATCACAAAGTCTTCTTCCACTTTTGGTGAGGTTGGGTTAGAAAGTTTTATTGGATATGTGAAGAAACACTGGTAAGTTTACAGCATTTGTGAAAACTGGCAATGAGTCTTTCAAATCTCTGCAGAATAATTATGTTCCAATATTCTTTGTTTTTATTCAGCCACATTGGATGTTGCAAGAACTGCCAGTTTGAGGTCAAGCCACCGGATCTCAGTTGGTGCAAAGCAGCAGCAGATCATCATACTACCACCACCATGCTTGACTGTCGGCAAGATACTCTTCTCTGAAAGGCTTCACCTTTTGTTTCGTCAGTTCACAGAATATCCTCAAAATGTTTTTTTTTGCCAATGTAGGTTGGAGCAGTTTTTTTTAATATATTTTTTCTTATTATTGAGTCATTAACACTGAGCTTAACTGAGGCCAAAAAAGTTTGCAGGTCTTTAGATGTTATTCTGGGCACTTTTGTGACCTCCTGGATGAGTTGGCCATGCCCTTTTGGAGTAATGTCGGTAGGCTGGTCACTCCTGGTAAGGTCCACCGGTCTTCCATGTTATCTCAATTTGTGAATGATAGCTCTCATAATAGCTTTATAACCTTTTCCAGACTGATAGATGTAAGTAATTTTCTTCTCTCACCTGTTCTTGAAGTTCTACAAATTGGGGCATAATGTCTTGCTTTTTGAGATTTTTTCTTTTTGCTTGATGTTGTCAGGCAGATTTAATTTAAGCCATTTCTTGATTTTACAGGTCTGGCAGTAATCAGATGTGGGTGTGGCTTGTAAAATTGTAGTTAATGTAGTTTTTGATGACCTGTAAATGTAAGTTTGACAGAAAAGCAAAATCAATGAATTCTGTAGACTAAATAACTGTGATTCTATTTTTACACTTTGCTTATGTATAACTAGCCTTTGTTTTGTGTTACCTCATTTTTCCCTTACTGTATCTCCCTCCTCACCACTCCACCCTGCCTACAGAACATCCAGTCTGACAAAAGACAACCCCACCAATCCTAAAAGACAAAATATTTCATGCTGGTGAAACCATATAGCAGTTTCTTTATTATTATTTATAACAAGAAATTCGACCAAAGTCTAGAATATAAGACTTTAAAGCGTGTGTAGGGTGTAGATGGTGTGTACATGGATCAAAGGAGAATCAAAGCAATAATAAGAATAACTCCACTCCTACTTGTGTAATATACACAAATATGTGTCATGTTTTAATGGCTTATAATAAGATGAGCAGCACTCTCCAGGCTCATCAGAGCACGCCTGAGCCTCCACTACGCCTGCCGTCATCAGTATTAATGTGCCATCAGGGGCAGCAGGTAGCAGAATGAAGATACAGCCAGCTGCCTTCAAACAGCTGGACAAATCAACTGTGACACACACACACACACACACACTCTCCCAGTGGAGTACATCTTTATTACGAGCTCATATCTGTCGCCGTAGAGACCTCAGGGCTTTTGACCCGCAGAGCAACATTTCACGCCGTCGCCGTGTGACACCGATTGCTCCAGACTGTCATACAACCTCATAAAGGCTAAACAGCCAAATGATCTAATTCAGACCTACACGGCCCTCCGCCACAGCTGACTGCACCAATTATGTTCCTTCCTCTTTCAGAATCAGAGAGCCTCTGGGGGAATCAATACAGCTTCTGCGCTACAACATCCACCACGATTCATACCAGCCAGGCCTGGTCAAACACACTTCTACACACAGTGAATTTACACTATTCAAATCTGCTTCATAGCTTATTGTATACACCATAGACATGAATACGTAGACGCCCCATAGAATGCTGAACGGCGTTCCTACGTCTGCACCATCTTTGTGGAGTCAGGAATCGGAGATGGTAAAATGCCTCATACATATGGTGCTTGGAATTGCTCTAACCATTTTGGTATCCAAACCAAATCGATTGGAATAACCTTTCTTAAAAAAAGTCTTAAAGAAGGACTATTGGTGTAGTAAAACATGATAAAAATTACAGGGGTTGGACAATGAAACTGAAACACCTGTTATTTTAGTGTGGGAGGATTCATGGCTAAATTGGACCAGCCTGGTGGCCAATCTTCATTAATTGCACATTGCACCAGTAAGAGCAGAGTGTGAAGGTTCAAAATGCTGCAAAATACTGCAATGCACACAACATTATGGGTGACATACCAGAGTTCAAAAGAGGACAAGTTGTTGGCGCACGTCTAGCAAGTTTTGTGATGTATCATGACCCGCGGTATCCAGGGTAATGTCAGCATACCACCAAGAAGGACCAACCACATCCAACAGGATTAACTGTGGACGCTGTAAGAGGAAGCTGTTTGGAAGGGATGTTCGGGTGCTATCCCGGATTACTTTTGGCACTTCATGACTAGAAGATGTTAGATACAGAATTGTTGCTGTTCATAATGATGGCCAAGGTCATACAGCAGTTTTCCAGGATGGTTCTGCACAGATCAGGCATTCACATGTTCACTGTAATAATATAAAAAAAAAAAATGATGTGCGAGTGCTGCCAGCATTGCTGCAGAGGTTGAAGAAGTGCATTGCTCAAACACTGCATCAACTCTCTCTGCATGGTACTGTCCTAGAAGGGAGCCTCTTCCTAAGCTGATACACATGAAAGCCCACAAACAGTTTGCTAAAGACAGGTAAGTTCAAGGGCATGGATTACTGGAACCATGTCCTGTGGTCTGACAAGACCAAGATAAACTGGTTTGGCTCAGATGGTGTCCAGCATGTGTGGCGGCGGCCTCTTTTACATTACATTACATTACATTACATTTGGCAGACGCTTTTGTCCAAAGCGACTTACAATAGTCAAGTATAAAAATAATAGAAGTTAAAGGTAAAACATTTTAAATAGGGCTTAAAGGAGGTCAAAGGGAAATAATGGGATAGAGAAGAGAGGTAGGGGAAAAAGGAAATGAGGTTAGAAGTAGTTAGTGTGTTAGAGGTGTTAAGAGAGTAAGTGCTCTTTGAAGAGCTCTGTCTTCAGGAGTCTCTTAAAGATAGCGAGAGATTCTCCTGATCTGGTAGTGGAAGGTAGTTTGTTCCACCATTGGGGAACTCTGTATGAGAACAGTCTGGATTGCTTTGTGTGAGTGTTTGTTTGGCAAAGCGAGGAGACGTACATTGGAGGAGCGCAGCGGCCGGGAGGTGGCGTAAGCCTTCAGGAGTGAGTGCAGGTAGGAAGGAGCTGTTCTGTCATCACCCTGTAGGAGATTGTAAGAGCTTTAAATTTGATGCGAGCATCAACTGGAAGCCAATGGAGCTCAATGAGCAGCGGGGTGACATGTGCCCGTTTTGGCTGGTTGAAGACCAGACGTGCTGCTGCATTCTGAATCATCTGGAGTGGTTTTATTACACAGGCTGGAAGGCCAGTTAGCAGGGCATTGCAGTAGTCAAGGCGTGAGATGACGACTGCTTGTACCAGGAGTTGGGTGGCCTGTTGCATCAGAAACTGTCTAATTTTTATAACAATGTTATAAAGAGCGAAGCTGCATGATCGAGCAACTGAGGCCACATGATGTGTGAAGGTCTTGAGGCGTACTATCCCTTGTATGGTGATGGTAGCATCATGGTCTTGGGCTGTATAGGAGCTACCAGCACTGTGGAGCTGAATTCCAACATGTACTGTGACCCCAAAGACTCCAAGACGACAACTACTTTGCTGAGCAAGCTGAAGATAAAGGTGATGGACTGGCCAAGTATGTCTGTAGACCTAAATACAATTGAGCACCTGTGGGGCATCCTCGCACACAAGGTGGAGGAGCACAAGGTCATCCAGTGGCAACCTCTAAAGAACTCTAAAGAACTTCATGCACAAGAGAGTTAAGGCAGTCTGAATATATTTACTGGCGATCTGGTGAAATGTCTATATCTATAGCGGGTGAGGCTAGGGTTCGTTGTTTAGAGTTAGTGTTCAGATTTTAAACACAAAATAAAATACCCAACATGTATTATTAATGTATCCTTGTGTGCGGCGTGGCTACTCGGCTAGCCCCTTCCAAAACTTGGGAGATGTTTAGCTTACAGTTCAGTGTCTTTAGGAGAACAGGACCAGAGAACCAGGCAGACCAGAGGCACGGTGGAGGCAGAAATCTTCGACACTGCTTTACCTGGTCACAGGGGGTCTATCTGACCTTGGCTACGGCATCTTCTTCCCGCACAAGCCACGCAGAATGAATCAGTCCTGAGCGTTAACTCCGACACACTCAGCTAACTTAACTAGCTACAGTGCTTCAGTCAAATCAATAAAAAAGCACACCTCAGGCGACTCTGTTTGTGGCGTGCTTGCAGAAATGGTTTCTTTCGCATCACTCTCCCATACAGCTTCTCCTTGTGCAAAGTGCGCTGTATTGTTGCACAAAGACACCATCTGCAGCAAGATGATGCTGCAGCTCTTTGGAGGTGGTCTGTGGATTGTCCTTGACTGTTCTCACTATTCTTCTTCTCTGCCTTTCTGATATTTTTCTTGGCCTGCCACTTCTGGGCTTAACAAGAACTGTCCCTGTGCGCTTCCATTTTTTTAACTATGTTCCTCACAGTGGAAACTGACAGGTTAAATCTCTGGGACAACTTTTTGTATCCTTCCCCTGAACAACTATGTTGAACAATCTTTGTTTTTAGATCATTTGAGAGTTGTTTTGATGAGCCCATGATGCCACTTGTAGCACCACAGATATAGACCCAATTACAGAACCACTACAATGAGTGTTAATGATAAAACAATTAGGATAGTTCTAGGACCAGTTAGGTTTGCTCTAGGAGCAATACACATGGAAGAAATGAGACCAGAATTTGTGCAGCAATAAAATGTATTAAAATGTCAGAATCAATACCAGTAGGTAAATAAAACACTGTAACAAAAATAAATTCTGTAAATAAATAAACAAAAAATTCACAGTTACTGGTTTTCCAAAAGAAATTCAAACAACCTTCAATAACCTTGGTCACCAATACAAAAAAAATTGTAAGTATTCCCTTTGTATTTCACTCTGTATATTTAATATTATATTAATTACTATTATTTCTCCACACTAATCACCGGTGTTCTTTATTTTAGATGTAATTATGCAGTTTTAAGGTAAGTATTATTTTATTATTTTAATCTATTTATAGGTATTTTATAACTAATTAATTATTTCTTTCTTTCTAGGTCTAATGGATTATTGATTAAAGGTAAGTATTGTTATAATTAGTGTTATCCAATTAAACCTCTAGGTTATTTTACACTAATAGTTCACCCTTTAACAAACAACCAAAAATAAAAAAATAACAATTCTCTGTAGCAGAAACATTAAATGTATATCAAAACCACTTAGAAATGATCAAAATTAAATAACAGTAATCCAACCAATTAAAGTTTCACCCTTTTCAGTATCTTTGTATTCAAGAGTGTCCTTTTTCTTTCAAAAAAAACAAAAAACAAAATAAAAGTGTCCTTTTACTCAAAAAATTCCAAAGTCCACAATATTTCTTTAATGTTCACTATCAAGTGTTTGAAAATGTGAATGAAGTGTCCTCGGGCTTGGCTCGCCATCCTAGCACCGCGCACTGCACCGGCCGTGTGCAGCTGAACGACACGAGGAGTGTTCGGGAAGATCATCCAATCCATTTCACCCAACAAAAAACTGGCCTGTTTACATAAAACAGTGTCTGCGTATTCACATAACTTTAAGTACACTTACATAACCGAACTCAGCAAAAAAAAACATTACTTTTAACAGTATTACATTCAAACAGGGCTTAAATATCCAAAATACAGCTTAATAAATCTCCACCTTTCCATAAAATTACATTTAAGTGGATAAACTCATCTCACAACTCAACCAGCAGCGTTAGCATAGCCTCAGGCTTGAAATATATACACGAGGGTTAGCTTAGCATAGGCTTAATAAGCTCAATTCAATCTGTTAGCTTAGTGTAGGCTAAATTAGCTTAGCGTTAGCATAACATAGATAAATAGGCTCAATTCAATACATTAGCTTAGCGTAGGCTAAATTAGCTTAGAGTTAGCTTAGCACAGGCTAGACTCAATGGGCTAGCTTAGCATAACAAACCGCGTTAGCCGCTAGGCTAATTAGCGCTATTTTATTTCTCTATTTATTCGACAATTCTGGTCAGAAAACATTTATAAACATATTCTAAACTCACCGAATCCTATCCAGGGTTTTCACACACCACCCCAGGGCACATGGACACCAGGTTCTACCTCCACCTGGAGATTACCGGAGCGGGTAACTGGCAAAGTTTCACGAGGCACAATAAGTGAGCCTCTCTCCCTTCCTCCACTCTGCAGCCTCAAAACTTCGTAAACGTACGCCCTTTTTCCCATAGACAATGAACTAGGAAAAGTTTGAACGGCCGTGAACGTCACAATATTTAAGATATGAAGCTGAAATTCGGATGACATATAGAACTTATTGAGTTCTTTCCGAAAATATGCTTTACGAAACGATACGTCATACGGATTTCGTACAAATGTCGTACGAAATGAATGGGGGCCCCAGAGTTCCATCTCACACACGAGCAGCTCTGCGCACGGAACCCCTTCTCTCCCCTGCTCCTCCAGTACTGTGAGTGTATGCAGGAGCTGCTGTATGGAGCAGCTATCAGTCAAAAGTTTGGACACCCCGGCACCCCAGCCAGGGCTTAGCAACCACCTATTAACTGCTTAGCAACCACTGCTTAGCAACCACCTCACCACACACATACCACACACACTTCACACCCCACACCACACACAGTCCACAGCACACATATCCCACACCACACATACTTCAAACCACACATACCCCACACCACACACACTCCACACCACACATACCCCACACCACACACACTTCAAACCACACATACCCCACACCACACACACTCCACACCACACAAACCCCACACCACACACACTTCAAACCACACATACCCCACACCACACACACTTCAAACCACACATACCCCACACCACACACACTCCACACCACACAAACCCCACACCACACACACTTCAAACCACACATACCCCACACCACACACACTCCACACCACACAAACCCCACACCACACACACTTCAAACCCCACACCACACACAATTCAAACCACACATACCCCACACCACACACACTTCAAACCACACATACCCCACACCACACACACTCCACACCAAACAAACCCCACACCACACACACTTTAAACCACACACACACTCCACAGCTCACATACCCCACACCACACACACATACCACACACACTTCACACCCCATGCACTCCACACACACTTCACACACACACCACACTCTACACACCACACCACACACACTCCACACCACACCACACACACTCCACAACACACACACTCCACACCTAATACACACAACTCACCCCACACTCCACCACACATACACCACACTCCACCCCACATTCCAAACACACCACACCAAACACACTCCACAACCCACTCCACACCCCACACACTCCACACCACACTACACAACTTAGTAACTATTTGACAAGCCAACTTAAAGTTCGTTCACGAACTTTGCCTTTTCTAGTTTTATTTATTATCTGAAATAAATAAAAATAATTCCTTTTCATTTTAAAACACTGCTTGGGAGTTTTTCTTTCTATTAACTAATTTATACTGTTCTAGAATAATTAAAGAAATAATAAAAATATATACATATATTCATTATTTACTTTCTGCTTTTATCTGATTTATCTGTCTTTGTGACCCATTTAAGACCTGGGTTACACCCTCTTCAGAGGAGATTCAAATAGGAGAACAACTTGCAATTGGCCTCCTTAAATACCTTTTCTCATGATTGGATACACCTGGCTATGAAGTTCAAAGCTCAATGAAGTTACCAAACCAATTGTGTGCTTCAGTAAGTCAGTAAAAAGTAGTTAGGAGTATTCAAATCAATAAAATGATAAGGGTGCCCATACTTTTGCACCGGTCAAATTTTGGTTTAATGCATATTGCACATTTTCTGTTAGTACAATAAACCTCATTTCAATCCTGAAATATTACTGTGTCCATCAGTTATTAGATATATCAAACTGAAATGGCTGTTGCAAACACCCAAATATTTAGAACTAAAAATTATTAAGATAATAGGGGTGCCAAAACTTTTTCATATGACTGTACTTCTCCCACTGGTTTTCTTTCCTTTCTTTCTCTCTCCACTCTCCCGTCTCCCACACAACTCCCCGCTCTTTTAAGTCCTTCCCCCACCAATCAGAACAGAGGAATCTTGACAGACATGGTTTTTATCCAATAGTTAACTCTAGGAACAAGTCACAGCCTAACCAACTTACTGATCTTTAAAGTGTCAGTGTCTAATTTAACTCATTTACACAGTAAAACATTAAAGGGTAATATTTATTTCCTATTTATAATTGTAGCTGTTCCTAAAAAAGTGGTATGTGAATAAAAGCACAAGGCTGTAGGTGTTTCTAATAAAGTGGCCAGTGAAAGGAAGCACAATGTTGTAGGGAGTTCCTTAAAAAGCACAATCTAGGGGTTTGAAAATCAGTGATAGGCAGAGAAGTTGAAAGTCTACAAGGTTGTAAGTTTAGTTTCTGCAAGTTGCTGAACCCCAGGATGTATTTTCAATAAGATCAGTTTCGCTGAAAGAACAGAAATCTTTTCTCTCTATATAGAAGCAGTGTTCGGTCCTTAGGGGAACCTTTACTGCTGATAAAGTAACCTGCTCCAGTCTATGACACATTTTCCCTGGTGGAAGCTCTTAGTGCTTTTTGACCAGGCCTACAGCTAAGCAGAGAACATTATGAGAGAATGTTCACTGTGATGCTCAACTACACTCGGTAAAGCCAGTACTGGGAGTAAGAGCATCTGCTGAATTCTGCTGTTGGGTGATTTGCCACAGTATGACTAAGATATATATTGATCTATATATATTAACAGCTGTAAGTCTGTTGGGGTATGCCTCTACCAGCTTTGTGCATCTAGAGACTGAGATATTTGCTCATTCTTTTTTGCAACATAGCTCAAGATCAGCCAGGTTGGATGGAGAGCATCTGTGAATAGCAATTTTCATGTCTTCCAACAGATGACCAGCACTCCTGTGTCTATCTTTTAAAGAGAGTTTTTGGACGTGATGCTGAGCACATGCACTCTGCTTCTTTGGACGATTAAAGTGAGGTCTAATGTTTGAGTGGACTCTTTTAAAACGCTGGATGATTTTGGCCACTGTACTGCAGGTCAGTTTGAGGGTGTTGGTAGTCTTTTTGAGGCCTTGGCCATCTTCATGTAGCGCAGCGATTCGTCTTGTAAGATCCCCAGAGAGTTCTTTGCCATGAGGTGCCATGTTGGATCTTTTTAGTGACCAGTATGAGAGAGTGTGAGAACTGTACAACTAAATTAAACACACCTGCTCCCTATGCACAACTAAGACCTAGTAACACTAACGAGTCACATGACATTTTGGAGGGAAAATGACAAGCAGTGCTGAGTTTGGACATTTAGGGTTGAAGTCTCTTAGGGGTGTACTCACTTTTGTTGCCAGTGGTTTAGACATTAATGGCTGCATATTGAGTTATATTGAGCAAAATGTGAATTACAGAGAAATGTCTAACAGTCAACAATCAAAAGTGCTACACACCCCAAACATAACCTCATAAACTTTTTTTTATAGGGCAGAGGGGGAGTACTTTTATGCCAGTGCCCAATTAGACCACACCTGTAATCATTTACATATCTGCCTGAGACATTAGTGCATGTCGGTATTTGTCGCATTTTTGTGACCAATAGAAGATATGTTACATTTGACTGTTTCATGCTTTGGTCTTTCCATTGAGCCCTATTGTTACAACCCACCTTAATCTCACATGAGTTCAATCTAGGCCTTGAATGCAGTGGATAACCTAGATTGTTTAATATTTAACCCATCCCATTGGTCCCATCACTTATATCTATAGTAAATGTGGGGCCAACATGGAACCCATGGACAAAAAAACTCCCATGGGCATGATTTCTGTCTTTAGGGATAAGGATGCTCATGAGTCTAACTTTAGGTAGAACCTAGAGTTTGGAGTTGTTTGACTCTTAGTTTTAAACCACATCAAGCTTAAAAAAAGTAATACAGTTAAAATAATAATAATAACTCCTATTATTTAATGACGTTTTAAAAATTGACAGCTATTATTCTTTCATCTCTGTTTAATTGCAGGACAGGCACTCAGGTCATTGATAAGCATTGTTTAAAAAAAGCAACAGCTTTGAATTCCAAAGGCATCTGAAGCGCCGGGGCTGCCGATTAACGGGCTGCCTTTCATCAGGGTCAGTTTAATAGGGAATATAATTCCTTTTTTATTGCAGTTCATAGTTCTTTTGAATCGTGAAGCGCTTCAGTAAACACTCTCGTCGCTGTCAGCTCTAACAGTAGGTCTGCGGCAGCTCAGTCATCGCGACTTTGTTGGCTTTGACAGTAATGACTGTGTTTGCGCTGAGATGAAAATGTTAAAGCAGCCGCTGGAGCCGTCAGTGAGAAGCGAGTGGGCTGGGCGGAGAGGGGGAGTGGGCAAGCTTTCGGGGGGGGGGGAATCGATGGCGAGGCTGGGAGTGGAGTGGAGCGCTGCAGATGAAGCTCTCAATTCTAGCAGTTAAAATTTCAAAAAGCAAGCCAACACTGCACACTCTAATTCAAGCTAAGTGTCCTCAGGGATCAATACTATACCTGTGGGCCTAACTAGTGCGCACCTGAGACTCAAGACAGAAGATCTTCAGCCACTGACAGCAGCAGCCAGTCACAGCAGTAAAGTGCTAACGAGGCCATCAGAGGTAGTTGAGATGACCCAGGGTGGGTGGCAGGCTGGCAGGCAGAGAGGCAGCGGTCAGCAGTAGAAGATTGAGAGTGCTTATGAAAAATGTTCAGGTTAGCCCTGCAGTTACTGCACACTTTACTTTAACGTGTCGTATGAGATCCAGTCCAGAGCCAGTCAGAGACTGACCTTCAGCAGTTTGGGGACACTTTGCCAGCTGTACAAGCCTGTAAACACTGTAAATATTATCGCTTATTTTGCTTATTATTTTATAACCTTCCAATAGCCATGCATGTTTGTTTTGTGCACAACAGACTAGTTAACATAATGGAAAAAAGGTTTGTGCATTGCATGGTTGAAGGTAAAATACAATCAGTAAAAATTATCTAACCATTCTAGGGTCATCAGTAAATGCTAGTCTAGACAATAGTCACACTAGTTTTGTGAGATTTATGGTTAGCAAACATGACTAGATTTTGTTTCTGTTGATGCAGTTCATTGAAAAAACACACTTCAAATCAAATCTTCTAACAATTTAGCCCAAAACATGACTCCACGTCCTCCTTGCTGACGTCTCAGCCTTGTTGGGACATGGTTGCCATCCATCAACCATCCACTACTCCATCCATCTGCACCATCCAGAGTTGCACGACTCTCATCAGTAAACCAGACTGATTGGAAATTAGTCTTCATGTATGTCTGGAGCCACTGCAACCGTTTCTGCTTGTGATTTCTGGTTAGAAGTGGCTGAATGGTAGGTTTATTCACCACAGCAAGCCTCTGAAGGATCCTACACCTTGAGGTTCACGGGACTCCAGAGGCACCAGCAGCTTCAAACATCTGTTGTAATGGCATATTAGCAGCTGCTCTCTTAAGAAACCTTCCTCATTTTGTCTTTATCTGCAAACCCGTCTGTGCTCTGAATCAGCCACAAATCTCTTCACAGTACACAGATGATCACGCTTAAGTTTTCGTGAAATATCTAATGTTTTCACACCTTGTCAAGGCATTGCACCATTTGACGCTTTTCAGCAGCAGAGAAATGCTTTTTCTTTCCCATGTTGCTTGAAACCTGTGGCCTGCTTAATAATGTGGATGTGTAATGCATTAAATAGCTGAAAAAAATGTTATATAATGTGGCTTTAATTAAGCTGTTAATTGCAGGACACCCTTTTATTTTGCAACAAAATATACTGTTTTTTTAATATGGCAGTCATGTTCCGGACATATCCTAAAAGATAACACCCCTTATCCATTATTTGCTGGAGTATTCAGATATGTAATTTTTCCCTTTTTTTTGTTTGACTCTGTACATTTACTTTTGCTACGGCTGTTACATAAACATGTTAATTTTTATTAATTATTTGCAATTTTGGGCTGTGGGTAGCACTTCCACCTCGCAGCAAGACGGCCTGGCTTCGATTCCCGGCTGGGGCGACCCGGGTCTTTCTGTGTGGAGTTTGCACGTTCTCCCCGTGTCTGCGTGGGTTTCCTCTGGGTTCTCTGGTTTCCTCCCACAGTCCAAAGACTAGGCTAATTGCCCCTTAGGTGTGAGTGTGTGAGTGAATGTGTCTGTTTGTCTGTCTGTGTCTGTCTGCCCTGCGATGGATTGGCGGCCTTAATCTAAAAAACGTTACTGAATGATATTCATTACATTTTTTTTTTTTTATAATATTGTTTCTAATTTTTCCCATTTTCTCCCCAATTTACACGGCCAATTACCCAACCCACTCATTACGATTCCCCCCATCACTAGTAATACCCAAACACACCAGGAGGGTGAAGACTAACGCATGCTTCCTCTGATACATGTGAAGTCAGCCACCGCTTCTTTTCAAGCTGCTGCTGATGCAGCATTGCTGAGCAACATCACAGCGCGCTTGGGAGGAAAGCTCAGCGACTCGGTTCCGATACATCAGCTCACAGACGCCCTGTGCTGCAGACATCACCCTAGGAGTGATGTGGGGAGAGAGCGCCATCTACCCACCCGCAGGGAGCAAGGCCAATTGTCCTCTGAGCGCCGGCAGCTTGATGGCAAAGCTGCATGAGCGGGGGTTAAATGTGATTAAATTAGATTTAGAGCGGGGCAAATGTGTAGCAGTCAACAATCTTTCACCAAGAGGTGCACTATTACAAAGATTTTTTAGTAGTGCAGTGGCAGAAGCACTTTTACGCCCTCTTGTGGTAAAACGGCTGTTAAATCAGACCACACCTCCAACCATTTACATATTTGTCTGACACAATCCAAGTTGTTCCAAAGTACAGTGTAGACACTTTAGTATTAATATACTCTATTTTGAATTAAGCACAAAACATACACAGAACTAAGTTACAGGAATCAGTCCTAATGGTACAGTCTGTTATACTTGAATGATGAAGAGAGGTTGGAGAATGTTTGTGCAAACATGATTTTTGAATGTTTTTTTTTTTTTGAATCATATTGTTAAAAATAAAACATAAGCATGTGTAAGACAAGAACAAGAAATCTCTAAATTGTGATTTTTTTATAAACCATGTATAAAATACTGCACTGCAAGTGTTGGACATAAAACAAAGGCTTTAATATGGATGTAATATTTGACAAAGTCCATATTTTACACATCTGACATGAACAAACTCACAAACAGCTTTAATTATCTAAAATCAATGAAGTGTCAGATTGAGTGTGTTTTTTTCAGTGTAGATGAGCCCCCTTTTCCCATTAGCCGCTTCGAACACTGTGTTCATGGTGACATTTGTCACGCTTTTGACCACCTTGTGCCATTTTGTAATCTCTCTGAAAGTGCGGTAAGAGCGACGGTTATTTCTGGGTGATCAGACGTGTCAGAAGTCAGGAGAGACCCTGAAGGGTTTCCTTTATTCTGTCACACGTCCCGCGTTTCCGCACCGGAAAGGCTCGGGATCGAGCTGAGAATTCCCGCTTCAATGACATTTAAATTAGGCGAGCTTTTTGTGCTTCCCCCTGCGCCGCCTCGTTGCCTGAGGTTGCTCACATCAAATATTAACCGCTGTTGTGTTTTTGCACCAAAACAAATGATGTCCCTCAGGCCGAAAATGTCACAGAAACCTTTACTGGCTCTAATTTAGCCCCTCTGGGGAACGGGCTGTAATGGCAGCGTTTGAGGCTTTTCATCTCTCGGTTCTCTGGAGTGTAATTCCCCTGCTGTCCACCCTGACAAAGCCCACTTTTCTTCTTTTTCTCCCCCTCTTTTCTAACAAGTTTGGCGTTTCAACTCTAGTGGCCAGATCAACCCACAGGCTGTTGCCGTATGGGCGTAAACAGGTGCAACCCTTCATATTAAAGTCGCCCTCGGCTCCGGGATTGAGGCTGTCAGGTTCTGATGAGGAGAACAGGAGTAATGGTTTGATCAGGTAAGACTTTTTCACTGCGACATCAGAGTACATAAACACAACACACACAGAACACTAACATAACATAACATAACACTAACATAGCACAGCATAACATATAATAACTAATAACATCCAGTATGAAGCTCTACTTGCATGAATATCCAGAAGGAAATGCTAATTACAAACCTAAATCATAAAAAGTTGGGGCAGTATGGAAAATACCAATAAGTAAACATATATAATAATTTCTTTGATTTCCTTTGACTTTTATTTGAATGCAGACAGTATCAAAAATTTTTTCAAGTTCCTTTCATTCGTTAATTGTCAGGGATTGCAGCAGGGAGGACGCGAGGCGGACGTAAATGCAGGGGGATTTATTTACAAGAAAACAAACAATAAACCAAAACTAAACTCAAAACCAGGACTACTAGAATTAACACTGAATAAACTGACAAAACAGAAAACAAAGAAAAAGCAACCTTACTGACATTAAACATGCACAAGACCACACGAACTGACACTAAAAACAGGGGCTTAAATTCACATGGAGACAACAGAAAACAGGTAACACCTAGGAACAGGTAATGAGGGGGTGGAGCTATAAATGAACACAGGTGGGAGCACTGAAAACATGGGCGGAGGGGAAAGAAGGGGAAAAAACATGGAGGCTGACAAAGCACATTCAGTGTGTCCCAATTCAGGGGCTGCATCCTTTGAAGGACGAGATCTATGAAGGTGTGTCCTTCGAAGGATGGGTAGGCTGAAATGGGCCAGTCTACCCTACGAAGTATTTCCTGTTTCCTGTTTGAGATTCTACCCGCCACAACCAAAGTCAAAGCTGCGAAATGAGCCATAGATTTTGATTCTAGTTTTGTGGTTTATAGATATATAAATGCTATATATATAAACTCAACAATACTTATAAATAAACTAAATAATACAATAATACATAAATGATACATATGTATCATTTATATTATTTAGTTTATGTAAATGAATATATAAGTATTTATATATCTATAAACTACAACATATAACAACATAAACATGATATTACAAAATTATACAAGTATTTAAATTGAGATATTAAAATAAACTCAATTAACATTTTTTTAAAGTGTCCGTCAAATAACGTAAAGCAGCGTCATGTCGCAAAACCACATTATTAAGCTTTTTTATTACTTTATTATCACTTATATAAACCGAGTTTATGCAAAGTGACCACGCCAATACATTTCATCGTAGCCTACTTTATATATTTGCATAAATAATTGATGAAATTACTGTAGAAACGATAGGGATGATAGAAGGTAAGTAGCACAATAGAAACTTTTCTATCGTCTCCACGATATTTATCGTCATATCGCACAGCACTACTGCAGTACATTCCAGATCACTAGGACTGGGTCAATAAGGAAAAAAATAATAATAATGATGCGATTTAAAAAAGGTGATTTTATTAGGTGATTATAATCGTGAACTGTTACAAAAACAGTATCCATGAAAGCCTAAGAGTCTTATCTTACACCCTGTGCAAGGTGCGTTGCGATACTCATTTCTATCTTACACCCATCCAACAACCTATTTTCATGCCTTCCGCCTGTGTCTTTTAACCCCTTAACATGACCTGTCCCATATACAGTGTACAGGTGTAGGTGATACAAAAACCCTTTTTTCTGCACTAAAATAACTTATCTACATTCTGAAAACAACCTAAATTCTGCATGTTTGAAAATAGAAAAAACATAAAAAAACGTAAAAACAAGACAATCAGGAAAATACTGATTTTAAAATTACGTTTGGGAAAGAGCCAATTTTATGATTTTATTCATTATATTTTAACATTAGCGGATTTACTTAATTTGTACAATTATGCCTTTAAGTCATGTTCCTTATCAAACATGAAAGCTCTTGATCTAATGCTCAAATAAAAATCCTAAAGATTTAGTGGTGTAATGTCAGGCAGACCAATGGCAAAAAAAGGGGTTAAATAGCAACAGAGCATGTGAATACATCTACCCCTATAGGGGTGGTGGTCTGAAAGTGAGGTGTGTTCAGGTACATTTCTGCCATATTGCTATGTATCGTGGCAATGGAAAACACAGGTGCGCCACTGATTGAAAACAACCTTAACAGACGTCAACAGTCAGACGTTCATTGCTATCTTGCTAGTGAATTGTCAACAGGTGCATCAACAATGCATTCCCACCCCCACTTGTTAAACACACATGGACATGCAGCAGTGCACAAACCCATAGCAGGTGCCAGTTGGCAGCTTAGCAAACTTTTACCTCAACAATAAACAGAATGAATGAGTGTGAACAAGCAGAGAAGTGTTGGACAAATCCAGGTAGCTCTGATGTTAAAATAGCAATCTGCTAAAGTCAAAGTGCATGTGGCTCTTAAAAGGAAAAAGCAAGTAAAACACTGATTGGTTTATTGCATGTTACGCCCAAAACACACCCATGATTAATTAAGAGAATAAGTAGATGTCTTTTGCACATTATGAACAAGGTGTACTTTCCCCGTTGTTACGATAGCAAAGACACACTGACACAGCTTAAATCAAGCTGTACCGCCCTATGTCTTTGAGAAGCAAAGATAAACAGAGGATCTCCAGTTTGTAACAAATAGGTAAGAAACATTTGGAAATGTTGAAAAACAATGTTCCTCAAAGAAAGATAAGAAAGAATTTGCATATTACTCCCTCTACAGTCTGTAACATCAATAAATTATTCATAGAATCAGGAGGAATTTCAGTATGTAAAGGCTAAGAAGAGCACAAGCCTTAGCTGAACACCTGTAATCTCCAATCTTTTAGTCTTTTAGACTAGACATCAAAAATCATCATTCTGCTATAGCTGATAGAACCACATGGCCAAGAGATTTCTTTAGCAAACCTTTCTCAAGCAGCATAATACAGAGTTACTTTCACAAATGACTCTTAAACCTTTACTGAGCAAAAGAGGAGGGTAGAGGTACTACTAGACTGGTCTGCCTACAGTCCTAACATGTCCCTAATGAAGAACAAAAGGACAAATGAACAAATAAAACATTGTGTAAAAAAATCACATTGTATCCTTGATAACAAAAGCCTCCTAAGTGTCTTATTTATATATATATATATATTTTTTTTTTTTTAATGTGCTGCGCACCTAAAACTACTGTATGTAAATGGATGTATATTAACAAATTAAATAAAGTTGACCAGAAAAAAAAACATGAGATATGTTCAGTTCATACTGTCTGCAATAAAATAAAAGTCAAATCAAATGTCAGAAGTATTATGTTTTATTTCTGTTTGCATTTGAAATATTGTCACATTTTCTGATTTGGGGTTTTACATTTATATCCAGAATAAAGTCCTAATAACATTAATACCCAGAATGAAGTTCTAATAACATTAATATCCAGAATGAAGTTCTAATAACATTAATATCCAGGATAATGTTTTTATAACATTAGAATCTAGAATGACATTCTAGTAAAAGTAACATTCAGGATAAAGTTTTAATTACATTAATATCCAGGGAAAAAAAACCCAAAACATTAATATCTAGAATGAAGTTCCAATAACAATAATATCCAAGATAAAGTTTTAATTACATTAATATCCCGAATAAAGGTATAGTTACATTAATATCCAGGATAAAGTCTTAAAAAACATTAACGTCTAAAATGAAGTTCTAAATACATTAATATCCATGATAACATTTTAATTACATTAATATGTTGAATGAAATTCTAATAACATTAATATTCAGCATTAAGTTTTAATAACAAAAATATATATATATATTATTTGTATTTGTATTCTTTGTTTAGTGGTTACGAATGTAATTGTACTTGAGTCTGGTTCAGACATGTGTTTCAGTCACATGTCTACAGCACCACCATCTGACAGAAAAGAGGAACTGAACACACACTCCTGTTTTTAATACATTTTACATGAGTGAGTTTACATTAAAACTACACTGTAAAAATAACACAGTGGAACAAATATTAATAATTATTTGTTATTATTAATAATAAAATATAATAATAAATACAACAAAAATATAGCATGCTTAATAAATGTCTTATTTATTTGCAAATAAAAGTGTGAAATTTACCCAGACCCACTAGTTCAGATGTGACACTATAATAAGAATCATGTTAAGAGAGATTTAACTTGATTAAATTCAGAAAAAGAAAAAAAATCCTAATAAAAGGAGCTACACCTGCCTGTTACAATCCCACTGTATGTCCCAACATACTCTGGGGGGATTAAAAGTGTTGTACTGTAACAATGGTGAGGTGTGCATGACAAACAACCCAAAGAAGGACCATTATAGACTCTTACATGTAGTTTAATAAATCACAGGACCAAACTACAAAAAGACAAACATAGTAATGTTAAAGGGGGGGTGGGGGGCTGGAGGAGGGGCTAACATGGGGCTAACATGGACGGTACCAAAGAAAAGAAAATAATAAAACATTCTACACTAAGATTTACAAAGAAAATCCAGCCACCACAAATGAGTAAAAAAGAGAGCCGGGCCAACTTCCTGGAACAGCTTATATACAGATAGCCCACCCCCATTTGGACCAGCAGAGCTCTCTGATTGGCAGAATGGCAGAGGGTAATTGTGGGTCGATTTGGAATGACACTGCAATCCACCTATTAGAGAAAGACAGGCAAAGAAACAAAGGAAGACCAGGGAAAAGAGCAAAAAAAAAAAAACACAACACAAGAAAACAGCTACACAGAAGGTGTTTCACATGTAACACTGCCTCCAGCCGGCCTGACCAGAGTTCATCTCACCCGTTATAAGAGCCTCTTCCCTGGCCTGGTAATCGCATTCATCACTGGGGACAAAATAATCTGAATTAGTAACAGCGCTTTATAAAGAACACTGTCATAATTTCACTGTTTACACATTAAAAACTGAGTTACAGGTTAACCTATAGATAATCTTTCTAACAGCACCTGCAGGGTTCAGCTTAGCATGTTAGGGGTGTTAGCTTAGCATGCTAGGGGGTGTTAGCTTAGCATGCCAGCCGCATTTGGTACTCAGAAGCAGTGTTGCCAACTTAGCGACTTTGTCACTATATTTTGCGACTTTTTAGACCCTCTAGTGACTATTTTTAAGCGACTAGCGACAAATCTAGCGAGTTTTTGTGGTGTTATTGGAGACTTTTGCAGACTCTGAGAACACACATGCTCTTCAGTTACTGTCCTCAGCGTGAGCCCCGCCTCACAACACTCACAGTGGAGTCTCAGTCAGAGCAAAGCAAAGTCAAAGCTAAACATCTAGCTAGCTAGCTCATCATTGAACAACTGTCTATTATAAGTTTGAAATAAAAAAAGTAAAAAATGAAGTAACTCTACCTAAAAGTGTCTCTTTTAAGGTCAATTTGACAGTCCCAAGCCCGGATAAAGAGGATGGTTGAACGTAGAATAGCAGTTCCTGCTAACTGCTACTTTTATGCTAACATTTAACAAAACAGTGTAAAAATGATTTATACAAAGCATTAAAGTTATTAAGTTATTTTTAGAAGTGACTGCCTATTTCAAAGGCAAAATAAGTCGTTCATTTATTGAGAGTTAATTTGTAGTTCTAACATATTTAGGGTGTTTTTACTCACTTTTTCTCTCCCACAACCACGTGTATTATGCAAATTAGGCGATGGCGTCATTTCTTCTAGCAACTTTTAGGACAGCCAATAGGTACTTTCCTTAATGAGAATCAGCAAACCCGCTAAGCTAACGCTAGCTTCACCCCGTCAGGTCTTACTTTAAATAAAGTACAGGCAAAAACAACACAGGAAAACAACTTAAAACAGTGTAAAATGTACTAGTTTGATAAACACAGGCAGCAGTAAGGAGAAATACAGAAGAAAATGTCTTACATTTTTACAGAAACCCCTCCGCAGTGGATCAATCTTAAGTTTATATAAATCAATATCGGATCATTCAAACGAAAATCGATTTGAATCAAGAAATCATTTTTTAAAAACACCCCTATTGTAAACTACTTTAAATGGCATTTTTAAATTAATTTTACCATTTTAAAATGGCTAACTGATAAACAATTATATACTATTAAATAAAACAATGTTGTTATCATACATTTCATATGATTTTCAACATTTTAAAACATTTATTTAGTATATAAGTAGTACGGATTTTGTAAACCCTTTATTTTTATATTTATTAAAACACACATTTTTTTTTTAATTCTTAGCTGCCTGTTTGAGCTGGTGTTAGCTAGCTAGCAATATTACTACACCAACATTACTACACCAGCTTATGAGTATATCACCTAAAGGTTGACAGATAATAAAATTGAAAGGTCTCATTCCATCGTTTTAAAATATCTAATCGTGGTCTCTATTTTTTTTAAGTGTTCCAGTGTTTCTGTATATTTCTGCTCATGCTCATGAATATTCACTAATGCAAACATATCGCCTCTGATTGGCTAACAGCACTGCAGCAGAGAACGCCTACCTGCTTTTCCCAACAGTCAATTTTGCAGCTCTAAAACTTAAAGGACAAAATGTTTTCAGAGATACAACTTATAGTTATAAAGATATAGCACTGAGTGCTAGGTAAAGTTAACCCTTAAACAGGGTGGCACCGCTCTCCCCGCTTTTTTTATTTATTTTTTTTATATATTTTATTTTATTGAATTTTTTCAAAGTCAGATAGAGGACATACATATCCAACCCAGATCCAATCCACAGAAAACAGTCAAAACAGTCTCAAGAAGAAGAAGAAAACGAAGGGAAAAAAAGTAAAATAAAATAAACAACTAAAGGGATGGGGGGGGGGGGGGCAATGAAATAAGAAAAAAAAAGGGAAGGGAAAATGGGGGAATGCCGAGTGGGCTTCAGCTATAGTTCCCTAATTCTTCAGGTTCTCTAAGGTGGTAAATTATGGGATCCCAGAATTTAATAATTCGGACCCGAGCATGAGGCTTCCGGGTATGTAATCTCTCCATTGAAATAAAGCTGTACATTTCCGAGAGCCAGCTTTTGAAAGAAGGAGCAGAAGATGATTTCCAATGAAGGAAAATCAGCTTCTTAGCCACCACCATGGTGGCCATCACTATACGTTGAACTCTATATGGAAATCTGGATAGAAAAGTCGAGCAGCCACAGATTATGAGGATAGGGTCAGGTTCTAGGGGGATGTTCAGCACTTTTGAAAGCCACGCAAAAATGTTACTCCAAAAAGGCTGTAAGGCTGGGCATGTGATTAACAAGTGAGTGAGAGTGCCTTTTTCTATGGAACATTTTTCACACAGTGGCGAGATATTAGGAAAGATTTTATGAAGTCTAGTTTTGGAGTAATGTAGTCGATGTAGAATTTTAAATTGGATCAACCTATATCGTGAGTTTACAGAGCAGTCTAAAATTCTACAGAGACTTTCTTCCCATATCTCTTTAGATATTTTTTTGTCTAATTCTTTGCCCCAGGCCTCCCTAAAATGATCAGAATCAGGGGTAAGTTTTAGAGACGAGATACAGTGCGATATTCGTTGTTTGGCTGATGGGTCTGAATTAAAAAAGCGGAATAAAGCATGCTCCTGTGGTTTGATGTTAAATCCACGAGGGCTGTCTTCGTGTAATGTCTCAATTGCAAATATCGGAAGAAATGGGGTCGTGGCATATTGTATTGTTCCCTCAGAGTATTAAATGACATAAAGCAGCCATCCTGATATAGGTCGCCCAAGGAAGCCAATCCTTGGCTTTCAAGATCAAGAAAAAACTTATCAGTTTTAGCAGGAATAAATTCATGATTGAATGTAATAGGAGTATGTATGGAATTTGGTGGGGCCTTTGTAGCTAGCTTAATTTGGTTTAGTATTTTTAACGAGTTTTTAATTATGTAATTATCTTTTGTGGCAATTTTACCAGATGACAGTTTTGTATATAGAAATGAAGGTAAGGAGGTCAGAGGAGAGCAACTGGCCTCCACCTTGAGCCACAACGGTGTGCGTCCCGAAGCAAGACCAGAATGGGAACCGAGCTGCCAGAATGAAACAGCTCTGGCATTAGCTGCACAATAATAATGTTTAAAATTAGGTAAATTCAAGCCTCCATCTACAGCACTTTTTTGTAAGTGAATCTTAGAGATGCGTGGGGTTTTTTGGGCCCAGATGAAAGAGGATACAGAAGCATCGATTAACCCAAACCAGGAGTCAGGGAGGGAGAAAGGAAGGTTTTGAAAAAGATATAAGAATCGGGGGAGAACGATCATTTTAATAGCATTAATTCTTCCAATCATTGAAAGTGGGAGTAACTTCCATCTTTCTATTTCCCTTTTAAGCTTATCTATAGCAGCCTCATAATTTAATTTAATGGTGAGTTTAGGATCTTTAGATATTTTAAGGCCAAGTAACGGAGAAAGAGGATCGGAGAAAGAGGATCTCCCTGTCTGACCCCGCGTTGAAGTAAGAAGGGGGTGGATCGATCAGAGTTTGTTAAAATAGAAGAACAGGGATTTAAATACAGAGCCCTGACCAGGCTAATAAAGGCATTGCCAAATCCAAATTTATTTAGCGTATAAAACATATAGGGCCATTCAACCTGGTCAAAAGCCTTTTGGGCATCCAGAGAAATAATAGCTGCTGGGGTTTCATTTTGTTGTGCAGAGAGAATAGTATTAAGAAGCAGGCGCACATTACAAAAAGAAAACCTTCCAGGGATAAATCCGTTCTGATCTGGGTGAATTATCTCTATATTTTCTACTATCTACTATTTTTGAAATAATCTTTTGATCTACATTCAGCAGCGCAATTGGTCTATAGGAGGCGGGATCTGTGTTGATTTTTCCTTTCTTTAATATTAACGAGATATTTGCCTGATATAATGAGTCAGGGAACTTATTATTAGCAATCGAATCATGGACCATCCTAAGTAATAGAGGAGTAAGTTTCGTAGCGAAGGCTTTATAAAACTCATATCCGAATGCATCTGGTCCAGTAGCTTTGCCCGATGGGAAGCTATCTATTGCTTCTTGGATTTCAGATACATTGATTGGCAAATCTAGAGCTTCTCTAGCAGAATCAGAGAGCTTAGGTATATCTAAATTATCAAAAAAAGAGTCCAAGTCAGGTTCGGAGGCTGTAAATCTTGAGGTATATAAATCTGCATAATATTCTCTAAATCTATTATTAATCTCTCGATGACTGGTAAGCAGGTGGCCAGAGGTAGATTTAATTTCATGAATTGCTTGGTTGGCCCTGACCTCCCTAAGTTGTCTAGCCAGGAGGCCTTCTGGTTTTTCACCAAGTTCAAAATGTTTCCTCTTAAGTTTAAGAAGGAGGTTTTCGACTCTTTGGTTGAGAATATTATTGTATTCATGTTTATGTTGTAAAATTGTATTATAAACTGTCGTGGAAGGAGTGAGTTTATTGTTTTTTTCTAAGGCTATTATGATATTTTCCAGTTCTAGCAGGAAAACTCTAGAAACAAAGTGCAGCAGAAAGATTTAATCCCAATAAACACGTATGACAATTAGTAATAGTGAATATAGTGTATATAGAGTCTTTGGCGAAAGCCCCGTCGAAGCCCAGGTCCGCAGCGTCTGGAACCTCGCAGATCCTGCCGTACTTGTACGGCGGGGGCGGAGCCTATCCCCTGGGCAACCGGCGGGACCGAACTGGAGGCGGTGGGGAAGGAGGAGGGTGAAAACGTATGTCAGCGTCTGCAAGCAGGGGAGAACAGGTATGAGGGAGGTCTTTTAAGGACAGGTGGGAGTTGGTGATTGGCTGAGAAAAGTGGCGTGATTTCGAGTTTCCCGCTAGAACCTACGCGGAGCTTTCAGTTCTATAAGACGTTTGTCTGATTCCTTCTTTTTTGAGGCCTCAAACAATATGATATGACCTCTGGTCACTACTTTAAAGGTTTCCCAAAGAACAGTATCTGAGACATCCTTTTTGTCATTAAATTCTAGAAATTCAGAAATTTTAACATCCAAATATTTGACGAAGGCAGTATCTGAGAGAAGATTAGGGTTAAATTTCCAATTGTATGAAGGTCTGTTAATTAAGTTACATATCGTAAGGGTGACTGGACTATGGTCAGAGATAAGGATGGGATGGTATTCGGTGGAACCCACTTTTGGGACCACCTCTGATGAGACCAGGAAAAAGTCAATCCGAGAGAAGGAGTTATGTACAGGAGAGTAAAATGAGTAATCTTTATTAGTTGGATGTTGAAGTCTCCAAATATCCACTAAATTTGAGGACTTGAGCAAAGAGTTTAAGACCTGAGTTGATGTAAGTATTGTTGATGACTTGGCTGACAGTCTGTCTAGGTGTGGATCTAAGCAACAATTAAAATCACCACCTATAATGATATTGTCCGACGAGTTGAATGGAATAATGTTGAAGAGATTTCGAAAAAAGTCCGGGTTGTCATAGTTCGGACCATAAACATTGACTAAAGTTAGGGGATAGGAGTTAATTTTGCCGGATACGATAATATATCGTCCATGCGAGTCAGCTATCATATTCTTTAGTTGGAATGGAATATTCTTGCGGAAAAGAATCGCTACCCCGCGAGCCTTAGAGGAGAATGTGGTTTGGAAAGTTTGGGATATCCACTGTGTTCTTAGTTTGACTTGATGGGAAGCATTTATATGAGTCTCCTGAAGAAATATTATGTCCGCCTTAATTTTTTTTAAATGTGTGAAAATTTTGCCCCGTTTCAGGGGATGATTAATCCCTCGGACGTTCCAGGACGCCAATGTAATATTGGTAAGATTCATATTATGCGGGAGTACCATCCAAAACAAAAGCGGAAAGATGCAAGAGCCACCCGGAAAGGGAAGAAAATAAATAAGAAGGGGGAAAAATATATATAAAATAAAAAAAAATTCTTGAGGAACAATGACTAAACACCTCACAAAACACACCCTCCCTCCCAAACCCACCCCCAACGCAGACCTATTTCCACCCTGGAAATGTCTAAATATCCCCATATATAGTGGGAAAGCAACGGCTACGAAAAAACACACTCTATACGTAATTAAAGGGAAGGGGTGTCCCCAGACCAGGAAAGAATCATTGTGGAAAAAAAAAAAAAAACATACAAACAATCAGAAATCAATTGGTTTTAGAGTCTACACAAAGGAGGGTACAAAAGTTTGTATTACCTCAATTATGGATTGACCTTATCAAACGTTAAATACCCCTTCCCTTGCGCATGTAATTGTGGTTAACTCTAAAAAGTCTTTAAGACTTCAGAAAGTCAAAAAAAAAAAAAAAAAAAAAAGAAGAGTGATCTTGAAGTTAGTTAGGTATTGCGGCCAGTATCACTGCAAATCAACACAGTTTGTCAGTCATACCATGGAGGTACCCGACGCCGACCAACACAACAATGTAAGAGCAGTAGATTACGTCATCAGTCCTCCTTGCGCCTTGTGGAATTGATCGACTCCACGAAAACCCTGGCTCCTGACGGCTCTAGGAAGGTGTGGAGCTGATTATCAAAGGTTACCTGTAACGGTGCAGGGAAGCGAAGAGAGTGTGTGATCTTCATTTCTCTCAGAACTCCCAGCGTCTCTGCAAATTGCCTTCTCTTTTCAATTACCGTGCTGGTGTAATCCGGGAAAATTAGGATTTTATGTCCTTGAAACTGAAGTTGGCCAGTGGATCTCCGAAGTTGTAGAATTTTTTCCTTGGCCTGGAAAAGGTGTATCCGCGCAATGATGGGTCGGGGTCTGGCACCATCCGGCGGGCGTGGACGCAGCGATCGGTGGGCCCGGTCCACCAGGAGGGGGGATTCGAAATTACTTTCACCGAGAAGCTTGGGTAGAAGACCAGCCACGAAATCAGTGACTCGAGGTCCCTCGCTCCCCTCAGGTACACCGATAATGCGGATATTATTCCTTCTCGATCGGCTTTCCAAATCATCCAGTTTCAGCATGATCTTGGCGTTGACTCTTTCCAGCTCTGCAACAGCGGATTCGAGCGAGTCGATACGAGAGTCATGCGCCGAAACAGACGTTAAGGTGAGTTCCAGGCTGCCCAAACGGGAGGAAATGCTCTCTAGGGGACTCCGGAGCGAATCAAACAATTTCTTTGCCCACAATGGCGGGGAGTCGGGTTCAGACTCGCTGAGCTCCGGAGCACCGCGTGGCGGGGTAAGTGAGTGCGCCGGGGAGCGGTTCCCAGAGTCCTTGGGAGTTTTAGCTGTTTTTGGCGGCATCTTGTCAATTGTCGGCCCCAAAATGAATTCAAGTTGTGCTAGAAGTCTTTAGCCGTCGAGTAACCATAAAATAACCAAAATAAAGAAGTAAAAAATCTAATTAAATAGCAATGGTCAGGAGACCCCGATTAACTCACGTCTACACCATTGTGTGCTCGCTAGCGCCCCCCCCTCTCCCCGCTTTGACTGGTGTTCTTTCGAATTGTGCTCCCTTGTCAAGCCGTGCTTCCCTAGTGTATATTTAACATCTCTGTAAAACGTGAAATCAACCGGAGATCCAATTTAAACCTGTTGTTACTTATACAAGCTAATGTTAAATAGCTGGTGTAAACAGTGCTGTAAGCTCTTTAGCTGACAAGACAGTGTCGGCTCTGCTGCAGCCCGACTTCAGCGCTGTCTGTGGGCAGTCCTGAGCCAAGTTGGGCAAGGCCATGAACTCTATTTCACATTGAACTGTGTTCTCTGGAATGATGGTGCTCCATCCAGTCCTTTTGTGTTGTGATAGTTTGATGAGTTGGGGATAAGGTGAGATGGTGATCAACCAACATCCTGGCATTACTAGCATTCCTTTTGCTAAATGCAATCAAATCTTCAAAGCAAAGCTCCAAAATCTAGTAGAAAGCCTTCTCTGTATAGTAGAGACAGTTACTCCAACAAAAGCAAGAGTGAACCATATTTTTTAATACCCTTAATTTCTGAAGGAATAATGAATCATCAGGTGTCTCAATTCTTTTGTTCATATAACTTTAAGACCTATTCTTAAATCTGTAACAAATGATAATTAGTTGCATTAAGATCGTTTCATAGTTTACATTTTAAATGAATGAAAGAATCATCTCACATGGATAAAGAAGCCATGTCAATTTTATTAATAAAATAATTTTCAAAACATAAAACTTTTTGGATCAAAAAAATCAGCAGTGCAATGTGGGGCGGATTGTCCGTGCAGGTTCTAGGTGGTCGTTTTAGAGGAGACCTCTGTGCTGCTTGTGTCTTCTTTGGTGAGAGGGAAGTCGAGGGAGGTTCTGAAGCGGATGGGAACGACTCGCTCCTCTGGAGGATCTTGCTTGGTTTCGGAGTCGATGCGCAGGAGGCCGTCTTGACTCTGAGTGCAGGTCAGCATGGTGGGGTCGATGTGATCAGGCAGAGCCACGCTCTGGACGAATCCGGTTGGTTTGGAGTCTGCGTCTGCAGAGGCAGCAGGTTGTAAGTTTGTCTTTGCCGCCATCACTTCCAGTCTTCGCCCGGACACGGTTACTGAGATTTCTTCTGGGGAGAAGCCTTGAGTGTCCAGAGTCCAGGCTAAGGTTTTGTCCTGGGCTTGGTTGGCACTGATTCTGGATGCTGAGGGTGAACAGAGGCTGTCCAAGGTCTCGAACAGATCTCTGGGGAGCCCGTCGGTCAGTTCTCCGAAGAGGCTGCCTTGGATATCGGCCTGAAAGCGCTCCATCAGCTGAGCCCTGCGCTGAAGGAAGTGCTCTCTGAAGCTTGTCTGTACCATGTTGCGTCTGGGCCAGAGCAGGAATGTGGGCTCAAAGAAAGAGTCATCTCCGAAGAGGCTCTCGATAGCGGACTGGCTCATCTTTGTGTCTGTGGATCTTTTTGAGCTTCTCGTTGTCTTTGCGTCTGAAGCTTCAAGAGCCTCTTGTTGACTTTGCTTCTGGCGATTCAAGAGCTTCTTGTTGTCTTTGCTTCTGGAGCTTCTAGAGCCTCTTTTTGCCTTTGCGTCTGGAGCTTCTAGAGCCTCTCGTTGTCTTTGCGTCTGGAGCTTCTAGAGCCACTTGTTGCCTTTGCTTCTGGCGATTCAAGAGCTTCTTTTTGTCTTTGCTTCTGGAGCTTCTAGAGCCTCTTGTCTTTGCGTCTGGAGCTTCTAGAGCCTCTTGTCTTTGCGTCTGGAGCTTCTAGAGCTTCTTGTTGTCTTTGCTTCTGGAGCTTCTAGAGCTTCTCCTTGCCTTTGCGTCTGGAGCTTCTAGAGCTTCTCCTTGCCTTCGCGTCTGGAGCTTCTACAGCTTCTCTTTATCTTGCGTCTGGAGCTTCTAGAGATTCTCGTTGTCTTTGCGTCTGAAGCTTCTACAACCTCTGTACTTGAGCCTTTTCCTCTGGAGCTTCTGCCTTAGCAGCCTTGCGTTCTAAGCTCTTCTGTGGCTTTGCTTCTTCTCTGTTTTAGCCTTTGCTTCTCTCTCATTCGAGTGCTTTAACTACAGCTGAGAACTCCTTGCTTTATATACGCCTTCATCTGAGGCCTAAAACCTCCCACTGCTCCTCGCTTTACACAGCTGATGTCATCGTAGTGACACGAAAACAAGCATGCCCAAGACGGTCAGCATACTAAAACCAGCATATGGCCATATCATGTTCAAATTTATGCTCTTACAGATCTCCTTTCATTCCCACTGTCCCCCCTGGCCCCGCCGCACAAACAGACAGTTAGTGTTGACATTTGACCTCTCGGTCATGCCACAGAGTATGAGATCATCAAGATAAATTTAACCGCACTGAGTCGGGAAGTTCCCTCATCTGAGGACTATGCTAACTAGCTTTAACCCTCACTACATCATTTCCCACAACACAATATAAACAAAACTTTTTCAACTAAAAATATGTCTCGTCTGCAATTATACTTTTAGAAACATGTAATCGTTTACGTAGTGTAAATGGATTACAGATTGTACAGTGAGTGACTTGATGATTATTTTTAGGGTTTATTCTAATGTAATATAAAGTTTTATACATAGACAATCTTATTGACCACAGACTTTAGGTTTATTTGGGTTTATTATAATGTTATACTGAGTTTTACAGTTAAACTTGCATGAAAACATAACCTTACATATCAGTATGACCCCTTAAAATATCAGCATGACAAAAAGGAAAAACAAAAGAAGTCTGTACGTAGGCAAATGTTGTATAGAGGTAATTACAGGTAGATACATCCACTGACCATTGACGTTATGTTTATTTGGAGTTTATTCTAATGTTATATAGAGTTAATTGCAGGTAGACACTCTCACTGACCACTGACTTTATTTTTATTTGGGTTTATTCTAATGTTATATAGAGTTTATTACAGGTAGACACTCTCACTGACTACTGACTTTATGTTTATTTGGGTTTATTCTAATGTTATATAGAGTTTATTACAGGTAGACACTCTCACTGACTACTGACTTTATGTTTATTTGGGTTTATTCTAATATTATATAGAGTTTATTACAGGTAGACACTCACACTGACCACTGACTTTATGTTTATTTGGGTTTATTCTAATGTTATATAGAGTTTATTACAGGTAGACACTCTCACTGACCACTGACTTTATTTTTATTTGGGTTTATTCTAATATTATATAGAGTTTATTACAGGTAGACACTCTCACTGACCACTGACCATGTTTATTTGGCTTTATATAGAGTGTAATTATTTGTTATATAGAGTTAATTTTTTATTACATGTAAATACATTTACTTACCATTGACTTTGTTAATTTGAGTGTATTCTAATGTTACATAAAGTTTTATATAACATTTTAACATTATTTTTTGTATTAATTATTGCACCAATGATTTATTGATGATTTATTAACATTAAGTGTCTTTAAAAGGGAGATTTCCTTAAATGGTAAAATCATGTTGATACAACAGTACAATGTAAAGTATTATATTTTGTGTATGTAAACCTTTGACATGTGCTCATACTCTGTTTATACTGCTGTGATCCAGAGTGCGGGTCTGTGTTTTGGCAGAGGTGTTTTTAGGCTGCTGTTTCCCTCAGAGTGTCTTCCGGAGCTGTTTGAGGATTTACCCTGTGAGTTAATCCCGCCGGCATGAGGCTAAGCCAAGAACAGACACTGTCACTAGTCAAGCTCTCCAAACATCCACATGCTCCCCTCTCAGCTCCGTTCTCAGCACACTCTCAGTTACACTGATATTTTTAACCATGACACACTTTACTAAATGATTTTAGCAGCAGTCAGAGAACAGATATGAGTCAGAACGGATAAGGATTATACTGACATTATCATAGAGAGATATAATTATCATTACTTATTTTAATTTTTTGTAATAATGCTTGTGTTAGTGGCCAGTTTAAATTGGAATGACGTCATTTTGCCCACCTCCTTGTTTCTACACCCATTATCTATAGTGCCTTGTAGAGGTGTTCGCCCCCCAATTCAGGCTTCAAACATAAATATATGAAATTGTATTTTTTTTGTGACAACAAAAGTGGGACACAATCGTGAATTGTAAAGAAATTTATTGGATATTTTAAACTTTTTTTAGAAATAAAAAACTGAAAAGTGGTGCGTGCAATATTATTCTGCCCCTTTACTTTCAGTGCAGCAAACTTTATGTTTAAAGCCTGAAATGTGGCATAAGGTTGAAAAGTTCAAGGGGTGCGAATACTTTTGCAAGGCACTGTGTGTAGAAGCACTTTGTATTTCTGTATGGTGTCAAATAAGTATAAATGCTGGTCATCTATACTTTACTAGACTAAGTTTTTATTTTTCAAATTACTTTTTACTTCTACTTCTTACATTTTCACCCCATTATTTGAACTTTCTACTCCTTACATTTTAAAAACAGCTTTTTAACTAGTTGATTTCATTCCAACTTTTCAACATTCAAGAAAAAAAAAACTATCCAGAACATATATTATTCTGAATACTGTATCTATTTCAGTTAAATATATCATATAGCAGGTGAATATGGTGATATTTAAGAAGTGAAATGATGTTTATAGGATTTACAGAAAGTGTGCAATAATTATTTAAACAAAATTGGGCAGGTGCATAAATTTAAGCACCCTTTTATCACAGTTTTTTATCCTATATGCATTTTCTTTAAAGAGTGGCAACATGGAAGCCTCAAACCAAAACTCTAAAATAACCTGAAAACAAAGATTGTTCAACATCATGGTTCAGGGGAAGGATAGTAAAATTAATCTCAGAGATTTCAGCTGTCAGTTTCCACTGTGAGGAACATTGTGAGGAAATAAAAGATCACAGACACAGTTCTAGTCAAGGTCTGAAGTGACAGACCAAGAAAAATCTTAGATAAGCAGAGGAGAAGGATGGAGAGAACAGTCATAGTCAACCCACAGATCACAGAGCAGCTCCAAAGACCTACATCATTATCTTGCTGCAGATGGAGTTAAGGATCACATGGATTTCAGTCAATATCAGCAGATTGTTGAAAATGATGTTCAAGAATCAGTGAGAAAGTTAAAATTAAAGCTGTTCATGATCAGAAACCATCAAACCTGACTGAACTGGAGATGTTTTATAAAGAAGAATGATCCAAAATACCTTCAACCAGAAGCCAGACTCTCATTGGAAGCTATAGGAAGCATTTAGTGTCAGGGTAGGACGAGGAGGCAGACGCAAACGCAAACTATACAAACATTTATTAACAAAAATAAATACAAAACAAACATGGAATAACCAAAAGAAACCAAGACTAAGCAAAAACCTGGAGCACTGACAGACGTGAAACGTACAAGGATCGACACGGGAGAAGGGAACACGGACTATAAATAGTGGTGGACACACACGGGAAACAGGAAACACCTGGGACTAAGGGGCGGAGCTACAAATGAACACAGGTAAGTGGAAAATCACTGGGGAAGAAACACAGAGGAGCACGGGTCACGTGGGAGACACAGACACGAGGAACAGGTAAATAAACACAGAAACATGAGAACAGACAGGGACCACGTGACATTTAGAGGCTGTTTTTTCTGCTAAAGGAGGATCTACTAAATATTGCCCAAATGTATGCATCTGCCTAAGTTTGTTTAACGAATACTATAAACTTAATTTAACTTCTCAAATATCACTGTGTTCATCTGCTATATGATATATTTAACTGATATTGTTGATCTGAACAAAAGAAAAATCATGAAAATTACCAGGGGTGTCCAATTTTTTTCATACCACTGTATGTGGCTGATACATGTTGCCTAGTGCATCCCTAATGTTTCAAAATGAACGTTTTAATATAACTTTAAAGACATTATGGCTTTTAGAAAAAAATGTTTTGGGGAGGGGGAGCGGTGTTAGTGCACTATAGGCTACTGTGCATACTTTAATTTCTAAAAGAAGTATTTTAAACCCAAGTATCTATACTCCTAACTGAGAAATAAATAAGAATACTTTCTGTATTTCTTCTGTTTCCCTGCATTCTTTATTTTCCTTCTTTCTCACTATTCTTTAATATTCATGACCCCAAAGGATAAACCGCCACAAAGCAGCTATTATTGGAGTAGTGGGTCATTCTTAGCACTGCAGTGACACTGATCCACTCATACCAGCACAACAAAGAAGAAAATAAAGTATGTAGAGAAACAGAAGGGCTACAGTCTTTACTTGATAACATAGATAATGGGAGCAAGCAGTTGGTCATAATGTTTTGCTTAATCTGTGTACATATTCAGTAATTCTAAGCTGCTGAATGTGTTATGTCTGTTGTGTAATGTTATTTTCTTTAGTTTATAAAAGCTATTGAGGTTTTTTATATCTAATAGCAGAAACTGGAAGTGAAACACAGCGGTCAATATCAGCGGTCTGAGATAAAAGAAATGTGATAAATTATAGACCACATGTTGATTGAGTATCTGTCTGAATAACACACTCAGTATGAACTGGGATAACACTTGTTAATGGGACCTCAGACTGTTAAGAAATGTATATCTTAAACATTAGATTTACATTAAAGCCAACATTTTAAACATTAATGTAGCACCAAACAACTTTTTCAGGGTTCCTGCAGGTCCCTAAAAAGTCTTAAAATGTCTTAAAGTGAAATCCGCCTAATTAAGGTCTTAAATTGTCTAATGTCATCAGGGAGAGAACTTGCTTCCAAGAGGGGGTGCTTTTCCTGGCGGGGGTGCTGAATTCGTCACCACACCAGCTAACATTTGCAGCATGTAAAGTAAAGTAAAAATGTAAAGTAAGTCTTAACTAAGACTATAATAAATAACATATAACTTTAGGCTGCATTTTACAATTGCTTAGTTGGAGACCCCTTTTGTGCCACTGGGGACTCCCACCCTACCCAGGGTTCAAACCAATACCTGCACGCACGCTTTATTAGTTTGTTTTTGTGCATTTTTATATGTTAGCAGGTAATGATAAATGAACACTGATTATTATTTTTAGAGAAGATACTTTATTATTATTCTTATTATTAATATTAGTAGTAGTAGTAGTAGTAGTAGTAGTTAAAATACCAATGGTGTTAGTAGTAGCATATTAATTGATCTTTTTTTCTTTTTTTCAAAACAATTGACCTCTGTTCATGACTTTCTCTCGTTAAGAGTTTTGCAAACATTTATGTACATAATTTTCAAATTATTGGCTTAGGACAGGCTTTTCAGTTTAAGCTTATGTATAATTTATAACGGAGACTGACTGCTTTAAATGTGTACTTCTTACATGCAATTCAGTGTGTTGTTTAACGTAATGCAAATTACAAACTAAAATATTAAGAAAAAAAAAGAAAGAAAAACTCTACAAAACAATGAAATTAAGAAACAGTAATTAAGAAATGATGACTACATTTTTGGGTCTTAAATTATATTTACTGAGGTCTTAAAAAGGTCTTAATTTTTTCTGTAAAGATGAAATGAAATCAAATGTATTTATATAACGCTTTCAACAACCTATGTTATCGCAAAGCAGCTTTACAGAAATGTAAAAGCAGGACAGAGAATCAGACATAACACTGAACATACAACACAGAGAACCCCCAGAGAGCAACAGAGGCAAGGAAAACTCCCTCAGAGCTGGAGGAGGAAGAATCCTTGGGAAGAACCAAGACTCACATGTACCTTATACTTGTACTATTAAGGCAAATACATATAGGGGGAGGGGGCCCATCCTCCTCTGGTCAGACAACTTGTAAATTAATGTCCTTATAGTCCTTATACATTAACATTATGCACTATCCACATGGGTCTAATATATTCGCGGGTATAGCCACTACATCAGTGGAATCAATTAGAAAATTCCTAGATAGAGTACAAGTAAACTTCTATGAATTTTGTATACAATTTAATCTGTAGTGAAGAGTGAGCAACTAGTCTGAGACAGATGGCATAAATTGGGTAGTGGGCAGCTGATCTGTGGTGGGTGACATGGAAGCCTGACTTCCACTGACTTCCATTAGTCTGGCCGGACAGGTGAAAGGAGAACCATGAGGGATGAACATCCAATGGTATCAGGCCGGACAGGTGGGCAATTACTTTTCTCTGGATTTATGGAGAGCAAACATTATGCAACAAAGTTGCATTAAGTAGTGTAAAGAAGCCCCCAGGTAAAATGAGTTTAAGACCCCTGGACTAGAGGATGACCAACACAAACTGTGCAGCAACCGGTTAACTTCTTTCTCTGACTTTACATCTATATTTGGTGGAGCAGCTAAGCAGAAGTGTCTACTAATTTCTAGTCGACGGGTTATTTTAAAAAGAAGTTGACTAAACAACTAGTTGTAGTTTCCACAGCTAAATCAACATAAAACTATTAAAGTGTGATGAGAGAGAGACTTAACAAAAACATTGGAGCACAACATGAGCCAAAAATGGGAAACCTGAGCTAGAATAATCCAAAAAGCCAGAAAAACAATACAAAAAAAATCAAAAGCACAAGCCAAAAATAGTTAGAAAAGAGGGGTCATACACAGAATATACAAACAGGTAAAGAGCACTCTGTAATTCATACATCAATCTGTTGCAGTTCAGGTTTCAGGTTAGTGACACCACATCAAGTGTATAACTGTATAATTAAAAGCCAATTTTAAACAAAAATCTTATTTTTTGTAAACATATTTACAAAAATATTAAATTAAGCAGCATGTACTTATTACACTTTTACTTGAGTAACAAATGTAAATCATACTTTAGCTTTTACCAGAGTACTTTTATGAGTGTTTGTACTTTAGTATACACTATAAGAGACTGAAAACAACAGTTGGAAGAAGGATTATAATCTACATTGTGAAATCATGAATGATACATTTCATTATTATGATTTCTTAATTCTGTTGTTAAATCTAGGAACCCAACAACAGCATAGTCTTAAAGTTACATTGCTGTAAGTTTAGTATGAATATTCATGATCTGAATATTTTTAAAATATAAAGCTAACAGATAAATCCTATCATATTTCCCACTGAATTTACATGTTAGTATTATTGTAACAGTCACTTAAAAGCAAAAAACACGCCACAGCAAATGCACCAAATGCACTCTAAATACCTTTTAGCTGCTGTTGCCTGTTTTATGAAAATAAAGTATGTAAATGTTGCTGTGTTTACACACATTCTTTACATACACTTCTTTATATTAGAAAAGTAAGAAACATTATTTAATCATATTGGCCCCTTAAATCTGGGTAGAGCAGAGAAAGCGCCTGCAGTTCCTGGTGCAGCCTCTGGTGGTGCTGTTGGACTGGAAAATTCCTCACAGGTAATGTAACAGCGCCCCCTGTCTGCACTACAGGAGAGCTGCATGCCTGCCTGTCAGCCTGCAGTACAGACAGGGGGCGCTGTTGGATTAACTGTGAGGGGATTCTCTAAATCCTCAATCCATCCAGCTGACATCCCACCCCGACATGACATAACTGTGCCAGGGCTTCCTGTCTCAGTTCCTTTGAAATTACTGAGGTGCTGCAGACACACACAAAACACACACACACACACACACGCGCGCACACGCACACACACACATTAGCCAGCATGGCTGTGCTGTGTAAAAACTTTGCTTTTAGCGTTTCCCACCGGGGGCTCTGGGGGGATCTATTAGTCTGACAGCTCACCAAAAAGCCTGACCTACACCCTCCACCACACAACACCCCCATGAGAGAGAGAGAGAGAGAGAGAGAGAGAGAGAGAGAGAGAGAAAGAGAGAAGATAATAGAGAGGAGCTGAGAGAATGAGAAGAGAGAGAGAAAAAGAGGAAGGGATAAGGAGCGAGACAGATAGGAAAGGGGTAGAGAAGGTGGGATATGAGAGAGAGAGAGAAATAGAGATGAGGGGAGAGGGAGAGAAAGAATAAGGGATGGATTAGAAAAGATAGAGAGAGAGAATAATAGAGATGAGGAGCAAGATTAATAGAGAAATGGTAGAGAAGATGGGATATGAGTGAAAGAAAGAGAGAGAGGCGAAGAGAAAGAGAAATGGTAAGAGAGGCTAGAAGTGAAAGAAACAAGATATAGTGTTAACAAGTTATAGTGTGAATGCGAGAGCGAAAGAGAGAGAGAGAGGGAGAAAAAGGGATGAGGAGAGAGATAGAGAGAGGGGTTAGAGGAGGTGGGATAGAAGTCAAAAAGTGAAAGAAACAGGATTGATAAAGTAAATGAGAAAGTGAGAAAAAGCAAGAGAGAAATAGAAGAAGGGATGGGGAGATAGATATAGAGAGAAGGGGTAGATTAGATGGGACATGAGAGATTGAGAGAGAGAGGTGCAAAGGTAAAGAGAAATGGTAAAAGGGGTTAAAAGTAAAAAAGTGAAAGAAACAGGATAAATTACAGGGTGAATGAAAGAGCGAGAGAAAGAGAGAGACAAAGAGATGAGAGAAAAAAGAGACAAAGAGAAGAAGGGATATAGATAGAAGGGGTAGATAAGGTGGGACATCAGATAGAGAGAAGGAAAAAGAAAAAGAAAGGGCAAAGATGAGAGAGAGAGAAATAGAGAGGAAAGAAAGGAAAGAGTGAGAGAGTGGTGAGAAAGAGAGGAAGAGAGTGAAACAGGACAGCTAACAGAATTGACCAGCAAGAAGAGAAAAGAAAGAGGAGATTGAGAGAGTGAGAGAGAAAGGGAACGTGAGCCAGAGTGAGAAAGATGGAAAGATGGTCAAATAATGGAGATTGGAGAGAAGGGAAGGACAATGAAGTGAAAAAAGAGAGATAAAGTAAGGGAAAAGACAAGGGGGAAAGGGATACAAAAGAAATTGAGGAAAGGGGAATGAGAGAGAGTGAGGGAGGAAAAAATAAATTAGGTGCAGAGACGTGAGAGAGAAATGGAGAGAAAGCAGAGCAAGAGACTGAAAGAGAGAAAGCAACAAGGGGACAGATGGGTGAGAGAAATGAATTAGAAAGAGCAGGAAAGAGAAAATGTGAGAAAGCGATGAGAAAGAAAGAAAAGAATGAAAAAAATGTGTGAGAGAGAGAGAAACAGAAAGAGGAAAAAGGATGAGGAGAGAGAGAGAAGGGGTAGAGAAGGTGGAATATGAAAGATAGGGGAGAGAGGGGAGAAGGAAAATAGAAATGGTAAGAGGGGTTAGAAGTAAAAGAGAGAAGAAACAGGATAAATTACAGAGAAAAGAGAAAAGAAAGAGGAGATAGAGAGAGAGAGAGTGAGAAAGAAAAGGAACTTGAGCCAGAGTGAGAGAGATGGAAAGGGAGATTGGACAGAAGAAAAGGACAATGAAGTGAAAAATAGAGATAAAGTAAAGGGAAAAGACAGGGGGAAAGGGATACAAAGGAAATTGAGAAAAGGGGGATAAGAGAGAGAGAGGGAGGGAAAAGAAGGGAAAAGAGAAAAAGGGTACAGAGGTAAGAGAAGGGTGAGAGAAATTAATAGAAAGAGCAGGAAAGTGAGAAATAGTGAGAAAGAGGAATAAAAGAGAAAAAGAGGGAGAGAGAGAAGCGTGTACTTGTTTAGCTCTCTCGCTCTGCTCTGGCGTGGCCTCGGGGGGCTGTATTGAGAGAGCGGATGGTGGGTGGAAGCAGGAGACAGACAGAAGGAAGAGCAGAGGGAGCTGCAGGGCGAGCGAGGAGGAGAAGCTGCAGGAGAGATCGTTTACATATTCATCACACGCTTCCTCTCCTTCTTCAGCACTCAGGAAAACTGCTGAGAGGAACAACCAGGAGCCGGAGAGAGAGAGAGAAAGAGAGAGAGAGAGAGGACTGATACACACAGTAGATACACTGCTGACTTTTAGACTGAAGCTACACAACATGTATAACAGTTTATGGAAACTCTTTCTAATAAATGCATTCAGCTTCTTTAAGTTGCACCCACTGCTGACACAGATGTGCAAATATACATACATTTACACAATACCAGTCAAACGTTTTAGAAAACATAATTTCTCCCCTTTATTTTCAACATTTATCTCTTTAGGTCCTTTCAATAATCGGAGAAAGTACTGTAAAAAAAAAATGTATATTGTAAACTATACTATATTTACTACAAAACGATATACAAATAAAAATCATATATTGTTAAAACAAAAAAGCGTTTATGCAAAAAGGGTGAGTTTTATCAAACTTTTTTTGTTGGTTAACAGCTTGCAGCAGGTAAGTAGCAAAGGAAATAAACTGAGTTTTGGAAATTAAATTTTAAAAATGTCCATTTACAAAGCTATTGTCTGTAGTTAAGCAGTGCTGGAACAGATCAACTTACTGCAGTCTCTTCTGCAGCATTTACACACTTACACACGCATAGCACATTCACACTTTCATCATAATAAGTAGAAAAAGACACAGAAGAACAGAAAACTCTGCAAATATTATAAGTATAATGGCCCTATTTTAGGTTTAGGGCGTGTCAGTGTGTCTTTGGTATCACAAGGGCCTAAAAAATACGCCTTGCATGGCTAGAAAGCGGGCAGAGGGCATGTACTAATTCTCTTAATAATCATGGGTGTGGTTGATTGAATTTTGGGCGGAACGTGAAACGAACCAATCAGTGTGCCAGTTGTCATTCCCTTTATGAGAGGCAGCTGCATTCTGACTTGTTGGTATCTTAACAGTGTGGCGCTTTGCGTGTCTCAGCAGAGGATACTGACCTGCAGAGGATAATGAGCCAGCAGCTCATTTAAGGGAATAGCAATGTTATTTTATTCTTTATTTTGTTTATTGTTGAGTTAAAAGCTGAATTCGCGCTCTGCAGTGTGTTTATTTGTGGGTGTAACAAGCGTGGGTTTAGGCATGCAGAGGGCATGCTGACTATTGACTGTTCTCAGGGTTTTAATCAGTCAGGGGCGCACCTGTATTTCCCACTGGCAAAATAGAAACATCAGATATTTACATTATATTACATTACATTACATTACATTTGGCAGATGCTTTTGTCCAAAGCGACATACAATAAGGATGTACATTTAGTAACAGAAGTTCAAGGTATAAAAAAATAAACATTTTTATGCAGGGTCTAAAGGAGGTCAAAGGGAAATAATAGGACAGAGGAGTGAAGGAGGGGAAGAAGGAAATGAGGTTAGAAGTAGTTAGTTTGTTGTTAGAGGTGTAAGGAGAGTAAGTGCTCTTTGAAGAGCTCTGTCTTCAGGAGTTTCTTAAATATATCAAGAGACGCTCCTGATCTTGTAGTGGAAGGAAATATGTTCCACCATATTTCCCTAAACACACCTCATTTCCAAACCACCACTCCCATCAGCATAGATATATTCATAAACTCAGACGCTATTTTAACAGTGCGGGCACAAAGTGTGAAAATAGACTGTTAATGGGGTGTAAGATAGCAACAAGCATCACGACACGCCTTGCACATGGTGTAAAATAGGGCCCTCAGTTTTTTTCTTTAGAGAAATTACATATGAAGACAGAGAGTGGTGAATACTGTCTCCTACACCTTCAAAAGACGCTTAGAAACTGGAGAAAACTGGTGCAGGAAGAGTCAGGTCTGGCTGACCCACATGGCAACAACAGCTTTAGCTCTGCTTAACACTGAACTGAGTCTCAGTTTCAACAGTGAAGAGAAGAATTAAGTCGCTTTTCCACCGGCATGGTGCAGGTGCTGGTGCCAGGTTCCCGAACGGTTCTTTGCGTTTCCACCGCAAAATCACCACGGAACCAGCGAACCTGTGACGCGAGCGGCCAAAGTGTGGAGCATTTGAAGCATCTCTGGGGCACAGCTAGGAGCAGCAGAAGCAGCTAAATGAATGAAAATGAATCAACAGTGCTCCACCGAGGACAGCAGCACAAGTTTCAAGAGGAGCTCGGGTTCTGCCATGTTGTTTTTTTTTTTAATTGCACCCCGGCTTCTGTTGACGCCCACATTCACATACGTAGTGAGTGACTCCCTGAACAGTAGAAACACGGGCTGGTTCTTAAAAGGTTCGCAGGTTCGCAGGAACCGGCTGCGGCACCAGCACTTTGTTGGTGGAAAAGAGGTATTAGAGGCCAGTGCAGTAATAAAGTCATTGCTAAGATGAGAAAATAAAACAGCATTTCTGGGCCATACAGTACTGCAACTGGACAACTATAAAATAGAGGAGCACTAAAACTTTTGACCGTTAGATAGTATATAGTGTATTAATAAAATGTATTGTATAGTCCCTGTAAAGAAGTACTGCCTCTAAAGTAGGACTTTATAGATTAAATAAACATCATTTAGGATGTGTTGAGGAGTTGAGGATGAGTTAGGGAGATAGTCCAAAATGTAGTAGAATGCATTTCCTGGACAGTAAATACAGCTACTCTTAGGACCCATAGGCCCACTCCCTTAATTAGCCCAGTTGGGCAAATTTAATGGTTGGACTGACTTCACATTTCTGTGGTCAAAAAAAAAAACGAATCCTATCATGCGTAATTAAAGTTTTGTTTTGGTGTGGTAAATAAGGGAATAAGGGATGAGAATATATCTTGAAATCACTTGTTTCCTGTGTTTGTCTCTCTCTCCCGCCCTATTCCCAGTGGCTTGCCACAACGCTTGGAAGAAGGCCCTAAAGGTTTCTTACTAAGTTGATTAATCTCATGGTTATTGTAGTGTATTTGAGTGTTCACTGAGGTTATTTAGACTGATAGACTCCTATTATTGTGTGTATGAGAGTTTATTAGGGTTGTGTATGAACTCCTATCTACTACTGTATTCTCCTTCTCAACTCTTTCATAATATCTGGTCAATCAGAACGCTTTTCTGGAAGTAATCATGAGTGTTCTTTGTGAGTAGGCCTAACATCATGATTGGTCTTCCTTTGTGCTCAGTAGACCTATCAGAGTGCTCTGTGGGTTTTTCCTCTAAAAATAAAAAAAATATTTTCAGTGCACAGTAGGGCTGTGCGATACTGCAAAATTTGATATCGATCCAATACCAAGTAAATACAGGGCCAGTATTGCCGATATCAATACCAATACTGATAGTTTTGTACTACTTTTATTTACTAAGGAAATGCAAATTTGGATAAAAACTTGAATTTTCAATTTCGACTTTTCAATTCATTTAATTATTTTGTTTTTAAGTTTTTCCTTAATTAATCATGTTTATGATGATGATAATAAAGCATAGGATAAAGTTTTCAGGCAAATAAAAAAGTTTATAAAAAAAAACTTAAATTTCCTTTTTGGGGTGATAATCTGCATTTACAATTAACAAACTCAAGATTTTTTTTCCCTCTAATGTTCTTTTGACAGTTACCATAAAATGTTTATTATGCCATATTCATATTTTAACTTGAAGAAGAGTGTTGTTGTTTGGCCTTTTTGTCATTCTGTAAATGCCTGGAGTTGTACTGAAGAGAAACTGAAACTTATGATTCGATCTCATCACACAAGTATCAATTAATACCCAATACCAACGTTAGTATCGATACTATCGATATTTTAAATCGATCCGCCCATCCCTAGCACACACACACTGCATACTTACACTGCACAACAGTTTACTTATCTATCCTATCTAATCATTGGTGTGACACAGCATGCTAAGCCATATTTTCCATTGTTACATAAATATAAACCAACATGATACTATAAAAAGCAATAATATATGACCTAAACATAAAATTCAAGTGTAACCCAGTAATAATAAAAAGAAGAGTAAGCCCTAAGCATGATTGGCTGTGTTTTTCCCACTTTGAGCTGTGGATGTATTAGATTTGCATAGAAAGTACAGCTCTACCATAGTTCCATCTAGTTTTACTTCATTTCCCCTGAGAGTTTATCTATGTTAAGAGACTTCATTGAGTAAAAACTAAACTATCTTTCACTGTTATATTGGTCTGATGAAGGAAAACCGCCTTTGTTTCAGTATCTTAGCCTTAAATATGTGTCTAATCAGTTACTCATAACTGTTTATTCAGCATTGTTTCTCACATGCCTGCTTAAATGTGTTGTTCACATGACTTTATGTTGTTTAAGTTTAAGTGTTTATGCCATCAAGCTGCCAGCGCTCAGAGGGAGCACAATTGGCCTTGCTCCCTCCGGGTGGGTAGATGGCGCTCTCTCCCCACATCCCTCCTAGGGTGATGTCTGCAGCACAGGGCGTCTGTGAGCGGATGTATCAGAACCGAGTCGCGGTGCTTTCCTCCAAGTGCGCTGTGATGCTACTCGGCAATACTGCATCAGCAGCAGCTCGAAAAGAAGCGGTGGCTGACTTCACATGTATCAGAAGCATGTGTTAGTCTTCACCCTCCTGGTGTGTTGGGGCATCACTAGTGATAGGGGGAGTCCTATTGAGTGGGTTGGATAGTTGGCCGTGTAAATTGGGGAGAAAATAGGAAAAATTATAAATAAAGTTATAAGTTCATAAGTGTTTATGAATTACAATGTTATAAATAATACTGAAATGAGACATTAGTTTTTAAAACTTCTGAACTGATTAATAATGTCTTAATCAGTGTCAGTTAATAATTAGTAGAGACATTCTGTAGTAAGTAGCCACTGTTAAAAAATGTACCCTTATTGTAAAGTGTGAAACCATGAAGTGTGATTCATCACAGTTTATCACAGAATATTGATCTGTTTAAACTGATTTTTTTTTTTAAATATAATGTTATCTATACTAATAAAAGTATTAAACACTGTAAATGTACCTCATCATGTCTAACATGTCATTGTGCAACATGTGCAACACAGGCATGGGAACTGTGTTTCATATTGATGCATGGGTAGTGCCTTTTATTGCTGGCTGTGCTGCACTTTGAAGCCAAATTACACAGTTTATTTGCTTAAATTACAGTACAGGCCAAAAATTTGGACACACCTTTTTTTTTCAGTGCGTTTTCTTTATTTTCATGACTATTTACATTGTAGATTCTCACTGAAGGCATCAAAACTATAAATGAACACATGTGGAGTTTTATGTACTTAACAAAAAAAGGGGAAATAACTGAAAACATGTTTTATATTCTAGTTTCTTCAAAATAGCCACCCTTTGCTCTGATTACTGCTTTGCACACTCTTGCCATCATTCTCTCAATGAGCTTCAAGGGGTGAAGAGTCACCTGAAATGGTTTTCCAACAGTCTTGAAGGAAGGAGTTCCCAGAGGTGTTTGTTAGCACTTGTTGCTCCTTTGTCTTCACTCTGTGGTCCAGCTCACCCCAAACCATCTGGATTGGGTTCAGGTCCGGTGACTGAGGAGACCAGGTATTTTTTTGTTAAGTGCCAAAATCTGAACTCCACATGTGTTTATTTATAATTTTGATGCCTTCAGTGAGAATCTACAATGTAAATAGTCATGAAAATAAAGAAAATGCATTGAAAAAGAGAAGGTATGTCCAAACTATTGGCCTGTACTGTATAAAACATTACATAAGTTTTATATATATATATATATATATATATATATATATATATATATATATATAACATAAAATAAGCTGTTAGGTAAGCTCGACAGCACGCTGCTTCCTCCCTGAAATGAGTTTGTGGAGTGCGGGATGTCTGATTGACTACATTTTGGGGAACCGGTGATAAATTGCTGAAGTTCACTCTTCACTAAACTATTACTAAGTGCACATCAAAGTGAGATGGAGTACCCGGTTCCTGTTCCTTGTTCTTCAGTGCCAGCAGGAGGAACACGCTAAGCTCTGCTGCTGCTGACTGAGGCTTGCGTGCGAAGCCAGGCCGGTGCGGGAGGAAGTGAGATGTGTGAGAAATCAGCCACCGCCGTCGAGCTCACCGCGGCTCGCTCCTGCCCTCACTCGCTCGCCCTTTTGTTCCCAGCCTCGACCTTCTCACTTCCTGCCACGCTTTATCTCGGGCCCTATCGAGCGCCACTCGAATTTCAAAACACCCCGTGAAGAGCGCTCGGTGTTTTTCTCACTTTCTCACTGTTTTACTGGGCCGATTCTTTCTTTTGATGCTTCGGATCGTGTTTTTACACTTTCTCAATCAGATCTTTGTCGTTTTATTTTTTTTTAAGCCTTCTGATTTTCATGGGCGTGTTCTTTCACGTATCAGATGCTAGAAACAGAAATATTTCACACCTACAACCGCTAACTGGAACTGAGAAACGATCTATTATTAGATTGATATGTGCTAAATTCTTATTATCATTTAGACGCTCTCTCTGATTACAATTATAGTTTTAAAGAGGACATACGAGAACAGGGGTTGGACAATGAGACAATGAAATGCTAAATTGGAGCAGCCCGGTGGCCAATCTTCATTAATTGCACATTGCACCAGTAAGAGCGTGAAGAGTGCGAAGGTTCAATTAGCAGGGTAAGAGCACAGTTCTGCTCAAAATATTGCAATGCACACAAACGTTATGGGTGACATACCCATAATGAGTTCAAAAGAGGACAAATTGTTGGTGCACATCTTGCTGGCACATCTGTGACCAAGACAGCAAGTCTTTGTGATGTATCAAGAGCCATGGTATCCAGGGTAATGTCAGCATACCACCAGGAAGAACGGATCACATCCAACAGGATTAACTGTGGACGCTGTAAGAGGAAGCTGTCTGAAAGGGATGTTCAGGTGCCAACCCGGATTGTGTCCAAAAAACATAAAACCACGGCTGCTTAAATCACGACAGAATTCAATGTGCACCTCAACTCTCCTGTTTCAATAAATTATTGTGGTCTAAAACCAGGTGTTTCAGTTTCATTGTCCAACCCCTGTATTAAACCTCATTTTACACAAGTTATACAAAACAAGTTCATGAAGTTTTTTTTACACAAAATCACTCTCACATAAATAGATCTCATCAGATTTGTTTCCTTTTGCCAGTTTTATTCCCTTTCATAATGAGCCATTTAAGGGCTCTGTCTCTTTCACTCTCTTTTATGCAAATAAGCTGTTGCTGGTCACACCATGTTTACACAGCGCACTTAAGCTTGTGCTAAATATCAAAACATGAAAAATGTTGGCATAATATCTCCTAATGTAGTGTGGATGAGTATTTACTGCCCAGATAAACAGTTTTACAGATTCTTATCTTTAAACATATATTTTTAGTGTGTGTGTGTGTGTGTGTGTGTGTAATTGAGAGATTTGAATGCCACTTCATATGACCTTGAACAGTGACACACTGCTCTCAGTGCAAAACCTCTACAGAGGCCACCATCTCTGCCACTTCCTGTCCCAGCATGCTCTATTTCCTGTAGATTCATATCGGGGCCCTGCCTTGTCTGGTTGGCATGTTCATTTCTGATTGGTGCATAATTTACTCTGATGCTTTTCAAAACGAAACCTCGGAATTATTCAGTATCCACTATTAATCTTTCAGTATCTAGTATTCAGTATTCACTATGAATTATTCAGTATTCACTATGAATCATTCAGTATCTACTAAATTATATTTAGTACTTATTAATTATTCAGTTACACTATTAATCATTCAGTATCTACTACATTATATTTAGTACTTATTAATTATTTAGTATATACTAAATATTATTTAGTATTCACTATGAATTATTCAGTTACTCTATTAATCTTTCAGTATCTACTAAATATTATTTAGTACTCATTAATCGTTCAGTATTTACTAAATATTATTTAGTACTTATTAATCGTTCAGTATTTACTAAATAGTATTTAGTAGTTATTAATCATTCAGTATCTACTAAATATTATTTAGTACTTATTAATCATTCAGTATCTACTAAGTACTTTTCAGTATCCACTATAAATTATTTAGTTATACTATTAATCTTTCAGTGTCTGCTAAATATTATTTAATTTCCAGTATGAATTATTCAGTACCCACTATGACATATTCAGTTGGACTATACTATCAATCCTTATTCCTCATATTTTTAGAACTCTACAAACAAATCAAAAAAAACACACACACACACACACTATGGGCAAAACCCCTCAAAACCTGCCAAATTAAACTTTACATTGGAATTATTGTTCTCTATTCTCAAAATTGTTTTTTGTTTTCAGATGACACACAAACCATCATACGAGTAGAAATGTACAAAAAACAGTTAATCACTGACATGCTTAAGGTAAAACACTTCTTTGTTCACTGTAATGACTTATTTAACCGTTTATTTAACCATTTAACAATGTTCATTACTGTCATAAATAATGTTGTTTGTAATCCTTATTTTAAAGTGTTAAACAAATATTCAGTTTACTTTTTGACTTCTTCAGTGCCAATTCAATGTCTAAAAATACTTTTCAGTTAACTATAAATTATTTTGTATGAAAAGTTAACTGTTTAGGATTTTTAATATGAATGATTGTTGTTTCAGCATATTTTTCAGCAACTACTATGAATTATCCAGTGTTGACTAAGAATTATGCAGTATCCACTGTGAATTTTTCAGTACTCATCACATACACTAATGTTTTTTCCAATTCCACAATTTCAAAGAATGAGGATATGAAGTTTTCTCAGTTGTGGTTAAAGGAAGTTTCCACATTCATAAAAAAACAGACATGTGTGTGTGTGTGTGTGTGTGTGTGTGTGTGTGTGTGTGTGTGTGTGTGTGTGTGCATGATTGACGGAATATATAAAAAAAATAACACTTGTGCACTTTATTGGTGCACACACATAAAACACAATGACTTGTTATGAAAATATGTAGTGGAGTAAAGGTGGAAGTAGGAGAAAAAACAATACTCCATTAGTTCAGATACAGTATTTTAGTATTTAAGTACATTAGTGAAGTAGCTCTACTTTATATATTTCTATTTCTATACATCTCTGGACTTTAATACAAGTCAACGTAAAAATATATATTTTACTTCAATTCACCAACGCAGCATTCCTATTCATCCATTCATCATTAAAATCTGACAGATACAGCGATGCTAAATATTTACGTATCAGATGTAAATGCAATATTATTAAGAAATTACATGATTAAAGATAACAGATTAAACCCTAATGGTGTGGTTGAGGAATGACAACCAATCAGAATACATATTCAAATGTAATATGTCCACTCAATGATCTTTCTACATACATCCATGTGGTAGCTTTTTATAGTGTTTAAACACAGTTTTAGTATTGTGTGTGTGTGTGTGTGTGTGTGTGTGTGTGTAGTGTGTGTGTGTGTTTGGGGGGAGGGGGGGGGTGTTGTAGAGCTGGATGAATGGGATTAACCCGGTGTGTCCCACCGCAGCACTGAATCGACCTGAACAGCAGAAGCCTGTCAACACCAGCATGATCAATACACTCTATCTATACAACACAGACATGAAAGAGAGTGTGAGTGCTTTCGTGTGTGTGTGTGTGTGTGTGTGTGTGTGTGTGTGTAGTATAGTGTAGTATAAAACTATAATTTGTCCAGTAATTACTATTAATGTCTTAATTACATATTACTTAAAGATCAGAGTCATTCAGAGTCATTCTAAACACTGAACAATTCATAGTGGATTCTGAGTCAACTACAGAATAAATTAAAGTAGATACTCAATACATCATAGTGGATTTTACATTAATAATAGTAGATATCTTAATATATAATTCATACTGGATAGTGAATTATCTGCGGTCAGTACTAAATTATTCATAGTGGATACTAGATAATTTATAATAGATACTGAATAATTAGAATATTTTGAACGTATAGTAGATAATATATAATTCATACTGGATAGTGAATTATCTGAGGTCAGTACTAAAGTATACATAGTGGATACTAGATCATTTATAATAGATGCTGAATAATTAGAATATTTTGAATGTATAGTAGATAGTGTTTAATTCATAGTGGATACCAGGTAAATTATTGTAGCCGCTTAATAATTAAAAGCTGAATAATTTATAATTGATACTGAATAATTAGAATATTTTGAATGTATAGTAGATAATGTTTAATTCATACTGGATAGTGAATTATCTGAGGTCAGTACTAAAGTATACATAGTGGATACTAGATCATTTATAATAGATGCTGAATAATTAGAATATTTTGAATGTATAGTAGATAATGTTTAATTCATAGTGGATACCAGGTAAATTATTGTAGCCGCTTAATAATTAAAAGCTGAATAATTTATAATAGATACTGAATAATTAGAATATTTTGAATGTATAGTAGATAATGTTTAATTCATAGTGGATACCAGGTAAATTATTGTAGACGCTTAATAATTAAAAGTAAGTGCTGAATAATTTATAATAGATACTGAATATTTAGAATATTTTGAATAATTTATAGCAGATAGTAAATGATTTGCAATAGATACTGACATGTATGATAGATACTAAATTATTCATAGTGGATCCTAGGTGATTAATTGTAGATATTGATTAATGAAAGAAAGTAAAGAATAATTTATAATGGGTACTGAATAATTCATATGGATCCTGTCTTATTCATAGTGAATACTGAATGATTTGTTGTTGATACTGAATCATTTTCTTTGTCTTTCTTTATTTAATTATTTTTTTTACATTGTAGATTTACATTAAATACATGAAAACAATTAAGAGACACATATAGAATAACATAAAAAAAACACAGTAAAACAGTGTTTGTCCACTATATTAATTCCCTAATCTAAACCTGATGAACTGAGATGGTGATTTGAGGTGATTTAATTGGGATGAGCTGGAGCTTCACAGTCTGAAGAAAAAGCAGCAACTATTGTTCAGAACCTCCAGAAACTCCTTTAATCAAGACACTGAGAAAACTATTCCAGGTGACTCTCCCTCATGAAGACACATTTCTAGAAACTTGGCTCAGTTTCTCAAAACTCTAAACACAAACTAAAACAAATGATTAACTGCTTAGTTGAAACTCCACAAATCTCTAGCAAAATTGATTCCTTCCCATGCTGCTTTGCCATCAAGCTGCCGGCGCTCAGAGGGAGCACAATTGGCCGTGCTCCCTCCAGGTGGGTACAGTAGAATGGCGCTCTCTCCCTACATCACTCCTATGGTGATGTCTGCAGCACAGGGCGTCTGTGAGCTGATGTACCGGAGCCGAGTCGCTGCGCTTTCCTCCGAGCGCGCTGTGATGCTGCTCGGCAATGCTGCATCAGCAGCAGCTCGAAAAGAAGCAGTGGCTGACTTCACTGTCTTCACCCTCCTGGTGTGTTGGGACATTACTGTGTTTGTTGTTTTGGTGGAAGGAATCAGATTTGCTAGAGATTTTTGGAGTTTCAACAAAGCAGTTAATATATATATTTTTAGTTTGTGTTTAGAGTTTTGAGAAACTGAGCCACGTTTCTAGAAATGCGTTTAAACATTTGGGAGAAACTGTACTGTGTGTAGTTTGTTGCAAAACTTGAATTTTCTGTTATGTAAGTACAATGAAAAACATGAAGAGGAAAATCAGTTCACATACAAAGAGGAAACAAAAATTTATTTATTTATTATTTATGTATTTGAAGGTCAGCGATTCTTAGGTGACCAAGGTGTACTTAATGATGCAATTTGTGTTTAGCGATTTGCAAAGCTGTGATTTGGAATGATATTTGAGTGAGAACATGTGGAATTGTGCTCAGAGTTTAGCAGTTTGGAGTCACAATGTCGACACATGAGCTTCATGTTTTTGGATTTGTGTGCATAGCTCCATATTTTGTTTCTATACAATGTGGAAAAACTGTAAAATACCAAGAGTGAGCAGAAATATGACCCTCAAAGATAAATGTGGATACTTTTTTGGGTACCACTTTAAAATAAGACTACCTTTATAAAGGGTTTATAAATGTTTTACAATTAGTTTATTAATGGTTGCTAATTAGATTGTAAATGCCTTAAAAATCATTAATAATCAGTTATAACACATACGTAGAAAGGGCATCAATATAGATCCATAGATGGCTGTCGGTTCACTATTTGGCAAACAACAGGTCATTGTGGCCCTTTCTACGTATGTGTTATAACTGATTGTTAATGATTTTTAAGGCATTTACAACCTAATTAGTAACCATTAATAAACTAATTGTAAACCATTTATAAACCCTTTATAAAGGTAGTCTTATTTTAAAGTGGTACCCTTTTTTGTTTACAGAACAGCTTTAGTATTAAATTTACAATGTAAAAAATCATAAAAAGAAGGAAAACACATTGAAAATAATTAAAAAACTTAATAATGTGATTTTGCTGTAAACTGTATTCATGCAGTAATGATGTAGATTTTAATTGCGTAAACTGAAAGCAGTTCTGGTTATTTCTGGGCTAGACTGAGCTCTGAGCAGCAGCAGGTTTATTTTGGGCTGTAATATGGTGCATGTGCCAGGCTGAAGTGTACGCTGATGACCCCGAGTTTCGCTTCTCAGCGCTGAAGGTGCTGATGGCATTACAAGGGCACGACACGCTGCGCAGCAAAGAGGAACAGGAAGTGCTCGGTGAGGAGCGTTGCGTGCGAGACACAGAGAAGTGGGTTGAGGTTAGGAGCGCGTGTGTGTGTGTATGTGTGTGTGAGTGTGTGTGGGTGGGTGCACCTCAGTCATATGTGTGCCCGTGTGTGTGTGTGTGTGTGTGCTGGGGATGACAGGAAAACACTTTTAGTCATGAAACACACAGACGACCACAGACTGTTCATTTAGATTAATGCAGCGGTGTCCCTCCAGCTTTAGCTTTAAACTGGAGCTGTGTGGCTAATGTAGCTAATGTGGCTAATGTAGCTAATGGAAGATAGTTGCGTGGCCTAAATCATCAAACACTCTTCTCAAACTGTGTGGAGGTGGCTACCACTTTAAAATAAGACTACTCCTTATAAAAGGTTTATAAAATGGTTTATAAACTAGATTATTAAATAATATTGATTAGGTTGTAAAAATCTTAAAACCACCAATAAGCAGTTACAACGCATCAGTTTAAAAAGGCAACAGTTTGCTTAGTCATTTATTTTATATTAAAGGGTTAAACATACTTAGAAATATATTAATACGGCTTAATTTTTAATGCTGATTAAGAGAAAACACAAAGTAAGATCAGTATCTAGAAATATCTGAGTGTGAAATCACTACTTTGCCATTTGTTTTTTAACTCACTGTTGTCATTTCCATCCATGTTGTTATTTATTTATTAACTGCTTATTAATGAGTTTTAAAGTATTTGCAGTATATTTAATTAATAACCATTAATAATCTCCTTTATAAACCATTCATAAACCCTTTATAAAAGTACTCTTAAAGTGGTACCTGAAGGAGTCCAGTAATTTTCTTAATAGACCCGTACTGTTAAGACACCTCTTATATTATTTATTTACTTGCGTTGAAATAGCTACTAAGTACAACTAAATCAAATATAAGCTATTTTAAAGTTTTTTTTTTCCACCTTTACCCTTTAATCTGTTAAACATGGTGGTGGGGGAGTTCTAAAATCTGCAGTAATATTTTCTTTCCTCTCCTTTTTTTAATTAAAACAAATATATAAAAATCCAACGTTATAATTCAGTGGTTTCCCTCCAACCTTAGCTTTACACTGGAGCTATGTAGCAACTGTAGCATAATGGAAGCTAGTAGCAAGATGCTAACTTCAGGCGTAAATCATCACATACTCTTCTCAAACTTTGTTGAGGTGTTTCATATTCTACTTGATAGACTAATACTATTAAGACTACTCTTATATTATTTATTTACTTTAGTTGAAATAGCTATTAAGTACAACTAAACCAAATATAAGCTATTTTAGAGTTTTCCACCTTTACTGTCTAATCTGTTAAACATGGTGGTGGGGGTGTTCTAAAATCTCCAGTGAGATTTTTCCTCCCTCCTTCCAAAAAAAAAGAAAAATCCAACTAAAATGTATTACAGGGGTTTTCTTCCAACCTTAACTTTACACTGAGGCTATTTAGCTAATGTAGTATAATGGAGGCTAGTAGCACGGTGCTAACTCCAGGCTTAAATGATCACACACTCTTCTCAAACTGTGTGGAGGTGTTCAGTAATCTTAATTGTGTGTTTTTTAGCACTGTATGACTTACTGTTATCTATAAAAATGGGGTAAAACATTGGTTTTGCAAATTTTAAAATGTTTTCATCACTCATGAGATACAGTTGTACAATTGTACAAAGTTGTATGTATCCTTAGGTTGTATATTTACTTAATTTACTAAGTAAAACTAAATCAAATATCAGCTATTTGAACGTTTTCCACCTTTACCATCTAATCTGTTAAACATGGTGGTGGGAGTGTTTTAAAATCTGCAGTGAGATTTTCTCTCCTTTCAAAAACATAAAAATAACATTTTAATGCAGTGGTTTCCCTCCAACCTTAGATTTACACTGGAGCTATGTAGCAACTGTAGCCTAATGGAAGCTAATAGCACAGTGCTAACTCCAGACCTCTTCTCAAACTGTGTGGAGGTGTTCAGAATTCTACTTGATCTACTAATAAACTTGATTATGTGTTTTCATCACTCATAAGATACAGGTAAGTTGTATGTATCCTTAGACTGTATATTTACTTGTGTTAAACTAGTTACTAAATTAAACAAAATCAAATATAAGCTATTTGAAAGTTTTTCCACCTTATAATCCACCTACCATATAATCTGTTAAACATGGTGGCGGGGGTGTTCTAATTTTTTTTTCCTTCCAAAAAAATAAATCCAACAAAACAGCAGGAAACAGCGGTTTCACTCCAAACTTAGCTTTACACATAGGCTATGTATCTAATGTAGCATAATGGAAGCTAGCAGCATGGTGCTAACTGAAGGCCAAAATGATCACACACTGCTCTTAACCGTGTGGAGGTGTTTAGTAATCTGCTTGATCAATAGAATTTGATTATGTGGTTTTTAGGCCTGTATCACTTATCACTGTTTTCTAAGAACAACAAAGTATTAGCACCATTTTAGCACTCATTATATATACTGAATAATAATGTAGCTACAAGCACACTTTAGTGCACTATAGCATAATACTTTGCAAGGGCGTAGGAGCGGGCTTGATATTGGGCGGGACACATCTGCTAATCTGAATCAAAGCCCACCTTATAGCGTCTCAGAACAGCATTTGTGGAAATACTTTTAATCACAAATCAACCATTATTTTCTGTGCTTCTGTTTATTATTAGTTACATCCAAGTAAAGGTCACTTTACAAACTAAACATGTTACTCCACTTTACATTTACTGTTGTTAAAAAATATGCGTGCAATGTCTGAATTAAATACGTTCATAAATTAATTATGAAGAAAACTGCTGAGGTATCACCTAATGTTTAAAATAATATAACAGATTTAATAATAATAATAATAATAACAATTATTATTATTATTATTATTATTATTATTATTATTATTGACATGTCAATTCTGTTATATATTTGTATATTTACATTTACGCCACTCTTTTTTAGCGTTGGGTCTTTTTTTTTTTTTTTTTTTTTTTTTTTTCTACTAAAAGTACTTCTTACGATGGTGATATTTTACGTAAAAGAATGTCACCTTATATTTTATAGAGATTTTTGGCAGAAGTAAATATAAACGTTAGATAACCCAAACCCTCCTAGTCTATCATGAGCTTTTACCAAAGGACCAGATATATTCCATTAGTAAATCTAAGGGGCTAAGGGATTTTTAACAGGTAAACTCAATAAATGATCGTTTATTAGCTGATCAGATGGATCAGGTGAAAAAAAAAACAATTTTAGCGCAGTAAACAGGGTTAAGAAACTGCTTTAAACTACCAACATAAAGTACTGTACTAAATTCTGGCTATTCACTACATCCAGCTTCTAGCTATCTAGTTTGGCTAGCTAAAAGAATTTTCCTTCATTATAGCTGACAGTAATCCTGCAATCCTACTCTACAACTCACAATGACTATCACAAACTGTATTTTATTAAGATCATTAAGCATTGTGAATGACCCCACTCATGACCCCACTCATCCCTCACACGAACTGTTCTCCCTCCTGCCTTCGGGAAGAAGGTACCGCAGCATCCGGTCCAGCACGACCAGATTCTGCAACAGCTTCTACCCCCAAGCCATCAGACTCCTCAGACTCCTCAACTGCAGAGACTGAACTGATGGTTTTTCTGTACATGCACACACACTCTTACCCCACTTACCCCAGAAAATGGAAAGCACTAAAAACCCTACTACCTCACTGGACTCTATTGCACACTGTGTAATAGAGGTAATTACTACCTCACTGGTCTTTTTTGCACACTGCAAAATTTGCACACTGTCTTGTTATTTATTATTCTTTGTTTGTATTGTGTTGTATTGTCTGTCTGCACTTTTGTACTGTTGCACTATTGTTCTGTCTACACTGTGTTTATGTGCACCATGGTCCCTGGAGGAACGTTGTTTCGTTTCACTGTGTACTCTGTATATAGCTGAAATGACAATAAAAACCACTTTGACTTTGACTTTGACTTTGATCACAGTGGGTTTGATCTGTGGAGTTTGATTCGTGTATTTTTAACCAGCTATCAGAAATAATCTCATAACAGTTTACATCAGGGGTGTCAAACTCATTTTGGCCGAGGGCCACATTGGCATATTGGCTGTCCTCTGAGGGCCAGATGTAACTTATAAATGTAATAAAATGTAACCAAATGTAATATAAAATGAATGTAATTACTCCTTAATGTTAAATAACTCTCAATATATTATTTATTCAATCAAATATTACAGTTGCATGGAAAAAATGTTTGCTTGTTGCTCTATTAACATAAACCCTTTTAATTTGTCATGTTATGAAATCCAAAAACTCCATCAATCAAGAATCAAACTATTCAAGTGAATAGAAATTACATCAAGTACAAGTTATATTAACTTTGATCAAAACGTTTGATACTGAAATAAGGCTTAATAAATCTAAAATCTAAAATTGTGAGCTGTTAAGAACATGTGGCAGATTTAGCATTTCCTCAGATTTAGCAGTTCCTCATCCAACCACTAGTGGGAGCTGCAGCAGCACAAGCCCGCTGTCTTTACTGAGTCAGAGCTACAGCCCAGCCACGGGCTACAGGGCTCAGCTGAGCCAGTCTGGAGCGTTTTTACAGTTTATCTGTGTAGTAAATAAAGGTTTTAACCCCACTAACCGGATAATACAGCTCTCTCTTCAGTTCATCTTTCAGCCCAAGCAGCTAACAGCAGCAGTTTAGAGCAGCGTCACGGAGTCACTGCTGGGATTACATTATAAACAGGTCAGTTAGCGCTGCTAACCTCAGGATGTTTATAACTACGGGGTTTAGTGGACACACCACGGCAGCAAGGTTAGACTGTTGAAGGCTACTGAAGACTATTAAAGGCTATTGGAGGTTATTGAAAGGGTTATTGGGGGCAGAAATCAGTAAAGGCTGGTTAGATGAGTGATTCACGTCCTCGTCCTTTGCTGCGGTGAAACTGTGACTAGCGCTGTCACAGTGATGTTTATTAACGTCATTAAAACAGATTTTGTCAGTTATTGTCTTATAAATATTTACACACAACTTATATCTCTCTTAAAAAGCGTTTATTTTGGTCAGTAACACTCTTCGTAACACAAAAGGCATACCGGTCTTTCGCCTTGAAGCACAGCCGTCCGTCTGCATCAACTTTTCTTTTTCTGGACATTATGGGATAAACATTTGTATGTCTCAATTCCACCCGCGAAGTTACGCCTTCCCTACGGCAGGGTTTCCACATCAATGACTACACTGCCCTGTAGTGGCAGTAAGCCGTAACTTCGCGGGTAATACAATCGACAAGCATTGTGGGAAATGTAGTTTTTAATCAAAGATAGCTTCTGACCTATTTATTATAGACACTAAGATTTTACAAGCTCTCGCGGGCCACATAAAAGGACGTGGCGGGCCACATTTGGCCCGCGGGCCTTGTGTTTGACACATGTGGTTTACATGGTTAGCTCCGTTACCTTTCTTTTAGAATAATCGCTGTATATTGAGACATGTTTTAATGTCTGCTAAATCTTAAAAAAAAAAAAAAAATCCTCCACAGTGAAGGGAGGGAGGCATCACCACTCTCCTCCGCGCTCCGCAAAACGAGCTAGCTGATTGGCTGTTTCTCCTGAGAGGCGGAACTTTCTCCCTGAACTGGCTCCGGACCGTGATTGGCGGTAAGAGGTTTCCATTTACACACAGCCTTCTGTCTCTTTATTACAGCTGAGCTGAGCAAAACGATTCGCTCCTGGCGACGCCCCAGTTCTGCGGTATCATTTTTGGGGGGGACAAATGCACCTGTTTCTGATATTGGGTGGGACATGTCCCACCCATCCCCCCCAGGTCCTACGCCAATGATGCTTCGTGTACTTTAATCTACTTTTTTCACTAGGGTAGGCTGGGAGGATTTAGCCTCAATGCTAAAAAAGCTGGCGTCTGCATCGTTAGAACCCCAACACTAACAGAAACTGCAGACATTATTGTGTTTTTCTAAAATAAACAGTGAGATTTTTCCTCACCTCCTTCCAAATACCCAAAGCAGATCTCCTTGACTGATAAAGCTGTATGTTTTAAAACATTTTTATTCATTAGTAGCAAAAAAAATTTATTCTAGGTAAAAATTATAGTGAAGTAAAGATGTAAAGATGTCCTCAGCTGAAAATGAAGTCACCCAACCCCTATTTGTGTTGTTGTCTGCTCCTTGTTTTCATAGCTGCTCTGCTCGCACGTACATTTTACACCTTCACGACACAGCAGCCTGTCTCGCGAGGTTTTAGCAGGTTAGCCACAATGCTAACAGACAGCCTCCACAGGGTTAAGCCTAGATGATAATCACCAACCTTGACAGTAGGTTTAGAACCACAACACTAACAGAAACAGCAGGCAGACACAGCAAAGTCTGGGGCAGTGTGGCCACGGTATTAACAGTTGGCTTCATCTGTTAAACATGGTGGTGGGGGTATTCTGAAATCAGCAGGGATATTTTCCCTTATCTTCTGGCCAAGATCAAAAGCAAAGTATGTTATATTTTTAATATATATTTGTCAAATATATTAAACATATAAGATGTTGTGCCTACTCCTCTAATGATAAAGGAGCTTCCACTCACACACACACACACACACACACTCATATACACATAGTCTCACCCACATTTTTCAGCACTCAATGGCTGCTGAGAAAGCTAAAGCTGGCATGTGGGTTTTGCAGAGAGAGGGCGAGTGTATTTTGTGTGTGTGTGTGTGTGTGCACGCGTGTGTGTGTGTGTGTGCGTGCGCATAGCGTGTGTGTCCTACTCGCTCAGCCTGTGTGTCCAGCGCCTGCTCGCGGTAATGTGAAGCGACAGCTAGCCTTCACGCACCAGTGGATGCTGTGTCCCAGAATGGTCACAGGAGGACTCTATCAGAGAGGGGGGGGGGGGCAAGGTGGAGGGAAAAGGAAGTGGAGGACATGAGAAGAAAACCATCACCATGGAGACGGGGGTGGGAGGGGTATGAGAATGCAATGGGCAGCTTTGCAGTAAAGTAAAGCGCTAGTTTTTGGTTAGCCATGAAATTTTATGTGCAGATTTCCCATCAATAACACTTCAAATGTGGGTGAACCAACCCATATATGCCATCTAAAGTTTGATTCTATAGTTTGCAACATGTACACACAAACACGCACATACTCAAATTACAGTGTTGGGTTGCAACAAACGTGCGAGCCCTTCTTTTGTTGATGGTTCAACAAGTTCACTTGAGTTACAAGCTAGCTCCAGTTGTGCTTTCTCTTTCCTACACCACAAACAAACTTGAGTGGCATCCCATTCTCAACCCATAAGGTTTATTATACCACAGTTAGTTCCGACCCTGCAATGTGATTGGCTGAGAGGCCTTTAATGAGTGACATTATCAGCCTGTAATGCACTGTAACCGAAGCTCTCCATGTACAGTATTACTTCACCACATACAGATGACCTAGCAAGAATGCAGCCCTTACAAACCAAATACAAACCAAATGCGATGTCATTATACACCACTGGGAGCCACTGGATCCCATAGGGACAGTGAAAAAAAGCCATGTCTCCAATAGGTGGCGCATGCAAAGACGGAGTCCACACAAATAAATAAGCCCACTGATTCAAAAATATGCATTATTACACACATTACCAGCCACCAATATCAGGTAAAGTATAATAATAATATATATAGGATAATTTAAGCTAAATGTAAGGTGGACCCTTGTAATTGCGCAGGTGTGAAATCAGTAATCACACTCGGATACGGAACATGTTCCGGCCTCAATCGGACCAACTATCAAATATACTCTTTTTATTTGAGCTGTTCAGGTGCAGTTTAACCTGATATATAAGCCAGATAATAACCACAGCTATGAACAAACGCTGTCTGTACTGCTGCTCCATGCTACACTGTTTGCACACTGAACGCCGTACGTGCAGTGTTCACTGCTTGCGGGTGAGGAACTCCGTTTACTACAGGAAATCCCGTTGAAAACACTGTGTTTGAAAGCGCAGCAACAATATTTTCAGCATTAAGTGTAAAAGTATCTTTATATCGCACAATTTACATCCTGGTCTGGAACACAGAATCGTCCTGCTATATTTACTTTCTAACTCACGCACCACACAGGAGACAGCGTGCTTGCATGGTTTATTAGTGCGTATTTTGGTGTGTTTAGGTTTGTGGCTGTGTGAAACCAAACAACCAAGGGGGAAAATGTTCCAATTAAACAATCCTATCAACTGATTTGCACCAGAGAAACGAACAACAGGTGTGAAAATGCCTTTAGAGTTCCTTTTACTGGGACTAAGGGACATAGCTCAATTCCTGAAAAAGAAAACTCCACACCATAATCCCCCCTCCACCAAACTTTACACTGTGCACAATGCATGGTGATGTAAGGCTTATAGATGCAGCTGCTCAGACATGGAAGCCCATTTCATGAAGTTTGTGGAAATGGAAGTGATTGGAACACCTGAATTCATTGATTTGGATGGGCGAGTGAATACTTTTGGCTTTGCAATAATGTTTATACTGTCTTAAAAACACAATACAGCATGTATTTGGGCACCATAATTCTGGGAAACACAGTTCCACTGCTCCAAAGCAGTCACCCATGATAGTCACCCAATTCACACCAACATCATGAAGCAGAGGAGTGTGTTCAGTGGCAGACTGCTGTCTCAGAGCTGCACAACAGACAGACTCAGAAGATCCTTCATCCCAAGAGCCATCAGACTCTTTAACTCCTCCCATCGGGGACAGGATGCTGCTGCTGACTGAGTTTAACCCAGTCACACTACATGGAAATTATTCAACAATTTATTTCTTAATTCTTTACACTATCACTTCCCCAACCTCAACATTCTAGTACATTTACATTTCATGATTGGGTATTCACATATTTACTTTTTTTAGAACTATTTTGTAACGTATTAATATCTATATTTATATTTTTATGGCACATCAGTCACTCAGTCAGTTTTATAATCAATGTCAATGCACCTTGCACTTTGCTCTGTTAATTATTTAATGACCATTAGCAACATCTATTGCACTGCTCTGTTTACAGATATATCTTTACCTTGAATAGTAAGTTTTTTATAGCCTTAAATATTTTCTATTCTTCTGTGTTTTATGTTTAAATATGTTTTTTAATGTATTGTGTTGTTGCGGCTGGATGCCTAAATTTCCTTGGGAATAAATAAAGTATCTATCTATCTATCTATCTATCTATCTATCTATCTATCTATCTATCTATCTATCTATCTATCTATCTATCTATCTATCTATCTATCTATCAAAACTAACTCATTTGGAGGTCTTTAAACCCATCTAGCTCACATCTGGTTGTTGGCATGGTGCCAAAAGTTTCATGTCAATTTACCACAGATAGTGCTATTCTATTGGCAATACTTCTCAACAGGGACTAGACAGGCTAAATTTGTGTATTTGCACCTTTGTTTCAGGAATAGGTTCAACTTAAAGTAGATAAATGCATTTATTAGAAGGAGTTTCCTTCCACAAGCATTTTGACATATAGTGTGTATCTTCAGACTGAAGGGTAAGTTCAGAGCATCATTTGGCAGCGTAGCTGGTTTCAGGTACTTGTTAGCTCCATTAGCCTCATAGCTCCACTGCAGCGAGCCTTCACGCTCCACCGAACCTCACATCCCAGAATAGGCACATGAGAAAAACAAGGTGGAGGAGAAAAGGGAGGTGGAGGACACAGGAACGAAATGATCTCCATGGTGACGGGAGGGAAGGGAGGGGCACCAGCGGTTTGCAGTGGGACATTTCATCACTTAGCATCTGTCAGGGAAATCCAGTAGTGAACCATTTTTCTAAAACCTGGACTCCTGTATGCGTTGTAGCAAAATATACAGTCGTAAGAAAAAATAAAGTATGTGAACTCTTTGGGATTACTCTAAATCACAACAATAGACAAACACAGTCTGCTTAAACTAATACCACACATTCACAATGCAGGGTGGAAAAAGTATGTGAATCTTTGGATTTAATAACTGGTTGACCCTGCTTTGGCAGTACAATCTTTATATTATACTGTTTGCACACTATGATCACTATTGTTTAATACACATTTCCCTAAATTTTCTATACACTACAATGTCTCTATTTTAATGCCCTGACCTGTGTATTTATTGCACTGTATTTATTTATATATTGTTGGGTTTGGAAATGAAAGCGCAGCGTAAGTTCTACTACTTACTACTAGGGTTGCAACGGTATGAGATTTTCACGGTATGATAACCGTCTCGGAAAATACCGCGGTATCACGGTTATCACGGTATCACAGTTTGTTACATATATTATTAAACTGACCCTTAAAGAAATTACAACAAAGTTTTTTTGTTCAATTAACTATTTATTGTAGAAACTACACCATCAGGTGAAGGAAACCATGTTTTTCCACTACTCTTAAGGGCATTAAGAGTGTATATATATATAAAAAAAGTTGGTATATAACCAGATACTGCAGAAAGAGGGGATTTATTTCTGACATGATCCTCACAATAGAGATTTCTATTTTAAGGCTTTCACACCTTAAAACCTTCAACATATGAAAAACAGGCACGTCAGAATTTGAAAATTAACGCATGTAAATGAATGGCGTCTTTCACATCCAGTCCGGCCAGGACCTTTACATGGACACGTGAATCCATCGTAGCACGCACTTCACGCCTGTACCTGCGTGCCCAAATTTCGGATAACGCATGGGTTGTGCACGACTACAAAGAAGTTTTATTTAGGTTATTTAGGTAAAATTATAAACTGAACACATACTTAGCGCTGCACAGCGGGGTGGTGTTCTCGGAGATGGGAGAACAGGTTTGATGTATTTCCTCCTTTAGCTGTGACTACGGCCACATTGATTACAAGCTTGTTGATTACAAGATTACAAGTCTGTTTTCAGGCTGTTTGAATGAGCGAAATATGATCAGAATTATGTTAATTAACACTAACATAGAAGCATAGAACTATTATTTAATAAAAATGATTTTTAAGAACAGCTAAACACAGTGCGGAGAAGTTCACGTGCGAGAGAGAGACAGAGAGAGAGAGAGATTTGCGTGTTCTGATGTGAGCTACTCACAGGTAAAGGTTCTCTTTTATCTCCTCGTGCTCATTTTAGTCCAATACATAATTCTGCAGTTTCTCAGTGTTTTCTGTCGTATTTTGCGGCTAGCGCGAGCGCTTACAACTAACACCGCGGACCGCGATATAAAATATATAATTAAAAAACAGATGCCTACATCTCAGACTATTTTCTGGAGCCGACCCGATTTCGGGTCGGTCCTCGGGTCAGGTCTGGTTCGGGCAGAGAATCTAGGCTCTAGTCTGATGCACTTTCTGCCATTCTCACCTCTGTGTGCTGAGTAGCTGAAGCGGAGCAGAGTTGCGCATGCGCGGGTGAGTTTCTCCGCTGGATTGCGTTTTACCGGTAATAAGCAAACACGCACGGTATGATAACCGTGCATTTTAATACCACGGTATACCGTGAAACCGGTTACCGCTGCAACCCTACTTACTACTATTGGTGGAACAAACTACCTTCCACTACCAGATCAGGAGAATCTCTCACTATCTTTAATAAACTCCTGAAGACAGAGCTCTTCAAAGAGCACTTACTCTCCTAACACCTCTAACTAACTACCTTCTACTACCAGGTCAGGAGAATCTCTCACTATCTTTAATAAACTCCTGAAGACAGAGCTCTTCAAAGAGCACTTACTCTCCTAACACCTCTAACTAACTACCTTCTACTACCAGATCAGGAGAATCTCTCACTATCTTTAATAAACTCCTGAAGACAGAGCTCTTCAAAGAGCACTTACTCTCTTAACACCTCTAACTAACTACCTTCTACTACCAGATCAGGAGAATCTCTCACTATCTTTAATAAACTCCTGAAGACAGAGCTCTTCAAAGAGCACTTACTCTCCTAACACCTCTAACTAACTACCTTCTACTACCAGATCAGGAGAATCTCTCACTATCTTTAATAAACTCCTGAAGACAGAGCTCTTCAAAGAGCACTTACTCTCTTAACACCTCTAACACACTAACTACTCTAACCTCATTTCCTTCTTCCCCTCCTTCACTCCTCTATCCCATTATTTCCCTTCGACCTCCTTTAAGCCCTATCTCAAGATGTTTTTACCTTTAACTTTTATTACTTTTGTACTTTACTATTGTAAGTCGCTTTGGAAAAAAGAGTCTGCCAAATGTAATGTAATGTAATGTAATGTACTAAAGACTCCAAAGCTACGTCACCTAATTACCTATCCAATCAGCTGTTCCCTTCTGCCTTTAAATAAGATCACTCATTCAGTACCTTTGCTGCCTTTCAGACGCTGATGGTCGTTCTTACCCTCCTCCATCCCCACCGCCTCCAGGTTGGTCCTGTTTGGTTGCGACAGGATCTGCAGAGCCCAGATGTATCAAGTCCTGGGCCGATGACGGGGCCTACGCCAAAGACTCTACTAGAAGAGACTGTTCTATATAACCTCTTTATAATATGCATCTTTGTTTTGCTAAAAATGTTAAAACATTAAATAGTTCAACTAACAATATTCTGGAGTCGTAATAGTAGAACTGAGTCTTTTACTCTTTTTTTCAGGGGTGTATTGTACTGCTCTGTGCTCCTGTTTAGTCTAATTATTATAAAGTTCAGTAGATTAATATTGTAATATAGTGTACTATTCTGTACCGTGATGTTTAGGTGATGTTTAGTCTATCTGGATCACGCTTTCTTTATTCAGTCTCACTGTTTGCTCCAGTAAACACTGGCACTATGCCCTGAAGGAATGTTCCACTTTAGACTTGAGTGTGGACGGGATGACAATACAGCTCTTCCTGACTCCTGACGCTAGCCCTGCATTCTGATTTCAGAAAAGAATCCGCAGACTTCCCCTCCTGGAGGAGATCCCTGGTGTCGGCGTTGTCATGACCACAGACTTTGTATGACGAGGAATTTTTTTTAAGTAAAGGTAGGAAGTAAAGCTCTTCCCAGAGCTAAGGGCCCCATAAAACAAATTAGGTATACACAGTGTTATTCAAAAAATACATATTGTTGCTGTTTTAAAACAAACAAAGATATATACTAGAAAAGGAAAGTTCGATAACGAACCTTAAATTGGCTTGGAAAAGTGCATCTAATAACGTTGAAAAGTGTTGCTAAGTGGTTGCTGGGCAGTTGCTTATGTTTTCTAGGTGGTTGCTAAGGTGTTGCTAAGTGGTTGCTAGGCAGTTACTAATGTTTTCTAGGTGGCTGCTAAGGTGTTGCTAAGTGGTTTCTAACGTTTTCTAGATGGTTGCTAAGGCATTGCCAAGTGGTTGCTAGGCAGTTGCTTTCATTTCTAAAGTGATTGCTAAGGTGCTTGATGGGCCCCCCATTCATTTCTATGGGGCAACTTCGTACAACATTTGTATGAAAACCGTACGTCGTATCATTTCGTAAAGCATATTTTCGGAAAAAAACTCAATAAGTTCTATAGGTCATCCAAGTTTGGTTTTCGTAAAAATCTCTTACTTCATTGTCTATGAAAAAAAGTCGGAAAGTTAAAATGTTATTATGAACAAATATAAAGAGACCATTAACAAAATTACTAAGAAGCCTAGCTCACCCTTCACAGTCTGATTTGAACTACAATTCCCAACGTCCCTTGTTTCCCAAGGATTTTGTCACATGCCCACTGCCACCCAATCATAAGCAGTTTTCTTGCTCATCCTCTCGTGAGTACTGACTCAACTCACTTGTGACTTATGTGAATTATGTGTTTAAACCCAGTGCGCATTTATGTATCTTTGCGAAGTATTGCCAACTCTGTCATTCGGTTTGTTTTTTATCATCTATGACTTGCTCTTTTTGAGATTCTCCCTAATGTCCTGGTTGTTTGGTTTGTAGGGGTATCTAGTTTTTGAGCTCACGATTGTGGTTTTGCTCATGACTGTGTTGTTCAGCGTAATAAAAGCAATATTAACCTTTTATATCCTTTCATAACCTTATATATTATGTCTCTGCAATGTTACCTTATGCTGAACACTAGGTTTAAAGCGCTGCCACTATGAGTGGGAGGTCGCAGGTTTGAACCTCTGCTCATGCAGCTTTGCAATCAAGCTGCCGGCGCTCAGAGGGAGCTAAATTGGGCCTGCTCCCTCCAGGTGGGTAGATGGCACTCTCTCCCTACATCACTCCTTGGGTGATGTCTGCAGCACAGGGCATCTGTGAGCTGATGTATCGGAACCGAGTCGCTGCGCTTTCCTCCAAGCGTGCTGTGATGCTTCTCGGCAATGCTGCATCAGCAGCAGCTCGAAAAGAAGCTGTGGCTGACTTCACATGTATCAGAAGCATGTGTTAGTCTTCACCCTCTTGGTGTGTTGGGGCATTACTAGTGATAGGGGGAGTCCTAATAAGTGGGTTGGGTAATTGGCCGTGTAAATTGGGGAGAAAATGGGAAAATTAGAAATAAAATAAATAAAAAAACAAAAAAATGAACACAAACAGTGTTAATTTAAGTGTGATAAATTAGCTGTGTGTATCCTTTTTTTTCACGTTTGTCACCTTACAACCACAAACTGAAAAGTGTGATTGCAAATATCCTCAGCCCCCTTTACTCTGAAACCCCTAAATCAAAATCCAGTGCAGCAATTGTTTTTTTTTTTAGAAAAGAGGAAAATACATACAGAAAACCTGTTGAAAGCTGCAATAGACTTCCAGTAAGACAATGACCCTTAACATACAGTGTGTTTGTGTGTATTAAGGATTCTGCTCTCCACCAAAAAATCTCATGATCTCAAGCTGAATCAAACTTGGGTTCTGCAGCAGGACAATGACCCAACACACGGATGGCAAGTTATACATTCTTTTTACTACTACTAGTGACTGAAGTAACTGTAACATTTAAGTCTTGAAACCGAGTTGAAGTTACTTAAATTGATCTTAAATTAAATGTACTTAAAAAAAGCAAATGCAGAAAGTTGCGAAACTTTTTTTAAGTAAATTGTATCATTTTTATCATTTTTTTTCAGTGTAAAGAAGCGCTGTGAAAGACGCATTGCAAGTTGCTGCAAATGTTTGATTTCAGTTGTTGCTGCTAAGGGTGGCCCCTAAGGTTAAGGGGCAAACACGTTTCACACTGAGCCACGTAGATTTGGATTTTTCTCCTTTAATATTAAAACCTTCATTTAAAAAAAAAAACTGTATTTTGTGTTTTCTTGTACTGTCTTTGACTAATATTTAAATGTATTTAATGATCTGAAACATTTAAGTGTGACAAACTTGCAAAAAATAAGTAATTAGGAATGATGCAATTTTTTTTTTCACCACTGTATAAAACATATTGTTGTTATTACACTTAAAAAAATGTACACTTATATTATAACACAAATAGATTATATGTATGTCCTGACAATGTATAAAACCAAGCCTGTGTGTGTATTCACGTGTTCATGAGCATTAATGATTCTGCTCTTTAACAAAAGATCCTGTTAATGACCTTAAGCTGAAGCTCACTTGGGTTCTGCAGCAGGACAATGATCCAAAACACACCAGCAAGTCCACCTCTGAATGGCTGAAGGAAAACTAAATTTTTTCCATAGAGATGTGAAAGACTCATTGCCTATTATTATTATTATATTTAATAACACCTCGACTTCTTCTTTAATAAGACTTTAAGTTATGGTCTGTACTGTACATAATGTAATGATTAATTTATGGTGGATTTAACCTAAAAACAGATGTATTTTATTTTTAGTGAGAGAAATGTCTGCATTACCAAGCTGTTCTACAGGAATATATTTTGTCATTTTGGTGTAAATTTATTGATTAGACCTTGAAAAATTATGTTTATTGAGCTGTAAAACATCTATTTTCCATTTTCAGTTCATTTTTCTCCCCAAGCTCTGCTGTGCACACGGTTACCGAGATACACACACTTCAACTTTCTCACAGATTCATTACTTTTGTATTGCTTATATCTGTTAACATGCTATACATATTTTTTTTATTATTATTTTTATTAGTTTATTTCTTTAATATTTTCATCTTCATTTATAAACTACATTTTGATTTAAAACATTTAAGTGAGGCCATATTGGGCCATATTGTTATTATTACACGTATAAACTTACACATATATAGCACAAATAGATTGTATGAATGTCCTGGCATGTGTGTGTTTGTATGTGTGTGTGTGTGTGTACAGTGCCCTCCATAATTATTGGCACCCCTGGTTAAGATGTGTTCTTTAGCTTCTCATAAATTGAGTTTTGTTCAAAATAATATAGGACCACGATGGGAAAAAAAATAAAGTCCAACCTTTAACTCAAGTAAATTTTAAGGGGGAAATAAAATCCCTGACTAAGACATAATTATTCTTCATAAAATCACCTGTTCCACAATTATTGGCACCCCTAACAATTCTTAGGAAATAAATTTAATAAAAGTATTTCTGTCACTTCTACAGTAGTTTACGAAGTTGATCAGAGTATGTAGGAACATTTAATTAGTAATTCACAACTTCCTGTTTCCCTGGGGTATAAATATGACGTGACACAGAGGCCATTTATCTTCAACATGGGAAAGACAAAGGAACATACCATTCAAGTGAGGCAGATGTGTGTTGACCTTCACAAGTCAGGCAATGGCTACAAGAAAATCGCTACTCGCCTACACCTGTCCATATCTACTGTCAGAGGAATTATTAAGAAGTTTAAAACAACTGGAACAGTGGTAAACAAGCCTGGACGAGGACGCAAGTTTATTTTGCCACCACGCACAGTGAGGAGGATGATAAGAGAAATAAAAAGTTCTCCAAAGCTCACTGTTACAGAATTGCAACAAATGGTAGCTTCTTGGGGTCACAAAGTCTCCAAAACAACCATCAGGCGCTATCTACATGCCAACAAGCTGTTTGGGAGGCATGCACGGAAGAAACCATTTCTCACTCACAATCATAAACGCAAACGTTTGGAGTTTGCTAAGCGGTACTATGACTTCAACTGGGACCGTGTGCTTTGGTCAGATGAAACAAAGATAGAGCTTTTTGGCAACAAATGCTCTAAGTGGGTCTGGCGTAACACAAGAGCTGAGTATGCAGAAAAGCACCTCATGCCCACTGTGAAATACGGCGGGGGATCAGTGATGCTGTGGGCCTGTTTCTCTTCTAAAGGCCCTGGGAACCTTGTTAGGGTGCATGGCATCATGAATGCTCTAAAATACCAGGACATTTTAAAACAAAATCTGGTGGCTTCTGCCCGAAAGCTGAAGATGGGTCGTCACTGGGTCTTTCAGCAAGATAATGACCCTAAACATGTGGCCAAATCTACACAGAAATGGTTCACCGCACACAGAATCAAGCTCCTCCCATGGCCATCTCAGTCCCCAGACCTCAACCCCATTGAAAACCTGTGGGGTGAGCTGAAGAGGAGAGTGCAGAGGAGAGGACCCAGGTCGTTGGATGATTTAGAGAGAATGTGCAAAGAGGAATGGTCAAAGATCCCTCTTTCTGTATTCTCCCATCTTGTGAAACATTACAGGAGAAGATTAGGTGCTGTTTTGTTGGCAAAAGGGGGTTGTACAAAGTATTAACATCAGGGGTGCTAATAATTGTGGCACACATGATTTGATGTTAAATAATTATTTCTTAATGTGGGATTTTTTTCCTACTGAATAAATTCACTTGAGTTAAAGGTTGTATTTTACTCTTTTTTTCCATCGTGGTCCTATATTATTTTTAACAAAACTCAATTTATGAGAAGCTAAAGAACACATCTTAACCAGGGGTGCCAATAATTATGGAGGGCACTGTATGTGTGTGTGTGCATTTCCCTTCTCCTCAGCTGTACTAGGCCCTTGTTAAACGAGCAGTAATTTCCACCTAATTAGTGCATGGGGCTTTAATTGCAGTTTACTGAGCTGTTCGCTTTTATTGGGCTGCTGAACGTATGTTTGTGTTGAGCTCAGGCTCTGAATAAACCACTGTTTTTCTGACTGTCTCTCTCTCTCTCTTGTGTTGTGGTTGTTGCTCTGGTGGGCAGACAGAGGGTCCTGGTGTGACGAGCAGAGAGAGGGAAAAACCGCCTTGTTATAAAAGCCCTCGGTTTCTATAATTAACTAACTATTAACATCCAAACCGCCTGTATTACCCATTCAGCCCTCCATCTGCTATATAACACTGCAGATAGCTGTTTTAATTAATGAATGTTTCATTAATCTTAACTAAACTCTAAATCCTAAATCACTCATCATCAAAATCATACAGGTGCATCTCAAAAATACAAATTAGTATATTAATGAAAAGTTACTTTATTTCAGTAATTTAGTTCGAAAGATGAAACTCATATATCATATACAGCACCATACCTCCATAATTATTGGCACCTCAAGTTAACAAAAATGTGTTAATTATTATTACAGAAGCATAATCTCACTCTAGAAAAAAAACACCCGAAAAAAAAACAAACTTCAACTAAAGTGAGCAAAAAAAAAAAAAAAAAAAAAAAAATCCTGACTAAGATATTAATTTTTCATAAAACAACCTGGTCCAAAATTATTAGCACCCTTAAATTTGAGTAGAAATAAATGTATTTGAACCATGTATGTCATTTCCTATGTAGTTTATAAAGTTGATCAAACCTTTCATTTGAAATCCATCACTTCCTGTTTCCCTGGGAAATAAATTGACCCTCTTTCAGCAAGATAATGCTGAAAAAAAGAAAAATGGTTCAAAACAAGGCACAAAATCAAGCTTCTCTTATTTTTGATGATTATGGCTTACAGTCAGTGTATCAGAAAATTGGAATATTATATAAGACCAATTGGTAATTTTGGCAGTGTGGGCAGTGTGCCAAGTCCTGCTGGAAAATGAAATCCGCATCTCCTTAAAAGTTGTCAGTAGCAGAGGGAAGCATGAAATGCTGTAAGATTTTGTGGGGAAACAAAACTGCACTGACTTTAGACTTGATAATAAAACACAGTGGATCAACACCAGCAGATGACATGACTCTCCAAACCATCACTGATCATCAGTCAATTTTACATTTCATTTGTAAATTAAGGGACCAGAAACTGGAGGAAGAGTGGAGAGACACACAGTCCAAACTGCTTGAGGTCTAGTGTGAAGTTTCCACAATCAGTGATGGTTTGTCCAAAGTCAGTTCATCTAATATATAGAGTTTATTCACAGGTAGACACTCTCACTGTTCAGTGACCTTATTTATGTTTATTTGGGATTATTCTAATGTTATTGAGAGTTAATTGCAGGTAGACACTCTCACTGACCACTGACTTTATGTTTATTTGGGTTTAGTATTCTAGTGTAATTTAGAGTTTGTTACAAGTAGACACTCTCACTGACCACTGACTTTATGTTTATTTGGGTTTAGTATTCTAGTGTAATTTAGAGTTTATTACAGGTAGACACTCTCACTGACCACTGACTTTATGTTTATTTGGGTTTATTCTAATATTATATGAGTTTATTACAGGTAGACACTCTCACTGATCACTGACCTTATTTATGTTTATTTGGGTTTAGTATTCTAGTGTTATTTAGAGTTTATTACAGGTAGACACTCACACTGACCACTGACTTTATGTTTATTTGGGTTTATTCTAATGTTATATAGAGTTTTTTTACAGGTAGACACTCACACTGACCACTGACTTTATGTTTATTTGGGTTTAGTATTCTGATGTTATATAGAGTTTATTACAGGTAATCACTCTCACTGAACACTAACCTTTTGTTTATTTGGGTTTATTCTAATGTTATATAGAGTTTATTACAGGTAGACACTATTACTGACCACTGAATTTATGTTTATTTGGGTTTATTCTAATGTTATATAGAGTTTATTACAGGTAGACACTCTCACTGACCAATGACTTTGGTTTTATTTAGGTTTATTCTAAAGTTACATTGGATTTTATTGGTAGACACTGGCTTTACGTGTATTTGGGTTTATTCTAATGTTATATAGAGTTTATTACAGGTAGACACTCTCACTGACCACTGACTGTATTCTAAATGTATTTCTAAAGCTATTCTAGTCATACTCTACAGGTTTATCAGGCAGTGTTTTGGTTCTCAGTGTGGGTCAGATGTTGTTGGGAGGATGCTGGAGGACGTGGGCAGGCAGGAAGTGGAGGTGAGGTGAATAATTTATCAGTCAGATCTCAGTGTGTATGTCATCAGCCTCGTTATAGCTGTCATCACAGGCTCAGGCCTCTATAGCCTCAGCAGGGCCCTGTTACTCTCCAGTACTGAAGCTGAACGGCTTCATTTCAGCTGATTACTGTCCTGCTCTCTGACAGACACTCACTCTGCCTACTCTTATATACAAGTCTATATATACAACACCCAAATCCTTATATAATCATAAATAGCTCAGACAGCAGCTACTGCTGACACGTGGAAAATCACACACACAGCTAGTCTAGTCTACCATGATATATTCAGTACCCACCATGAACTATTCAGAATATACCATGACATTTTCAGTATGCACTCTGAATTACTCAGAAAAACACTGGTACATAAGTGAAACATATGTACTTACGAAATTCTCATCCGATTGGCTGATGTGGTCCTGATGTCACACAATGACACTGAGGAAATTAAAGGAGAAATCCAGTGTAAAATGGACTTGAGGTGTACTGAAACATAATTACAAGTACTAACATTCGTTGAATATCCTAACTCCGCAGAATACAGAATTTTTCTCCAAACAAGTTTTAGAATAGACGCAACAGGGGCATATTTTTGCCCCTGAAGAGAAATCAATTTTTCCACTGCTAACAAGCTCAAAATAGCTCCACACTTCATTGGTAAGATTTGGATAGCCTAGACATTTAAAATGAGACACTGAAAACTTTGAAAATGCACCAGAAGTTTATTAAAATAGTCTGTTTTTTTACATCATGTAGCACTACACTAGTTCTAAGAGAACTAGCTTAGTGCACTTTCAAAGTTGTCAATATCATGTTTTAAATATCAAGGCTCTTCGAATTCTAAGAAAAATATGCCCCTATAGCGCTCATTCTAAAACCTGTTTGAAGAAACTGGGAAAAAAAATTCTGTATTCTGCATTGCTGTCTGCAAATGGAGGTTAGATATTCAACAAAGGTTAGTACATAATTAGTACTAATTATGTTTCAGTACACCCCAGATCCATTTTACATCGGAGTTCTCCTTTAACATACATCTATAGTAGATACATGTGAAGTAGTAGATCAAAATTAAAAGCTGAACTGTTGCATTGCACTACTGTACCTTAATAACTACACTATCATATTACTATTATACATCATGCTCCTGATTGCTTTAATCTATGTAGTTATCTGTATCAGTATTAATGAGTGCAAAAAATACATGTACTCGTACTTGTGGCATATTTGCATCCCTACTATAAATTCTTCAGTTTCCACAATAAATGAATTGAATTTAACTAGTAATGATTCTGTGTCCATTATGAACATTATGAAGTGTCTAATATATTTAGAATTTTGCAAACTATGTATTATGCAGTAGACACTGTGAAGTTGTCAGTATTTCCTAGGGGTGTAACGGTACATGTATTCTTTGTGAACCGTCACCAGTGTTGGGAGTAACGGCGTTAAAATGAACGGTGTTACTAACGCCGTTACTTTTTTTCAGTAACGAGTAATCTAACTAATTACTCTGACTGTAACTATAACGCCGTTACCATTTCCGACACCCCGTTACTGCACGTTACTTTAGCCGCTCAATGAACTTTTTTTTGTTTTAACTTTGCTTTGCCCTGGTTAACCCCTCCTCTTTCCGGTGAACTTGAGCTTCTGGTCGCTGTGCCTGTGGGTTGGAGTGGTGAAGTGAGGCCCAATTGTGATGATTTGCTGCTCTAATCAATTCAGTGATTGCCGTGGACAGGCCAAGTTCCGATTTAAGGACGTTAAGCTCTTTTTAGCTGCTCCGGTTTTTGTGGCGCTGCTGCTTTCTCTTTTAGAGCTCAGATTCTCTGCCCGAACCCGACCTGACCCGAGGACCGACCCGAAATCGGGCTCCTATTTTTATTTTATATAAAGCTCTGGTGTGATAATCACAATGTTGCTAAGTAACCAATTATTATTGTTCACTAAAGCCAACGAAATAACGAAAACTGAAAGTGAAAAAACATTTGTGTTAACTGAATCTAATAAAAACGGTAATTAAAAGGAAAAAACAGACTCGAACTAACTCGAACTGTATTTTGTGTTTATAAAACTAGATAGAATACCCTCACTTTGGTGTTTAATTTATTTATAAGCGCTGTTTTCACTCTTGGAGTTGTACAGCGGGCGGTGTTTGCGAAGCGGAGTCGGATTCAGCAGGGGAGTCGAATACGGCACAGCAGCAGCGCGCGGCACCTCGTGGTCCGTGGCGTTAGTTCTTGTGTAAAGCGCTCGCGCTAGCCGCAAAATACGACAGAAAACACTGAGAAACTGCAGAATAATATATGGGATTAGAATATGAGCGCCAGGCAGATGAAAGAGAAACCTGTGAGTAGCTCATACCAGAAATCACTCTCACTCTCGCTTCTATGTTACAGTGTTAATTAGCATAATTCTGATCATATTTCGCTCATTCAATCAGCCCGAAAACAGACAGTTTATGGGGCGGATCGGGTCGGGCTCATAATGACAGTTTATGGTTTGGGTTGGGTCAGGGTCTGGCAGAACGTGCACGGGCTCGGGCTGGGTCGGGTCGGATATTTTGGGCCCGATCTAACCTCTATTCTCTTTTGGTGAAGCTGTTATATTAATACCATTTTAACGGTCATTAGATTGTTGTTTTTGTCCGTTATTTTGTTTTGTTTATATATACATATTTTCTTTGAGTGTGGCTTGGTTTGTTTAATTTTATCCCCAGATGCTTTTTTCCGTTTTTTTCAGTATTACACATTTTAGTAATTTTCTTTGGTTGTGTGGAGAATTTTTTTTTTTTTTTAATTCGTTAGATTATATTTTTGTCAACATTTTAGGCTTATTTTCGTTTGTTATTTTTCTAATAATAATAGTAATTACATCATTTATTTTCTTTTGTTATTTTTTTTTTTTACGGGGCAAGTAACGCAATAGTTACTTTTACTGGTAACTAGTTACTTTTATAGTGGAGTAACTCCATTAGTCACTCAGTTACTTTTTTGGAGAAGTAACTAGTAACTATAACTAATTACTTTTTCAAAGTAACGTGCCCAACACTGACCGTCACGGTCACGGTTCGGTTCGCGCAAAGCACGCAGAACAAAGGTACAGACAGTCTGTAGGAGACTTGTGGAACCAATGAATGTAACCCGAACAGTATAGCTGTAGCACTGTTGCTATTAGCAACTCACTACTGACCTAGCCTGCGCTGAGAAGTTTAGCTCTGAGAGGAAGTTGGAGCACACAAGCAGAGTGCACGCAGAAACACGGATCACTGAAACTGTCCACACACCGCTGCCGGTCGCTGGTTGCTTTCTAGTTTGAACGCAGGGTTAGGCGCTCGTATTGTGTGTCTTTTTCTCTCTTGCTCGCTCTCTCTCTTACTCACTCTATCTTGCTCGCTCTCTCTCTAATGCTCTCTATCTCACACTCATTCTCTCTCTCTCTTTTTCTCTCTCTGTTACTTACTCGCTCTCTCTTTCTGTCTCTCGCTCTCTTTCTCACTTACTCTATCTTGCTTGTTCTCTCTGTCTCTCGCTCTCTCTCTTACTCACTCTATCTCGCTTGCTCTCTCTCTTACTCACTCTATCTCGCTCGCTCTCTCTCTAATGCTCACTCTCTCTCACTCGCTCTCTATCTTGCTCGCTCTTTTTCTCTCTCTTAAATATTATAATAGAGTACAAAAGTATCTAGTCTACAAGACCTAAACCACACTACACTATTATTACTGTCCCCTCACAATAATACAGGGAAATTGCTGCATAAATAAATTAACCATGATTTTAATTAATTTTTAAGTGATTGACTACACTAATATAATTTAATTTTGACCATCTACTGCTGATATTTTATTTATATTTAACTTTATATCTCAAACACTTAAATGTATTATTATAGTAATATTTTTATGAATAAATATGTGTAGTTTAAGCAGTTAAAGTAATGCTGTTGTTTTTGTTCTTAATAAAGAGCCACAATCAGGCTCATTGTTCGTTTGCTCCAACAAGATCTAAAAGATGATGCCTCTCATGATGACAGTAGGAGAGAACCCTGATTTCAAGCATTTAATAGTAAAAGTGCTCAAGCCCCATTACATCATAACATTCCATCCCAAAAAACAAAACATGATTATAATGAAGATTCATTGTTAATATGAATTTAATAAAGGTGAGGCTATACAGAATGCCAAGCCTCTTTATTTTTAACACCAACCTTACCAAAAACATACCAAGGTGTGAATCGAACCGTGAATTTTCTAGTCAACTTTGCCTTATGCAGTATGAACTCTGAACTACTCAGTATCTACTATTAATGATTTCCTTTCAGCTCTGAATTATTCAGTGTCTACTACTAATATTTTAGCATTTGCCATGAATGATTCAAAATCCAGGAGAACAGGGGAGATTCTAGGATCAGTTTTAGGGCTGCTGAGGTTTGGTTTAATGATATACTTTCTGAGGTTTGAACATATGTTTAAGCTTATCAGAGAAAAACAAGATACAACTTTTACAATTAGTGGTGCTGTGGCCCATGTTACTCAGTATATAGATTTAATTATTTATTCAGTATCTACTTTGAATTATTGTGGTACAGTATACTGTAACTTCCGATAGAGTTGAGTGGGGACTGGGTATATTGTTTTTTGGCAGAACTATTGCTTTAAATACACTCCCAAAATCCTCCTCCTCCTCCTCCGTCTCTCCTCCTCCGTCTGTCTGTTCTTCCATTGGTTCCTTTTGACCCACATTCAGACTGTTTTTCTTTTTTTATCTTCTCTCTTTCCCCGACTCACTTGATTCTGTCTATTGTTATCAGGCCGCCTAATGGGCTTCATTCCAGCATTCTGTTCTGGCAGGCAGGGCGAGAGAGAGAGAGCGAGAGAGAGCGAGAGAGAGAGAAAGAGAGAGAGGGCACTTGAGTTCATTCCTCTAAAGCATATCAGTCATCTCTACCCACCCTCGCAGCCTCTGAGTGTGTCTGAGAGTGTGGATCTGAGTGTGTATGTTTCATGTGTGTGCGTGTGTGTGTGTGTGTTTGTGTGTGTTTTCACACACTACTTCCTCCCTCTGCAGAAAAGGCTGTATTTATCTTGCTCTAATACACACATATTAGGGGTGTTGGTGGTGTAGTGCAGCAGTTATAGCTGTGTAAGAACACTCGTAAACTCAGCCGCTCTACAGTAGAGCTGCAGTAACAGCAGCTGTAAACTCAACAGCAGCACTGTGTTAAACAGCTCTATAAGCTGCATCTCTGCAGTTTTAAGACTGGAGTTCGGTTCTAGACGCTGTTTTGTTATTCTGCACTCTCAGAGCTGCTGGCTTGTTTTTGCTACACCTCCCCAGAGGGCTCTTTCCACTTTAGAAGAAAGAGTTTGTGATGAAGAAAATTATACGTATACGTGGTGTACAAATACAGTATACGTGGTCCTGCTCCCAGATTGCCTGCATTGATTGAACTCTCCATGCCGCAAAATATTCTGAAGAGTCCCGCAAGTGCAGACTCTACTTTCAAGGTGTGCCAGAAGGTAATTTAAGGGAAAAGCAATGTTATTTTACTCTTTATAACGTTTTTTGTTTATGTAAAAGCTGGATTTGCACTCTGCAGCAGCTGACTGTTGACCTGTATAGGGTTTTAATAAGTCAGTAGCGCACCTGTATTTCCCGTCGACAAGATAGAAACACACCAGAAATTTACTTGAACACACCCCACTTTCAGACCACCATACCCATTAGTGGCTGAATGTTGACTGTTGTCAGGGTTCTAATAAGTCAGTAGTGCACCTGTATTTCCTGTCGCCAAGATAGAAAAGCGCCAGAAATTTACTTGAACACACCTCACTTTTAGACCACCATGCCCATCAGTGGCTGAATGTTGACTGTTGTCAGGGTTTTAATAAGTCAGTAGCCCACCTGTGTTTCCTGCCGCCAAAATAAAAAGACACGAGAAATTATCTGAAGACTCCTCACTTCCAGACCACCACGCCTATCACTGTAGATATATTACTAAAGTCCGACACTAGTTTAATGGCAAGAATGCAAAGCGTGAAAATACACTGCTGACAGGGTATAAGATAGCATCAAGCATTGCAATGCGCCTTGCGCCCCAGTAATCATTTACATATCTGCCTGAGACATAGCTTTAAAATTTTGTAGCAATGAATATGAACTTGTTTTTTTTGCATTATTTGTATACTACATCTTTTTTGTTAATTTGACCACTTCTCATTTTCTGCAAATAAATAATCGAACTTACAATTCTGCAGTGGCTGAATGTTGACTGTTGACAGGGTTTTAATAAGTCAGTAGCGCACCTGTGTTTCCCATCGCAAAGATAAAAACATGCCAGATATTTACCTGAACACTTCCAGACCACCACACCCATCGACGTAGATATCTTAGTTAGTGGAAGATATCCACACTATTAAGTTATTTTTGAATGTGCAGCACTGTGTCTTCTGTTCGGTATTTTCCTTTTTTATGATCACTGAGTTAATCTCAGTATTACTGTCTGCAGCAGATAAAGGGTTAAACCCGGCCACTGCCCACATCTGGGAGTCATTTAAAACATTCCACATGGCTTACCACATGCTTTTAGACGGCCTAAAGCCCACGGAGCAGATTTCAGCGTCCACGGCTGCAGAGAGGAGCGTATTTCACATAATTAAACACTGGCCACCGAGCTGCAGAGCTACACTGTGCACTGTAGTCTTTAACATTGCTTCCTGGGTACTGTGGTTAAGATCAGGGTTTGCATATTACTGGTATATATGTACAGCTCTGGAAAAAAATATTAGACCACTTCAAAAAAATTAGTTCCTCTGATTTAACCATTTAAAGGTATATATTTGAGTAAAATAAACATTGTTGTTATATTCTATAAACTACTGATGACATTCATCCCAAATTCCAAATAAAAATATTATTGTCATTTAGAGCATTTATGTTTTTGTGCAAAGAAATCTAGTTTATTTTCATTTAGAAACAACAATGCTAATGTTTTAAGATTTCAGAAGTCAATATTTGGTTGGACTTGCTTTCATGCATCTTGGCATGTTTTCCTCCACCAGTCTTACACACTGATTTTGGGTGACTTTATTCCACTCCTGACACAAAAATTCAAGCAGTTCAGCTTTATTTGATGGCTTGTGGCCATCCACCTTACATCTTAAATGTTTACATTCAGAGGATTTTCACTAAGGTTTTAGGTCTGGAGATTGACTGTAAACTTACTGTATTTCACTGTCAGTCAGCAACCGCAGGACGACATCAAGTGACCTATAAAAAGAATGGCAAATGGCAGCTGGGGCGATATGCATGGAAATAACAGTTCAAAGCAAACTCTTAGAGGCAGGACTCACTAGAAAAAGGATCTTCTTCAATGACAAGCAAAGAAGAGCCAGGCTGAAGTTTGATAAAGATCATAAGAATTGTAATATAGAGGACTGGAGTGAGATCATCTTTTCTGATGAGTCCAATTTTTTTAGCTTTGCTCAACACCTGGCCATCAAATGTTTAGTTGGAGACCTGCAGAGGTGAACTAGCACCCACTGTGAAATTTGGTGGAGGATCAGTGATGATCTGGAGATGCTTCAGCAAGGCTGGAATTGGGAAATTTGATCTTTGCGAATGACATATGAATACCAGGCATACCAGGTTATCCTGGAAGAAAATTGCTTCCTTCTCTTTCTTCTCTGGCGGAGTGTTTTTTCAGCACCTAATGCTCAATTCCACATAGCTAGATCAGTTAAGGTGTGGATGAAGAAGCACCAAATCTGAATCCCACTGAAAACCTATGGAATGTAATAAAGAGAAAGATAGATGGTCACATGCCACCAAACAAAGCTGAACTGCTTTAGTTTTTTTTGCCAGGGGTGGGCATAACGTCACCCAAAAGTAGTGTGAAAGACTGGTGGAGAGCATGCTGGGACACATGAAAGCTGTGATTAAAAATCTGGGTTAATTTAGAATCAATTATTGATTCTGAACTCTTTCTTAGATAAAACTTTAGGATTGTTGTTGTTTGTTGTTGTCCTTGTTCATTTGACCGTTTCTCATTTCTACAAATAAATGTTCCAGATTACAATATTTGTATTTATCATTACTCAATTCTCTTACAGTGTTTTCATTTTTTTTTTTTCCCCTACATTGTAAATTAACACTGAAGTCACCCAGACAATAAAGAAACACATAAGGAATCATGTAGTAACTTAAAAGTGTTAAACAAACAAAAATACTGTGTTAAGCATTTGGGTAGCTCTTATCTGGGGTTAAGCTGTTAACTTGTGGTTTTTGAGGCTGGTAACGCTCATAAACTTATCCTGTACAACAGAGGTAACTCTTGGTCTTCCTTTCCTGGGGCGGTCCTGATGAGAGCCAGTTTCATCATAATGTGTTTAATAGTCTTTTTGACTGCACTTGTTGTTTTCTTTACTTAGTTGAGTAGTTCTTGCCATAATATGGATTAAACTATTGCTGTATATCAACTCTACCTCTTCACAACTTTACAACTGATGCTCTCAAACACATTAAGTAATTAACTCCTGATGAGTTCAGCACAGCTGTTTACTGAATGCCTGAATTTCACGTGATTCTACCTCATAAAGCTGATTGAGAAAATCCAGCCAAGATGTGCAAAGCTGTCATCTAAACAAGAGGTGCTACTTTGAATAATCTACAATATAAAACAGATTCTTGTTGTTTAACACTTTTTCATGTATAATTCCATGTTTTTCTTATTAATCTACAATGTAGAAAAAAAATAAATAATGAAAAAAACAAACACTGAATTTAAAGTGTGCCCAAACTGTTTCTGTAACTGTGTGCATACAGAAAATATTCTAATTATTTGAATGCACAGCCTGTATTACAGGGATGGGCAACTTCCATGATGGAGAGGGCCACATTTTTTTCAGCATGACCATTGGAGGGCCACATGACCTCGCACTTCAAATAATTGAATATGAAAAACGCTACAAATGATTTTCAATAAGAACAAATTTTATATGAATTTATATCTGTATGTTTACAGCACCAACATTTATCAACAACTATTTTCTGCATATTAATGCATTTTAATACGGCAAAAGACAAACCGTTTGCTTTGAAAAAGTGCAAAAAGGAAGTCCTTCATATCAAAGAACAAAAAGTTTGCTTAAAAAACTGATTGCAAATACAGTAGTTCCTCTGTGTAAAATAAGTTCATTATAACAAGTCCTTCATAAGCAACAAGGACAAAACATTTGCTTATAAAAGTGCAAAAGGCATTTGAACTCATTTATAACAAAGAACAAAAAAGATTTAAAAACTGATTGCAAATAGCTCATTCAATAATAGCAGAAAACTAGACCACAGAGGCCCAACATTCATTGAAGCTAATGAGAGAGCTGTGGTTTGGCCTGCTGGCTCACAATGGACTAGATGTCAATGTCAATTTTCGTGGTTGTTTGGCAGCGCCCTCTAGCGGTCAAAAGTAGAATTACGTTTTTCTTTTGTTTTGTTTTTTAATTATGAAATTATGAAATTATTTTTTATCTATTCGCGGGCCGCACTGAGTGATGACGAGGGCCGTGTGCGGCCCCCGGGCCGCCAGTTGCCCATCCCTGCTGTATTAGAACTGTCAGGAGGTTGGTAGAAAGTTTAGCCTGTCTGTAAATAGGTTACCCAGAGTTCAGGATGGCCTCATCAAGAGAATAAGATAAGCCCCTTTGTGTGAGGTTGACTTTACTATAATTCCTATCATATGGCTAAGTCCCAAAATAGAGCCACAAATTAATGGCAAGAGGCCAGAGAAACAGAGAGCCCTTTCAGATTACAAAACAGGTATTGTTCCAACAAACTGTTATTGATTAAGTTATATTTAGTTTTATACAACAGTTAAGTCCGACCTCACAATCTGATTGGTTGAGAAGTGTTCTGGCCGTGATGATATTTGTGATAACATCACAGACTTCTCACACTAAACCTGTATCACTCCGCCGACGCGTTGCAGAGTAACGGCGTATATACACAGTACAGTTTTGAATCATCACCTCCACCGGCACCAGCAGCAACATTAGCTTAGCACAGGCTAGCGCTCAGCCACAGCACTGGCTCATGTTATGTGGAAAAAAGGAAAGAAAACCACCTCTGCTAATGCCGTCTGAGAGCCAGAACGCTAACCAGCCAGGCCAGGCTAGGCTAAGCTAAGCTAATGCTGAGCTAAAGCAAGCTACGCTAACCCAACCACAGTCCTGCCAGCTAGCTAAAACCATCACCACCCAGCAAAACAAGCAGAAATGCTCAAAAAATGTGCAGCTTTCACCTGAAAACGACTGCACAGAGCAGGAGAGGAGAGTATTAGCGTTATTTCACGGTCCTAATGTTACCATCTTCGCTTATTCTCAATTTTGATTCCAAGCTAATGTTCGTGGTGTTATTCTGTATAAATTATACACCGTTCTGTGGTTAAGTTACAGTTCTGTTACAGTTGTTGTGGAACTACTTTTTGGCAGAAGGCACAGTCCATATAATTTCTTAAGTTTCTTTGATTTATTTTCTGTATTTGTTTTGTAAAAAAAAAAAAACTGTTGTATAAAAGCAATAGAACACTCGAGGTCGTGTGTTATCGCAAATAACATCACGGCTGTGATGATCTACGATGCGTTAACACTCTCCCTCTCGTGTTCTATTGCTTAAATATTACTTATGATTGTTTTTCATATGTATAAGACATCAAATTACACAGAAATTAATTTATGCATCCACTATGTAGTAACAAGCTGCACAACAGGGTGACCAGGTTTAGCAAAAATTGGCATTTGATGGAAACATGGCTGACACAGAGTTGCAGACATGTTGAATTGTTCATGTTGACCAGATTGACCATACATTTTGATTTAAAGGAGGCATATTATGCAAAACCCACTTTGCTTTTTTAATTCCTTTGGGTTTCGACTGCCCATTTAAAAACTCCAAGCACAAAAACAACCTATCCATCTGTTTTCTGTGAATCAATTGAATGTGTTTGGTGTCAGGAATCATATACTTTTATGAGATGTTTGGATGCTCCCTTATTGTGATGTCACAATAAGCAAATGTTCGTAGAAGAACCCTCGCAAACCCCACCAGAGCCCCACTCACTAGTTTAAGAAACACCATTTTGGTCATTTTGGTTAAGATCCTCTGCCAGTAAACAGCAGAATTAGCCAGCAGACTTTTTCTGACGGAGGGATCTGTATCTACTGTCTGTGACAAGTCAGCAGATGAGGAAGAATTTAAATAATGAGTTTTGTGCCACTGTCACTGTTAAACATGAACTAGCATGTTTGTGTTTTGCTAATAATAACCTGTGGTAATTGATCAGCATATACATGACATGGCCAGCAACCCCTTATTTGCATAAAAGTGACAGAACCCTTAAAAGCTTTAAAAAGGACTGATGAGTTTGCTTAATGTAAAAGTGATTAGTGCACATGCAACTATAATTACGTGAATAAAACCAGGTATAATATGTCCCTTTAAAACAATTATTTTAACTACTGTAATATTTTACCATGGCAGGCTTAAGCTTTACCTGGGTTAAGTGAGACAATATTAGAATGTAACATTTAATATTATTAATTGCTGAACATGAAGCAATTTGGAGTTATCCTGAGGTGAATGGGTAAATATGGAATTCTTGGACACATTTAAGTACAAATTGTTTGTATGAAATTGAAACAACAATGCTGTGGACAAAAACTTCACGTTATTTTGATATTGACCCACTAGCATATTTCTAATACACATATGGAACACGTGTACAGATAGAGAGAGTGTGCGACCAAGGCCATTCTCTTTGATGTATCATGATGCTAAAAGGCACTAGCCCTTTCCCAGCCTCTGATAGGATCTCCACTCCAGCTCATTTCCCCTGGTCAAGTCTTGTGACCCGACTAAAAATTGATGGGTTTGGGCCGTTCTCAGCAAAACAAAGGCCAGAGAGGCCTAAGCCAAATCCCGGCGCAATTAAATCCCAAAAAAAATCAAGCTCACTGAAGCAGGCGGTGTAAAGCCCCTGTCGAAATACCTCTGAGGACCTCCACATTCCACAAGAGTTTCTACATTCTGCAATAACAAGGAGGATTTAAGCCAGGCATAGAAACATCTCAGCTAAACCCAAACCTCCTACACACCTACTAATACTGATAAAGGCCTAATTCTGCATTCATTTATGTGAAATCCATTGGATTTTGGAAATATTTCAAAGACTGGGAAGAGCCAACACTAACATACAGAACTCAATGTTCATGACACAGTTTGAATGTTTTTATAATTAGATTACACAATTCTCTGCTTATGCAACACCCACTACTGTTAGCATTTTTCTGGTTAGTGAACCTATTTTTTACGCATTTCTACCAACAGAAGTAGGTTCCGGGACCAGAAATGTTCGTTCGCAGCAGGAACCAAAGAATACTAGTTTCTTTAGTGCGAAATATGAACACTTCTGTTCACCAACACTGTGCAACACCCTCTGTTGATGAAGTAAAATACTGGCTAGAATATCGCCCTCGAGCTTTAATTTTTCTCCTCTCGGTTGTTTTTTTCTCTCGAATTCACAGTTCTCTTCGCGTGCTGTGTGAATTACCTGTGGCTGCCGTTTTTGCTCGACTGAGTGTTTTGCGCTCGAGTTTTGAAAGGGGTGGTTTTGACAGTTTGGGGGCGGGTCGCCTCCCTCAGTGAGACATCACTGGCGAGAGCCTGGTCACTACACGCAAGAGCCCGGTCGCTCCAGGTGAGAGCCCGGTCGCTCCAGACGAGAGCCCGGTCGCTCCAGACGAGAGCCCAGTCGCTCCTAGCGAGAGCCCAGTCATGACCGGGCTCTCACCTGGAGTGACCGGGCTCTTGCCTGGAGCGACCGGGCTCTCGTCTGGAGCGACCGGACTCTCGCTCTGTCTTTCTTTCTCCTCCCTCCTTCGGCACTTGGAGGTAGGCGGTCCGTCACAAACCCTGGAGATATCAGCCAATAGCATTCGCTGAGGTAGGTGACTCTGACCCCGCCCCCAAACTGTCAAAACCACCCCTTTCAAAACTCGAGCGCAAAAAACTCACTCTTGGGAAAACAGCAGCTGCAGGTAATTTGCATGGCGCACGAGCAGAAATGTAAATTCGAGAGGAAAAAAAAGCTCCCGTGAGAAGAAAAAAGAAGTTCGAGAGCGATATTCTGTTCAGTGCGCACAATTCCCTTTTTTTGCTCGCGCGTTTTCACATTGTGCTCACGAGAATTAATTTGCACACACAAAATGTTAAAACACGCTGGATATTTTTTTTTCAATTGTTGTTTTTGCACCCCCGACTTTTGACTTTGATGTGACGCCACACTGCTAACTCACCTTAATCTTCATTGCAGGCATTTTGACATCCCAAAGTTAAATTTATGAGGTCCTAGAGCCAGTGGCACTAACTTTTCTAAAAGCACATACTGCTGTACAATTCCAGCAGGACAACGCTTATACCACAAAAATCTACCCTTTCCACACAATCTGCAGGGTGTCACATCCTGGTCTCGTCTCGTGTCTGTGTCTTCCCCACGTGACCTGTGCTCCCCTGTGTCTCCTGTCTCAGTACTTTTCCACCTGTGTCTCATTTGTAGCTCCGCCCCTTCCCCAGGTGTTTCTAATTATAGTGTTTCCTGTTTCTTTAAATAGCCCTCGTCTACCACTTTGTCTCCGTCGGTCTTTGCACTAACCCCTGTTGTTTTGTCTCTCCGTGTTTCGTAGTTTCTCCGTTTTTCATAGCCTCTGTTCCTTGTTATTTTCCCTGTTTATTGCCCTGCTCAGTTTAGTCTTCCTAGTCCTGTTTATTTCTAGTTTCCCTTGTTATTCAAATCAAATCAAATTTATTTGTATAGCGCTTTTTACAACAGGTGTTGGCACAAAGCAGCTTTACAGAAACATGATTACAGGACAAAGAATCAGGCAAAACATTACACATAGAAAATACAGAATACAGAACCCCCAGTGAGCGCGGAGGCAAGGAAAAACTCCCTCAGAGCTGCAGGAGGAGGAAGAAACCTTGGGAGGACCAAGACTCACATTAAAGGGGGGACCATCCTACCACTGGTCAAACAGCTTTTAAATTAAAATTTAAAAAGTCTTTTATACATCCATATAGGTTTTATGTACTCAGGAGTGTAATAGCGCCACTAATGGCTTGGATGTAATCTGTAGTGGAGAGTAAGATGGTCGATGAGCAGCTGATCTGTGGTGGTGGTGGAGAAGAGCTGACTTCAGAAACTTCCATCAGTCTGGCCGGACAGGAGACGCGAGAGCCTGAGGGTCCAACATCGGTATCGGGTCAGACAGGTGGGCAGTCAGTAACTCGGAGGAAGGCAGAGAGATGGAATTAGTTTTGACTGGATTTATGCAAAACTGAGAATATTAAAACATTATCAGAGTGTGGCAAATGACTCCGGCAGAACTGAATAAAACAGCCTAACTAAAGGCAGAGAGCCAGAAGGTAACATAGACATGGAGGCACCCTGAAACACTGGCATCCACCCACTCCACCGTCCACAAACCTGAGTGACCGTGTGCAGTGGGAGAACAACAGCACCAGCATCTCAGTTTACCACAATTTCCTCTGTCCATGAACCCCTGAATCTGCAGCCTTATCTAAAGGGAAAAACATTATTCTCTTGTATATACCCTGCTTTGTGTTTATTTTCTAGTTTTGCTCCATATATATATTCCCTGTTTGTTTATCATTATTATTATCTCTAGTTTGTTTATGTTCTCTAGTCTCCCTCGTTTATTTTGGTTTATTATCTTTGTTACGTGTTTACTTGTTTCTTTGTTTATCTTTGTTATTTATTTATTAAATATTTCCTTTTGTTCTTCCCTGCACTTGTGTCCGCTTTCCTCGTCTCCCTGCCTGGGTCATCCGTGACAGAAAGACCGACCAAACATGGACACAGCAGGTTCTGCGTGGACAGGCTCCAGGATGGCGATTCGTCGTACTCCAGGCGGGATCCCGGCGCAGGAAACCTCGAGGCCTCATGGACGCCGCAGGCCTCAGGGTAGGCGCTCTAAGGGGTCCCACCAGCCGGAAAAAGACCCCTTTTCTGGGGAGGATTTTCTTGGGGGGGCGATGAGGGTTGGTGTTATGAGCCTCGGTGCCTCCGAGTACCCGAGGCGCAAGGAGCGGGATCCGTGGGACTTTCTCGGGTGCGCTCCCAGCAGCTCCGAGGACGAAGAGGAGCTCTACCCTGCACCAGCCCGCACTCCATTGCCGTTCCCCCCAGGGGCGGTGCTCTACCCGGCTCTCGGCCGCACAGCTCCTAAGGCCATCCCAACTCCCGTGACTCTCGCGGCCGAGCCACCGCGCTCCGTGACTCTCGTGGCCAAGCCGCCGCGGTCCGTGAAGCCCGCGGCCGAGCGGTGCAACTTCTTTTCAACTAATTTCTTTGAAGGTACTTTTAAGGTGTCATTTTTGTGGTTGCATCATAAAGTACAGACTTCCATGGTAAAAGTTAATTTACCATGAAAAAAAAGCCAGCATTACAGTATTACTAAATTCATTCCGAAGCAGTGGAGCTGTAGGAGTGTGCAGCACTGTGTGTCTGAGCGCTCACAGTCTCTGCAGGTCTCTGTCACTGCTAGCAGAGCGTCTCTCAGGATGATACGATTGTTTCTGGATGAAAGGTCCTGGCAGCTTCTCAGGACCTGGCTCCTTTACAAAACCACAAGACAGCATACCAAGAAAACTGTCCCAGGAAACACAGCGTCACACGGATCAGCAGCAGCAGCAGCACGGGCAAGAGCTCTCCTCAGATAGTCCTGAAATAACCTGCTGTTGATCCACGACTGTTGATCCGCGAGGAGCTGCTGACCACGACTGTATGAACGCTGATGCTTCACAATTCAATAAAAACACGAGTAGAGTATCAGTCTGGAGAGAGTTACAACCTGTCTGCACCTCCAGCATCGTCCAGAAACTACCCTGCTGCATCCAGACCAAACTGGAGGTGAGATTCCAGAACCAGCAACAGCTCATCGTACAATATATAACATGCCATATATAACGTACCATATATAACAACATGCCATATATAACAATGTATCATATATAACAAAGTGCCATATATAACATGCCATATATAGTGTGGCAATATCTAAAAATATAACATGCCATATATATCATGCCATATATGTGGCAATATATACAAATATAACAAGCCATATATCATGCCAAATATATATATATATATATATATATATATATATATATATATATATATATATATATATATATATCATGCTATATATAATGTGAAAAATATTAAAAAATATAACACGCCATATATAATGTGACAATATATAAAAATATAACATGCCATGTATACTATGCCATATATAATGTGAAGATATATAAAAATATAACATACGATATATAACATGACAATATATACAAATATAACAAGCCATATATATCATGCTATATATAACATGAAAATATATAAAATATAACATGCCATATATAATGAGTCTATGTCTAAAAATATAACATGCCATATATAGCATGCGATATATAGCGTGAAAATATATAAAAATATATCATGCCATATATAACATGACAAAATATACAAATATATCAAGCCATATATATCATGCTATATAAAGTGAAATATATATAAAAATATAACATGCCATATATAACATGACAATATATACAAATAGACTCTTCGCTCTGATGCCGTCTGGCAGAAGATACAGGAGCATCCGAGCCTCCACTACTAGACTCTCCAACAGCTTCATCCACCAGGCAGTCAGACTCCACAACACAGAGAACCTCAGCTACCAGACTCTGCAACAGCTTCATCCACCAGTCAGACTCCTCAATACACAGAGCCTCAACTACCAGAGTCTGCAACAGCTTCATCCACCAGGCAGTCAGACTCCTCAACACACAGAGCCTCAACTACCAGAGTCTGCAACAGCTTCATCCACCAGGCAGTCAGACTCCTCAACACACAGAGCCTCAACTACCAGACTCTGCAACAGCTTCTTTCACAAGGCAGTCAGAGTCCTCAACACACAGAGCTTCCACTAGCAGACTCTGCAACAGCTTTATCCACCAGGCAGTTAGACTCCACAACACACAGAACCTCCACTACCAGGATCTGCAACAGCTTCATCCACCAGGCAGTCAAACTCCACAACACACAGAACCTCCACTACCAGACTCTGCAACAGCTTTATCCACCAGGCAGTCAGACTCCTAAACTCACAGAGCCTCCACTACCAGACTGTGCAACAACTTCTTCCACAAGGCAGTCAGACTCCTCAACACACAGAACCTCAACTACCAGACTCTGCAACAGCTTCATCCACCAGGCAGTCAGACTCCTCAACAAACAGAGCCTGCACTACCAGACTGTGCAACAGCTTCATCCACCAGTCAGACTCCTCAACACACACAGCCTCCACTACCAGACTCTGCAACAGCTTCATCCACCAGGCAGTCAGACTCCACAACACACAGAACCTCAGCTACCAGACTCTGCAACAGCTTCATCCACCAGGCAGACTCCTCAATACACAGAGCCTCAACTACCAGACTCTGCAACAGCTTCTTCCACAAGGCAGTCAGAGTCCTCAACACACAGAGCTTCCACTACCAGACTCTGCAACAGCTTTATCCACCAGGCAGTCAGACTTCTCAACACACAGAGCCTCCACTACCAGACTCTGCAACAGCTTCATCCACCAGACAGTCAGACTCCTCAACACACAGAGCCTCCACTACCAGACTCTGCAACAGTTTTATCCACCAGGCAGTCAGACTCCTCAACACACAGAACCTCAACTACCAGACTCTGCAACAGCTTCTTCCACTAGGCAGTCAGACTCCTCAACACACAGAGACAGAGCTGATGCAAATCAAGAAATCTATAAGGAGGCAAATATGTATAATGTAAAATATATCAAAGATTTTTTCTGTGATGTGGGGATGAGATGGTTTGATAATTTATGTGAATTTATATGTAAATCTTTTCTTTGATCTTTGATCCATTTTCATTGTTACACTATACACATTGATATGAGATACACTTCACCTAATTCACATCAACTTCTAGAAGCAATATCCCACAGACTGCAAAAGATTTTGTTAAAGCTTTTATTTACACACAGTGCAGTACATACTAATGCAGTAAATACTAATGATCACAAGGATTTTCCCAGTTTTTCCCAGAGCTGAATATTTTCTCATTTTTAAGAGGCTGTCAGTTACTTCAGCACTAAGCGGAGTTAGATCAGTTAGTGCAGTCTCTGAGCAGCGCAGTGCGGTGGGTCTGCAGGGCTGGGAAACACTGTCAAATTCTTTGTCACACACACTCTATACACACAGCTGAGCCCCATAGGACAGATGTGATATTCAGATTTTATGCAAATCTACAGCAGCAGGACACCAGTGCAGTGCTATATTCAGAACAGCACCTTCACTATGAGTTTTACATCAGTCCTGAGCAGAGAGTTTACTGATCATCTTACTGAAATAACTCACACTGTTTACTGTTACTGTTATGTAAGCACCCCTATATTTACATACATTTGGCCGTACAGAAAGCACTGTAATATCAAAGCTTTCAATAATTCCACTATTTTTGAAAATCACAGGAACAATTCAAGTACTACAGAAATCACAGTGATAATTCCAGTACTGTAGAAATCACAGTAATAATTACACTACTAAAAAAATCACAGTAATAATCCCAGTACTGTAAAAACCACAGTGATAATTCCACTAGTGACAGTAATATTTTCACTTCTGACGGAAATCACAGTACAAATTCCAGTACTGTAGAAATCACAGTAATAATTTTCACTACCGTAGAGATTACAGTAATAATTACACTTTTGTAGAAATAACAGTAATAATTACACTACTGTGGAAATCACAGTAATAATTTCACTACTGTAGCACATCACAATAATAATTTCACTTTGCAGAAATCACAGTAATAATTCCACTTATATTGCACATCACAATTATAATTCCACTTACGCAGAAACCACAGTAATAATTCCACTACTGATGAAAATCACAGTTACAATTTCACTACTGATGAAAATCACAGTAATAACTTCACGACAGATGAAAATCACAGTAACAAGTAACAATTCCACTACTGATGAAAATCACAGTAACAATTCCACTACTCTAGAATCTAAATCACTTCTGTAGAAATCACAGTAAAAATTACAGTACTGTAAAAATTACAGTAATAACTCCACTACTGTAGCACATCACAATTATAATTTCACTACTGTGGAAATCACAGTAATTACTCCACTACTGTAAAAATCACAGTAATAATTACACTACTGTAGAAATCCCAGTAATGATTCCTCTAGTGTAGAAATCCCATAAATAACTCAACTACTGTAGAAATCACAGTAATAATTACATTACAGTAGAAATCACAGTAATAGTTTAACTACTGTAGAAATCACAGTAATAATTACACTACTGTAGAAATCCCCGTAATACTTTCACTAATGTAGAAATCACAGTAATAATTCCCCTACTGTAGAAATCACAGTAATAATTCCACTACTTTAGAAATCACAGTAATAATTACACTACTGTAGAAATCACAGTAATAATTCCCCTACTGTAGAAATCACAGTAATAATTCCCCTACTGTAGAAATCACAGTAATAACTCCACTACTGTAGAAATCACAGTAATAACTCCACTACTGTAGAAATCACAGTAATAATTCCCCTACTGTAGAAATCACAGTAATAATTCCCCTACTGTAGAAATCACAGTAATAATTCCACTACTGTAGAAATCACAGTAATAACTCCACTACTGTAGAAATCACAGTAATAATTCCCCTACTGTAGAAATCACAGTAATAATTCCCCTACTGTAGAAATCACAGTAATAACTCCACTACTGTAGAAATCACAGTAATAATTCCCCTACTGTAGAAATCACAGTAATAACTCCACTACTGTAGAAATCACAGTAATAACTCCACTACTGTAGAAATCACAGTAATAATTCCAATACTGTAGAAATCACAGTAATACTTTCATTAATGTAAAAATCACAGTAATAATTCCCCTACTGTAGAAATCACAGTAATAATTTACTGCTGTAAAAATCACAGTAATAATTCCACTGCTGTAGAAATCAGAGTAATAATTTCACTATTGTAAAAATCACAGTAATAATTCCACCACTGTAGAAATCACAGTAATAATCATACACCTTTAGAAATTACAATAACTATTCCACAACTTCAAAATCATAGTAATCATTCCACTGCTGTACAAAAGTCACAGTAATAATTTTACTTTTGTCAAAAATCACAGTAATTCAAGGAGAATTTATTATCATTCACATCACATGTGGTACATGAGGTGGAACGAAATTGTATTCTTACAGTAAAGTTACACCCAAAAGAGCATTTGTTAAAATTTTAGAATTACTAAAATTACTAGAATTACTGTAATAAGAATAAAACACATTATTTGAAAGTACTTACTATATATCCCTCATCTGCTGACTTGCCACAGACAGTAGGTAAAGATCCCTCCCTCAGAAGAAGTCTGCTGGCTAGTCCTGCTTTCTACTGTCTGAGGTTCTCAAATAAAATTACTGAAATGGTGGATCTTCAGTTGATCTAGTGGGCGGGGCACTGGTGGGGGTTGAAGGGTGAGGGTGGTATCAGGGTGGTTCTATGCAGATTTTCTTATTGTGATGTCAGAATATTTGTAGAATATTTTATTTAAAGAATTTACAGAATATTTTATAGAGGCAGTCCAGACCCAAGCAGAAATATAAAAGCATATAAAATGTTCCCTCTTATACGTCTCTTCTTCATAAGGAGGCTGAAAAAATCTCACCTATCTTCTGAGATACTGGTGAACTTCTGCTGATGCTTACAAAACTGCATGTTTTCCTGCTGGCAATTCCACTGTACCTGAACAGAAAGTGTGTCTTCCAACTGGTAGTGAAAACTGCCCTATGCATCATGGGTGTCCAGAAACGCTCTCTGGGGAAAATAAGAAACATCATCAGAGACAGTTTCCATCCAATCCATGGACAGTTATCACTTCTACCTTCAGGCGAGCACTTCAGGAACCTGGGCTGCTGCTGCACCAGCATGCTGTGAAACAGCTCTTTATACTCTGCTGTTAACCATATTCATCAACAGCTCTAGACAACACCAACAACCATCTACTGTTCAAACTTTGTTCAATTAATTGCTCGACTACACTCCATATCAGCATGGTCTGCACTGTACCTGCAGTTTCTATCTATTAATCTCTAATATATGCATTCAGCTGAAATAAACCATACATTCTATTATTTTCACTATTGCATTTACTTTCTCTTTCAGTTCTGACTGTTTTTCTGTTCTGTATTTACATTCTATACCATATGATCAATCCCTACACTGCATATCTGGTTAGCTGCATTTCCTCTAATCTTAGTTTTCTAGATTCATATTTTTTTTATTTATATATATATATATATATATTCTTTGTATATATAGATGTATACATTGTTTGCATATTTCCTGATACTTCTGTTCTCTGCACTGCTGTAACATTGTACGTTATAGGATTAATAAAGGCTTACTTTTTACAATAAATTCAATAAGAAACTAATCTAGTCAGGCTGTTTTTGTTACAGTAATAAAACTACACTATATTATGTGAGTTATGTGAGCCATTAGACAACGGCCCTTTGTTAAAAAAAAACAAGAAATGAAAAAAAATGTGTGTTTCATTCTGAGATAAAATGGTACAGGGTGGTAAATAGGTTTGTTAAATAACATTTAAGCTTTGTATGGCACTTTTAACCTTTTTATAATAATAATAATATATATATTTTTTATTTATTTATGTACTATGAATGTCATTATTATTATTATTATTATTATTATTATTATTATTATTATTATTATTATTATTGTTAATAATAATAATAATAATGATTATTTTTGTTAACAAATAAATAATATATTATATAAGAACGTTCAAATTCTAAGATAAATACAATTATTATTATTATTATTATTATTATTATTATTATTATTATTATTATTGTATTGCAACATTTTACATGTTTTTTTCCTGCAGATTATATACAGTATATTTATTTCATTTCACATCACCTATTACTATTGTTATAGTACTTGATTTGCTATTTCTTTTTTCTTTCTTTATTCATGCATTTATTTATAATGATTTTTTAAAGGTATGATTTATGTATATTTATATTTGTATGTATTTATCTTATAATTGCTTTTGTATGTTTTGGTTTAACTGATTTTAATATTAATTGTATCCAAATCTACGTCTACATCTGCATTAAATAATAATAATAATAATAATAATAATAATAATAATAATAATAATAATAATAATAATAATAATAGACATTCTTAGTACATAAATAAATACAATAAATATATATTATTATTTAATAATAATAAAATGGCAAAAGTTAACAATACAATATTATTATTATTATTCTTTTTTTATTATTATTATTATTATTTATTCGCTGTAGTATTAAGCTCTTCTTGTCTGGAGTGGGCGTGCCAAGAGGCGGCAACCATGGGCGTGCCCTGTCTGTTTATGGGCGTGGCCTTTTGGCATTTCCCCAAGCGGTGACTGTGATGGCTGCTGCTGCTGCTGCTGCTGGTTGTGCTGCTCTCGTGCAGCAGCGCGCGCGGGAAACCTCGCTACAGCAGAGCGGAGGACTCGAGGAGAGCTCGAGCTGCGCGCGGAGAGGACAATAGGAGAGAGAGAGAGAGACAGAGGGAGAGAGAGAGAGGGGAAAGGGAGGAATAAAGGAAGAAGGAGCGCTTCTGGAAGGCACGAGCGTATCCTTGGAGCCTCCGAGCAGCTCGCGCCGGTGGGAGGAGTCAACAGGTAGGCTCGAGCGATCACAGCAATGCAATGACAGGTGAAGCTGCTGCAGGAGAGAAAGAGGGAGTGAGCGCGTGAGCGTGGGTGAGAATCTTTACAGCAGCAGGCAGCTGCTTTTGGCTTCATCCCAAATGGCTCCATGCCCTTCTCGCTCACTAGTTAGTGCACACTAGACAGGGCATGGCATGGGAGCTGCTGAAGTGTGTGCTCTGCGCGCTCTTCACTGTGTGAAGGGTGAAATTAATAACTTTAATTTCAGCTGAAATGGAAATGTGAGTTGTGCTGTAGATGAGCTAAATCTTTTTAGTTTAATAATACCTCTATTGCATAGAAATAAACCAATGTCATTTTAAAATTATGCTATATTTACTTTATATAGCATATTTATATGATATTTATAGTCAGTGCCTGTGGGTATGGCTCAGTGACAGCAAATCAAGTGTGGATGAATTCTGTTTTTCTACAGTGAACATACTATGATATACTAGCAAATATTGCTAACATTTATTATAGCTCAACAGCACAAGTGTTTGCACAACTTTTCATTTGATCTTATCACCACTGTCAATCAAAAACAAAAAAATGGCAACTTTACAGGAAACATCTTAACTCTTAATGGAGGTCAATGGGAAAGATTTTATTCCAGGTAATTTTACAGCATTTCTATTGATCCGATCATCATTCAGTTTTGACACGAAATAATGAAAATTGCCAAAGTTGAAAAAGTTAGGGCTTGGCAATATAACTTACATATCAATATATTTGAAACTGCTTTATACAAGATATACAATATTGTACTATAGCACCTGCTGCATACATTTCAATGCTGAATTGTGCATTTAAAAAGTAAAAAAAACATCAGTTGTCTATGAGTTTGAGAAAAACATTTTTATGCATAAAATCTTAAAAGAGCATTCAGTAGGAAATTAGAGCAAACATGCAAAATGGCTACAGCAGCCAATTTATAAACACCATAGAGAGTTGTCTGCCTTGCCCACCCCTCCCCTTATCCTAAGCTCCTTCGGGTTGCCAAGTTGAGGAGGCTAAATCTACACAATCCAGTGCAAGACAAGTTCAGTTACTTTTACAATGGCAAGCAACGGCGAGTCATACTCTGTAAGTTAATCAGCTAATAAATACGTTTGGAGTGTTTAGTTGTGGATTGTTTGCACATTATAAACTCACGGCTCATGTGAACTTTATCCATAGTTAAATCTAACCTAGCTTTATGCATTAGCCCAAGCCAAGCCACTGCTCCAAAAATACACACCCTAGAGTTGGAATTACTACTTTACAGGTCCTAGTAATATACTACTTAGTTCAGCAGATAACATATACATCAATATTTGAGTGTCCTACTGTTTTATCTTGTTGCAGCCTGATCTAGATCTCAGTTATGATGTGCCCTCTTGCTGTCAAGGACAGCTAGTAAAGACTGGACAGGTGCCGCCGGTATGAGAGGCAGAGAAACTTTCAAACTCACTGCCAATATTAACTCTTGTTTTATTCCTTCTTTGGTCACTGAGCTTTTTTGATGCATGCCGAGGCTTTTTTAGGCTGTGTAGCAGCTAAGAGTTTAGCAGAACCAGTCTGCTTGTTAGCTTCCATGCTGCAGCACCGCAGCACAGAGTGCAACACTGCTCTCTAGTGGTCGGAGTTTGAGCACAAGACAATGTGAACCACTTCTGACACCAATCTTCACATCTAAACTAGTACTCAGAAATTGCTACTGTGTTTTGTAAATCAATACAGTATTGCAAAACTAAATATCGCAATACTTTCAATATACTGATGTTTTCATACACCTCTACTGCTGTTAGAAGCCTAGCATGTTTGTGTGCACTTGCCAACGCACATTAGGAGAATTCCCTGAATGTGTGACCTACTTTGTGCAATAAAACTGATTCAGTTAGTGTGTTTTCAGCCTGACTGGTCAGGTTGGATATTCTGGCTAGTCTGCACACACTCACGCGAGTGCTAAGTTGCTGTGGTAAATATTGACACTCGTTGAGCTCCCTCAGAGCAGAGATAGCACAAGTGTGAACGGTCTCATCTACAGCTTTCAGAGTGAGTTAACAAGCTTTCTAAGAAGAACCTGAGAACATTTCCACACCAACCTAGATCGCTATCAGTTGGTATTTAGCATCCGGTGGAGTGTGCCATCAGATGTGCATCATTTCCACTTGACTAAAACACATTACGTCAGATTTTTAATTATCTCAGCAACGTAGGAAACCAGACTGTCACTGCGATGGTCTCCCACATTAAAGGGGCACAATATTGATAAACTCTGTTTGTCTTGTTATTATTAAAGAAATAGTGTTTGGTTCATGAATTAACAAACCGCAAAAATCAAACATTGCTTGTTCCTTTATCAAAAGAACATGCAGAACTAAAACAGAGCTTGAAAACAGGTCGATTTGAAATCCCCAAAACTGTTGCATCACAGTCTTGACACATTGTGTTCACATTTTTATCCATATAAACCCTGACACCTCTAAAAAGCTCTCATCAAAGCTGGAGAAATGGTAAACCGCAACAGCAACATCTGCAGAATATAATGGTGTTTTTGATACTAGAGAGCAGCCCATCACCTTCAGACTATTCCGTATTGGAATACAGAACCGAAGGGGTGTTTCAAACTAAAACCAAGCAAAAGCTTGGAGAGCAAACTAGTCTAAAAATGAGTCTAAAAGCTAACACATGCTGACGCCAGATTTTGACATCTCCTTTATCTATTATCTGCTTTCTTAAAAACAAGCTAAAACAAATTGAAGCTAAACTCACAAGAAAAGGGAAAATTTGAGAGGAGGCTAGGCTAAAAGCTAACCAGCTATAATCTCTTCAGCCTGCTAACAGCAGCTTGCACTAAACAACACAATGAGAGAACATTTAAACTCTTTAGTCTTGAACTCTTTAGTGAGACTCAGGAATGATCACTGTTTTTGTTCCATTGTTTAAACATTGTTACACTATGTGGGGTAATTGACTTGTTTGTAGGTGATGTAAACCAACCAATCAGAGCAGAGCTTTGAGTCTGCCATAAAAGGCAAAAAAGGCAGTATGTTTCTTTCTGAGGTAAAATAACATTGTGGTAAATATGCTGAACCTGAAAATCTGTGTATCCTTCATCCAAAGCAATGAAATACATTTGCTATTGATACATGAAACAAAAACTGAAATACTCAATAAAAAGTTTGGACTTTTTTTATGGAACCCACAACCCTGTAGTTAGTCATCAAGAGCTCTAACCACTGAGCCACCACATCTTCGGCACATGCAGTTAAGGAACATAACGTACTGTTCTTTTACAGATGTTCGTAAATGTTACAGTGATCAGTCTGTTTCTGTGGATGTAGATGTAACATCACAAACATAAAGCAGAGCCAGTTAAAAAAAAAAGCATGCATGGAAAACTGGGAGACCTAAACATTAGACCTACAGAAACGTAAATACCATCTGATTCTCAATCTATAAGCAATGACATGGAGTCTGTTCCCACTTTGTTGTAACAGCTCTTACTACAGGTTTGGAACTTTTATACACTATTCTCCCCAGCGCTCAGCAACCACAACAACCAGCCAGCCAGAATGGATTACCCATGATTAATGCTGAATGTTTTTCTGAGCTGGATTACTTGCTGATAACAGGCTGTAGACCTGGATAAATAGATAGAGTAAGTCTTGCTGTTTGATATGTGTTTTGTTTCTGTAGGTTGTTCTAAACCTGTGTTATGACTATAAAGCTACAACAGCAGGTTAGCTATGCTATGCTAGCAATGCTAACTGTCTGAACTCGGTTTGTTGGTCGGTTTAAAGCCGTGAAGCTAACAGGCACAGCAGCCAGCCCATGCAGTCTTGGAGTGGTGATTATTCATTTTCTCCCTATTTTAGCTAGGCCAAATGTCCCACTCATTCAGCTGCTATTCAGCTGTGTGTCCCCCATCACTGGTGATGCCACAACACAAGGTGGGTGAAGACTAGCACATGCCTCCTTTGATACATGTAAAGTCAGGCTCCACCTCTTTTCAAACTGCTGCTGATGTAGCATTACATTGCCGAGTAGACAACGCTCTCGGAGGAAAGCGCAGCGACTCGATTCTGATACGTCAGCTCACAGACGCTTGTGCTGATTGACATCACCCTAGTAGTGATGAGAAAACAAGAGCGACATCTACCCACCCAGAGAGAAGATGGACATTTGTGCTCTCTCAGGGCTCCAGCTAACAATTAACGGCAAGCTGCATGGACAGGATTCAAACCAGCGATCTCACAGTCATATTGGCAGCGCTTTAGGTCTTGAAGTGGTTTAACTGCATGACTAACTGTTCGTTTTTCTGAGCTGGATTACTCGCTCATAGTTGTTGACAGTGTCGATGAACCCTACTTTCATGTAAGTGGCATCCGAATTAATCCCACACTTCTGATTTTAGTTTTATTTTTGATTTTTTTTTCAGGATGTAAGTGAAAGCAGTTTCACTTCACTGTTTTTTTTTTACTCTGTTTGTGTGTTTGAATGGGTTTTTAAAGGCAGACTGCATGGCTGGGTGCTTGATTTTATACACCTGTGTCTGTATGACTGAAAGAAAAACCTGAATTCAATGATTAAGAGGTGTGTCCCAATACTTTGATCTATTGTGAACTAAAGTACTAAAGCCACAGAGCTAAAAAAAAACCCAGCAGGCCTGAAGGCTGAACTCTTCTCATGCTTGAGCCTATGTTTACAGATAACAGTCTGGCATACAGTGTCAAAAACCACATCAGCAAATCTGCTGGGTGAAGCATTGCTTTAAAGGGGAAGTTATCTCTGGCCTATTGTCACCAGCTGAAAGAGGAAAGAGTGCATCATTGGAAATTTGTTCCTCAAAATGCCGCTGAATGCCAGTTCACTGTGGTTTTCTTTGACATTTGTGCTCTGGCATCGACTAAGGAGACGCTTAGCTGGCACTTACTTTCATTTCGTCCACTATTAGTAAAGTAGAGTCAAGTAGGCCTGTCACAATAACAATATTTTTGCTTAAACATACAGGAAAGAACATTTCATATGTTGTAAATGTCAATCATGCAACATGTCAGTACTAAAAAATACACTTTCTGTATCAATAATTAGAGTAAAACAAAAATTTACTGGGCATAGGCAATAAGGTTTAAAAAATGTAATTTATCATTGCGCAAAACATTGCACTTCCTGCAATGTGACTATGACGCATATTTGAACATTACGTTGAAACTGTATATATTGTGCAGTTCTAAAATGTGTATCGTTTCTGTAGGTTATTCTGAACCGTCCTTCCACTTTCCTTAAACATTTGGTGAAACCAAATCATAGGAAAACAACAACAGAACTCAGGGATATGTTTAATAGTGAAAGTAAGAGCTTTTCCTCAAGCACAATGCAAAGGGAACTCAAGGTATTGGGACTTCACCACATTTATCAGTGAGGCTAACTAACAAAAACTCCATCAATTTGCCAGGGAGCGTAAAGATTGAAATCTAATGCAATGAAAGAAGGTCATGTGGTCTGATGAGTGTCATCGCTCTCCAGTGAGGATCTGAGTTTAATCCATTGTGGACAATACTCAATAATTTCTTTATTTCTTAGTTTCCAGTCTGAAGTATAATCCAGTGTCTGAGGTGAGCTCTGTGTCGTATCTAAATTTCTTCATGGCAGTTTATACACAAGGTCAGACCCTGATATCAACGCAAAAACAATATTTACAAGCCCATGAATTTAAATTTGCGCTGTATTCATAAAACGATTCACTCATTGAGCTGACTCTATATTTAACTCATCATGTAGGTTTCTCAAAGCATTAAAAACAACACAGATGACACAATAATTCATGACATATCAGTGGATTTTATAGTGAAACTGTCTCCCAGCTTTTAAATGCCTTATTTTTCGGTTTCCTCAGCATTTCAGGTATTGAGTGATTAAAAAAACACACTCTGTTCATTTCTTGAACATTTCCTGATTCGATTCAATATCAATTGATTTAGGTAAATTTCAGTTACAATCAAAATTGTAGGTTGAATATGAAATGTTGTAATTATACACGGAACACTCATATAACACAAATATTGGTGTTTATATTATATAGACTTAACACAAGTTACATTATTCTTTTTAATATCATTTAATGTGGCTTAGTTAATTGCTACACTGTGTTACACATCTCTATACAGGTTTGGAATGACCACTTTACTTAAATGTTTACGTGTTCATAAATCATAACGTGATTCCAAAGCATTACTGAGGCTTTGGAAGCCATTGATTTCAACAACGCTGTATGAACACATATCATGCTTCATAAATTTCTTATTTATTTGTGAAAGTGTCCCATACAAAAAAAATACAACAAGCAAAATGAATAATGCTAAGAGAGAAAACCTGATGAAATATATAAAAAAAGAAAATCATAAAAGGAGCTAACGCTGCTTAAAAGCCAGTCTGAAAAAATATCTTCTCCTCTGTTGTAAGAGCCTCTTCCCTGCCCTAGTAATCACAATCATCCCTGGGGACAAAATAATCTGAATTAGTAACAGCGCTAACAGCAAGAACTCGATCATAATTCCACTGTTTACACATTAAATCACTCAGTTACAGGTTAAACTACAGATATTCCCTCTAACAGTTAAACCTCTTACCTTTTAGAGCACCAGCGGAGTTAGCTTAGCGCTCTTAGCTTAGCGCACTAGGCGCGTTTGGTACTCGGAAATCTGGCTAACGTGTTTAGCTTAACCGGTGAATCAGCTAACCCGCTAAGCTAACGGTGGATTCACCCGGTCAGGTCTTACTTTAAATTAAGCACAGGTGAAAACAACACTGGAAAACATTTAAAAACTGTGTTAAATGTACTAATTTGATAAACACAGGCAGCAGTGAGTGATAATACAGAAGAAAATTACTTACATTTTTACAGAAACTCCAGAGACTCCTGGCCACCGTCACTCTAACTGATCATCTCAGCCAGGGGAAAATGGGCTAATTCAAAGGATCGATCTCAGGTTTATATTAATCGATATCGGATCATTCAAATGAAGAACAATTTGAATCTACAAACCGTTTTTTTTTAACACACCCCTAATTACAATGTTAATCTGTTCTGTTTTTTTATTATTATTTTAATATAAAAAAATGCGTTAAATCTTTTATTATTCTGTTCATTTCTTACGTTTTAGGTTTTTGCAGTGACTTTGTTTTAAAATCGGTATTAAGTAATTTAGACAGGTATCGTACCAAAAGTCTTAATTTTGAGATCGAGAGAACACAGTGTGAGACATAGTTTGGCCACCACAAAGAAACATACTAGCAACATACCAGCGTATTCAGGATAATAGACACTCCTAAGTAAAATGTAAAGGGTTTTATCATGGTCACCTTTGCACTAAATTTGGCATTAGGGATCTGTATGTGCCAAACTATCGCTTTAATGACTGTCAAACTTTGCACGATGCTGATTGGTGGAACATAGCCTCAGGTACATGTTAGCATGTGGCAGCTCAGCCCTGCTGTGTTAACACTGTGTAAGACACTCATACACTCCTGCAGTGACATGCTCTCTCTCTCACAAACACACACACACACACACCCACACACATGCTAAACATTTCCAGGACGTGATGAGTTAATCTGTGTGAAATCTGCATCACTCGCATGCAGCCTCGCCATCTGATAAGGCGCTTGTGGAACGTGTGAGTGTGAGTTTGTGTATGCGTGTGTGTGTATTTGTGTATGTGTCTCTGCCAGTGTGCGCACAAGTGTGAAAGGTGAATGGAAAGAGAACTGAATGTTGTATAAAGACGTCAGTCATTTCAATTATTCGGGTGGTCATGCACTGCTCTGCTACGTGCACTGAACAGCTGCACTATAATACACTCTAATGCACACATTCTGCTGATCTACATAACCTCTGTATACCAGCCGATAACAGTCTTAATATATATATATATATATATATATATATATATATATATATATATATATGTACTTCCCTCTTGTGCTGCCAAAGAGCACGTGAACTTCTTTAATTTACATCCAAATGGGTAAAATATATATAAATAAACATGTACACTGTATGTATGCAAATACATGCAAATAGAAAATGTTTTTACTGTGACTTTTATTATCGGTATATCAGTATGAAGAGTATGAACTTAAGATCAAGTTCATGTTCTGTCTGGTCAACTTCATTCTGTTTCTTAATATTAATCGTATAATTTGACTAAGAAAGTTAATCGGATTAATCATTAATCAAACATTATTCTGTGATTAACTGCGATTAATCACACTTGTTTTTCATAAGACATAGATAATAGATAATAGTGGATATTTTAATGTAAATAAAAGAATGATTGTAATTTTTTTTATTGAATTATATTTATATAAATGGTGTCAAATAAAATACTAGTATATACTTGTATGTTTGAGGGGAGATAAAACCAATCAATGCGTGAGCAATTTAATAAAGGCAACTTTTTTTTTTACTTTACTGTAAACATCTCTGCTTGGTTGTAAGGATTGCTGAATTTTAACTTAATTTGCTGAGAATAAAATGACATTTTTACACCTGTAGTTGGTTTCTCTGGTTCAGATCAGTTGATGAGTTTGTGTACTTTGTTTGTGAGCTGTCTGACACAGGAGCAAGAAAGTAAATATAGTGAGAAGATTCTGTGTTCCAGCTCGTATATCTGTGCAGTGTGAAGCTGCTTTAACACAGGACACTAAAAAATGTGCTGCTGAGCTTTTAAACACAGTGTTTTGAATGGAACGTGCAGCACAGATGTGAGCAGTGAGTGCAGCACATACTGTGTGTGTAAACAGCATGAAGCAGCTGAGACAGCGTTTGTTTTTTTTTTTAATTCTCAAATGACACTTTTGTTCTAATTAATTTTGCATATTTTTAGTATGTTTTTTTCATACTTTATTCTTATTTCGTGTTTTATGTCCATTTTTTATTCATGCTTTATTCTTATTTCATTTTTTATTTCCATTTGTATTGATATGATGTTATTTAAGGGCCATATGGGCCATCAGGGTAACTTTTTTTGCTGTTAGCAAGAAGGCAAATAAAATAAAATGTAATATTAATTTTGTTGCAGTAACATTTTCTTGAAATTATTATTTTTTTTATTCAGAGTTGTGTCTCATATTTTTTATTTCTATTTTTATTGATATGATATTATTTTAGGGCCATATGGGCCATCAGGGTACAATGTTTTTAGCTGTTAGCAAGAATATAGGCAAATAAAATAAAGTGTAATATTCATTTTGTTGCAGTAGCATTATTTTTTTTTAATTCAGTGTTATGTCACATTGTCAAAAACATCCTTATCGCAAAAATACCTATGATATTAAAATATTGTGATATTATTTTAGAGCCATATCACCCACTCCTTTTAGTTTTTTTTTTTTTAGCTTCATTGTATTTGATTCTCTGAAAGTGAATCAGCACATAAATAGCAAATGTAACCAAAATATTCTCCAGGCAACCAGAACACAGCAGTGACTAACTGGAAGGAGAGAGGGGAAGTAGGTGGGTTCATTTCCTGTCAGGCTGGCTGTCTTTTGTCAAAACCGTGGGTTCGAGCGAAAGTGTGTGATGGCTTTTGTCTGTGATTTTGAAATCAGATCAGTCTGAGCTGGTTTTTGGGAAGTGTTTGATGCTATCTTTGTTTTGACTGCAGACCAAAGACCTGAAGGATATGAAAATGATATGGTTGATACCAGTTGCCATATGCCAGAAGATGCCATATTATGCGTGTATTGACAAGCTTTCTCATTCAGTGTTTTTATATTTATATATTTTTTCCTATATTGTAAATAAATAATGAAGTCATCCAGACTAGGAAGGAACATAAGGAATCATGTAGTAACTTAAAAGTGTTAAACAAACCAAAATACTGTGTGAATCATTTATGCACTCTTATCTTATCTTATCTGGGGTTAAGCTGTTAACTTTAAGTTTCTGAGGCTGGAAACTCAGATAAACTCATCCTGTGCAACAGAGGAAACTCTTGCTCTTCCTTTTTCTGGGGTGGTCCTGATGAGAGCCAGTTTCATCAAAACGTTTTTCATGGTTTTTGTGTCTACACTTGAGAATACTTTCAAAATTCTTACATTTTTTGGATTGACTGACTTTGATTCCGAAAGGATTTTTTTTCTTGACTTTGAGTTGAGTAGTTCTTCTCATAATATGTATTAAAACATTACTCAAATACAGTTATTCACTGTATACTGTACACTGTAACTCTACGTCTTCGCAACTGATGCTCTCAAACACATCAAGTTTGTCGATGATGAAAAACATTTTGGAACATTGGAACACGAAAAGCTGCTGTCGTGAAGCTAGGGTCATATAGCAAACCATATTCCCATAGCAACCAGAGTCTGAAGTTGATGGAGTGCTTTCGAGTATTAACACCACCATATTTTCTGTAGGGGTTGGAATGCTTTACTCTTTCTCCAGCTTTGGCTAATGTACATTTTGGTTGTGTATATATAATATAGTATAGTCAAGACTTTGATGTAACAGTTTTGGGTAGAGATGTACCGATCAGTGTTTTTGGGGCCGATTCCGATTGCCGGTCGTCTTTCATCTCGATCGGCCGATCGGCGGCAACGATCTTGGGCGGGGCCAAATGCCACATTAATGCCACACAGGTGCCAGGCAAACCTGGTACAGATTTCCCTAATTACATCCACGCCAAAATAAAACACTGGTAATTTACACTGATAGTAAATAAACACAAGAGTGTTACTGACCAAAATAAACGCTTTTTAGGAGAGATACAAGTTCTAAGTATTATAATAAATAAATATAAATATTTTTTAGACACCAGAATTTTTATATTTATATGTCAGTACCGCAGGAATGTGTATCCCAACATCAGCCGCCTCCGCCTGTTTTTCGGAGTCAGCTTACTGCTTAAAATATCTTATTTACTGATAATATATAGGTAATAATACAATATTTTAATAAGAACAACAGTAACATTAATCTAACGCTTCAGCTAGAGCTTAGATTGGCCAAAAAATCCAGCCTGACTCTGCCCACCCTCATAAACTGTAATCACGAGCGCGGACCTGATTTAAACTCCATATTTTTAGTAAGTAACTTTACAGCAATAAAACAGAGCTTTTAACTAAATTCACAAATAGTTGGAAATAACAAAATCTGTTTTATTGTTGTTAATAAACAATACAGCATGTAAAAAAAGCTTATTTTCTTTTACGAAATTGTGACAGTGCTACTCACAGTTTCACCGCACAGAGGGACGAGGACGTGAATCACTTATCTAACCAGCCTTTACTGATTCTGCCCCCAATAACCCTTTCAATAACCTACAATAGCCTTTAATTAGGGGTGTGCTATATCATATCGTACACGATAATATCGCCAAAATCTTTGAATATCGTGAACAATATTACACCCAGAAATATCGTGCCATATCACCCACCCCTAATAATTACATCAGGGTTCTACTTTTTTTTATTGTTTTTAGCAAAAGAAAAATTCACAGTGTTCTTATTTCCCATTATATATCTACTAGAGACATTTGGAGTGCATTATTATTAGTATCATGCCATTCTGGATCATTGACTTCTGTTACAAATCTGATCAAATTATTGTAATTTTTTTATATCTCAGTTAGTGGTGTGTCATATCATATCATCGTATGCAATAATGATATTTAATTTTAATTTTGTTGCAGTAGTGTATTCATGATTTCTTTTTTTTTTCCAGTGTTTTGTCATATCGCCAAGAGTATCGTTATCACAAAAAAAAATTGGAAAAAAATCCATGAAATATTGTGATATTATTTTAGGGCCATATCGCCCACCCCTACCTTTAATAGTCTTCAGTAGCCTTCAACAGACTAAACTGTCCACTAAACTCTGTAGTTATAATTCTAAGGTTAGCAGCGCGAAAACTGACCTGTTATAATGTAATCCGAGCAGTGACTCCTTGACGGCTGCTCTAAGCTGCTGCTGTTAGCTTGTGAGCTAACCCAGCTGCTTGACTGACTGGTTGGGCTGAAAGATGAACTGTACAGAGCTGTATTATCCGGTTAGTGGGGTTAAAATCTTTATTTTCTTTTCACTACGTGGCGGATTGATCCTACACAGATGAACTTTAGAAACAGTAAAACGCTCCAGACTGGCTGAGCCTGTAGCTCGTGGCTGGCTGTAGCACTGAGTGAGGGCTTGTGCTGCTGCTGCAGCTCTGACTAGTGGTTGGAGGAGGAACTGCAGCTTCTTGTAAGCGAGCAGTTTCACCGGCCATCCACACACAGCACTGCTTAACTGCTTTACCCTAAACGCCTGAATCGGATCGGCTTAATCAGAGGAATATCGATCGCCGATCCCGTATTTTGGCTGAAAATTGGACGATACCGATACACTGCCGATCGATCGTCCCATCTCTAGTTTTGTGGTTTATAATTGGCCTGTTTTACAGCTCTATTTTGGTTCTAATGGTTGTTATTTTGAAGAAGGTGTTAACACACCAGTAAACACACATTCAACCACTGCAGTTTCCTCACGTCAGAGGAGTGACACCTATTAGGGGGCCTGTGGAAGGAGGTTAGTCAGTGTTGTATTGTAGTGTCGGAAACTTTATACCTATTAAGTAATAAACACTATGTGGACTATGAAGTATTTGGACTCGTTTTCATGTATTGTTTCTTCCAAAATCAAGCATATTCAAAAAGAGTGTGTTCTGCTTTTTCTGAAATAAATGTCTTTGTTGACTGATTTGTAAGCATTTCTGTGAAGATATGATTGAATTGATTGATGACTGTTAAAATGTAAGGTCAGGACATTGGATGATCACCACCTCGCTTCATTCCCAACACCCCAACTCTATGCCAGAAGTATTGGATGGAACACCATCCTTCCAGAGAGCTCACAGTTCCTTTGCTCTACAGCTCAATACTGAAAGAATGAAAATCTTGAGTTATTGCTTGACTTCTCACAGTAGGCAGGATGCCACTGATCCTGATCCTGCTGATATTAAGAAGCATCAGCTTGTGCCAACTCTCCCTCTCTAACTCAGCTGGTGAGAGAGTCTAAGCTCAGAGGCTTTTCCTAATCAGGCTTCAAGCCACGCTGATTGTTTGGACCAACCTATGGGGTTTGGAGCACAGCCAGGTCCCTAAAGCAGGTTAAGTTGCTTATCGGATTGCAGTATAATGCATTCTAACAAGAGGAATACGCTGAGCACTTTATCCGAAACCTCTTTCTTGTAGCTCCACCTTCCTGGTACACAGTTTCAGAGATTGTAGATCAGCTGCTGATGCACAGTGGAGACGTTTAAGAGGATAAAGATGGACAGGGAACAGACTGGACAATAGATAAAAGATAAAGTTGCACATTTCAAATGTTTACGTCCAAATTGCGTAACTAATCTGTTAATCACAAGCAGTACAAGTTTAATACTAAGTTCTAGTTCAATCACAAGTCTTAAAAAAAACTGAATCCCAGTTCAATCACGAGCCATTTACAGTAGACTTGGTTCCCAATTCAGGCAGGATATATTCAGATGGGTGTCCCAGTTTAACCATGAATAATTCACACCTAAATCCCAGTTAAAACACAAGTCCCTTAAAGTTTGGTAACAAGTCATTTAGAGATGAGTGCCAGTTTGGTCACCTGTTATTTAAACGTTAGTCCCAGCTTAATCACAAATCATTTAAAACCAGTTCATTCAGGAATAGTCATTAAAAGCCCAGTTATAAAACATTTAATTGGGACATTTAACATTTCTTTGTCAAGTTGAGAGTACCATATTTTCCGGGCTATAAAGTGCACCTGAAATCCATTAATTTTCCCAAAAATCAACAGTGTTCCTCATAATCCAGTGCGCCTTACGTATGAATTCGAAGTACAGCGTTATAGAGGTAAGTTTTCAGTGAAGTTTTTCCAGCACTAAGGCTGGATGCAGCAGTATTAGCATTAGCATTAGCATTAGTCTAACTCAAGTCTCGTCCCTTTCAAGCATGAGTTTCAGTCAAGTCATAAGTCATTAAAGCAAAAAAAATCTGAGACGTTTATGCATGTATTTTAGTCGAGTCACGAGTCATTTAAGTGTGAATCTGAGCCAAGTCGTGAATCAGCTAAACACGAAACAAGTCACAAATTGGATTTGTTTCTCAAGTCACATCTGTTTTTTGTTTTTTGCAACTGTTCAGATCGGATTTGTGTGTCCGGACATCAGAATCATAACTCCATGGATTGTTGTGTAAACAGACTCCTGCACGTCTGTCAGTCTGGTTTTGATGTGTTGTTTGCCACATTGTGTGTGATGCTAAAGACATGTTGAAATCCGACTGGAACCCCTGGAGTGTCCAGACTTTTGCTAATTGTAGTCGCATTTCAAACTACAGTTGCACGATGGTCTGAACGGTTGATGCTTTTTCAATACTACGTCACAAATGATTCGGATTTTTAGTGTTCGATGCTTTTAATACTGTATAAAAACTGTATAAATGATTTGATTCGCTTCATAAGAAAATGATCAGAGCAGAGCAGCAGTGTGCATAGAGTGACAAAGGCTAAGATAAAATACCTCCTCTCTCATCTTTGGCTTGTGGGCAAAATAGGCTTGAGGATTGTGCGGGCAATCTTAATGAAGACGGGAACCCAATCAACACTACAACACACAACAGTATACAGGGTCATCTAAAAAATTAGAATATCTTTGAAAAGTTACTTTATTTCAGTCATTCAGTTAAAAATGTGAAACTCATGTATTATATAGATGTATTACACACAGAGTAGGGATGCAAATGATTAATCGACTTTAGATTAATTGTCGATCAAGAGGTTGCTCGAACAAAATGTATTACTCGCGATTAATCGCTAGAGGGCGCTACTGTAGTAACTTGAACAGAGCGTGAGAACGAGAGGTGAACACGACTCGCGAGAGACCAGGGTTGAAAACAAAATGAAGCGGGCGAAAATAAGTGCGGTGTGGGACCATTTCAACAGTGTTAATTTAGGCAAAGAAGTCAAATGTTCTCTGTGTAATGCGGTATTGAAATACAACAGTTCCACTAGCTCACTCAGTTATCATTTGAACGCCGTCACAGTTTCACTGAGAGCGCGAGCGTGTGATGAGAGAAGGGCGGAGGACATTACAGAGAGGATATGCAGCATGATCAAGAGAGATTTGATGCCAATCTAGACAGTTGACGGTACAGGGTTTCAGGATCTCTTTGCATTGAGGATTGTTGAGGATTTCCTAATTAATAGCCTAGATGCAGTTTCTTCATAATCTATAGGCTCAATAATAATCTGTTTGGCTCTCTATTTAATTTCTTCTATTCTTTTTTTTTTTTTTTTAATATGTCTAATGTTACAAAAACGCAAAAACTGATCCTTAATTTATTTCTTTTTTTAAATGAAAGAATGTATTTTCTTATACCATAAAAAGTCTGCTTTCTTTTCCTAATGCATAATTACTTGAGGAATATATAATATAATATAATATAATATAATTATCATAATATAATATATACTTTTTGAGCTCAGTGTTTTAACTATTTAGCTGGTATTTTTAAAGGCCCTATTGAAACACTAAAATTCAGGTAAAAACGCCGCTTATCAATTAATCGAAAGTCGATCGATAAGATCAATCAACTAATGATTAACGAATTAATCGATAATTTGCATCCCTAACACAGAGTGATCTATTTTAAGCGTTTATTCATTTTATTGTTGATGATTTTGGCTTACAGCCAATGAAACCCAAAAATGAGTGTATCAGAAAATTAGAACATTATATAAGACCAATTGATACTTTCTGCAGTGTGGGCTGTGTGCCAAGTCCTGCTGGAAAATGAAATCTGCATCTTCGTAAAAGTTGTCAGTAGCAGAGGGAAGCATGAAGTGCTGTAAGATATTATGGGAAAACAAAACTGCACTGACTTTAGACTTGATAATAAAACACAGTGGATCAACACCAGCAGATGACATGTCTCTCCAAACCATCACTGATCATCAGTAAATTTTACATTTCATTTGTAAATCAAGAGATTAGAGTCTGGAGAAAAGGGGAGAGACACACAGTCCAAACTGCTTGAGGTTTAGTGTGAAGTTTCTACAATCAGTGATGGTTTGGAGAGACATGTCATCTGCTGGTGTTGATCCACTGTGTTTTATTATCAAGTCTAAAGTCAGTGCAGTTTTGTTTTCCCACAAAATCTTACAGCACTTCATGCTTTTATGGAGATGCAGATTTCAATTTCCAGCAGGACTTGGCACACTGCCCACACCGTACCAAAAGTATCAATTGGTCTCATATAATATTCTAATTTTCGGAGACACTGATTTTTGGGTTTTCATTGGCTGTAAGCCAAAATCATCAACAATAAAAGAAATAAACGCTTAAAATAGATCACTCTGTGTTTAATACATCTATATAATGTATGAGTTTCACATTTTTAACTGAATCACTGAAATAAAATAACTTTTCAAAGATTCTAATTCTAATTTTTTTAAGATTCCCCTGTAAAAACAGTACAAATCTCAAATCTCGCCAGAGCAAAGTAGCAAAGGCGAGCACGAGCACAGCATTTGGTGGACAAGCAACCCTGATCTCAACAGAGAGCTGAGAAGTGAAGGCGTTAGTGGAGTTAAGATTCATTCTGTAGCTTTAGATGGTGAAATGTTAATAAATAAAACGGAACAATGAGGGTTCAAACGAACACAACATTACTAATGTTCTTCTCACTATTTATTTTAAAGTTCTTATTCAGAACTTGACTTCTGCCACCCCTTCAAGTTCATGCACTCAGGCAACCAGTACATCTATGCTACACAGACACAGAAAATATGATAAACCTGTAGCTTAATAAAAAAAACGAATTCAGAAATCTGATACAGCAGTTAGACAGAAAGTATGACATGCCTGGCAGAAATTCACATCCAGGATACCATTGTAAATAAGAAGGTGTTCTTAATGACTTGCCTGGTTAAAAAAAAAACTTAATCTTCTGGCAATTTTATTGTTGTGTTTTTTTCTTCTTCCAAGTATCGTTTTGGTATTAAGAATCGTGATACTATAGTTGGTATCGGTATCGTCGTCAAAATTCTGGTATTGTAACAACCCTATTTCAGACCACCTCCAAATGCGATTTGGATCTGATTTGCAAGTATTGGACTTCATGTGGTTTCTGGCTGTTCACACTACAAAATAAATCTGGATAAAATCTAGATATGGCAAAAAAATTGGGGCTGACAGTTCCCACATAGTCATTTAAGCATTAGGTAGAATCAAGTCTTGAGTCATTTAAGCACAAATTTGAATCAAGTCACGAGCCAATGAGTCATAAGTCATTTAAGCACGAGTCCAAGTTTAGTCACAAATCGATTCAATGTTCTTCTGGATTAAGTCACAAACTATTTAGGCGAGTCTGATTTGAGTAGTGAGTCTGAATTCAGTCGTGAGTCATTTAAGCGTAAAGTGTTGGAGTGCTGGGATGTATGAAGGTGATGTTTTGAAGGTTGTAGGTTCATGTCACAGTCGGGTGAGTGTCATCATGAAGGCTGCTGTGTGGTCGAGGTGTGAGTGTGGCTGCAGATGCAGAACTGCTGTTCTGATATCAGCTCTGTGTGGTCAGAATGCAGATGTGCTGATGGTGTAAGATCTGGTGAAATGTGTAACTTCAGGCATTTTATTAAGTTTGAGTTTATGACAGCTGGCCTCTTCACGACTCCCTCTAAACCAGGGGTGTCCAAACTTTTTTTTTTGGGGGCCAGAAGGAGAAATATATTCGAAGTTACGGGCCACAGACTCTGTAATAAAACTATATAAATAATTAAATATACTACTGATAATAATACATTTTCTTGATTACTATCTTTATCTTTGACAGTGTTGTGTAAACTAGGATTTTTCAAATTGATGTTTCGTTTCATAATGTCTCTTAATATTATACTACTAATTAGGCAAATGATTCCTGACAAATTAAACATACACGCTTCCCTCTGAACTTCAACATGCCTGAAAAGTTCTGCATTTGTTGTAAAACTCTTTGGCCCGTTTTCTGCGCTACAACGGCGCATTCTCGCCTCTTTTAGACTCTTTGGTCGGTTTTCTTTGCTACAACTGAACACTCGCTGCTTTTAGGCTCTTTGGCCCGTTTTCTGTGCTACAACTGAGCACTCTCTCCGCTTTTAGACTCTTTGGTCCGTTTTCTGAGCTACAACGGCGCATTCTCGCCTCTTTTGGACTCTTTGGCCCGTTTTCTGTGCTACAACTAAGTACTCTCGCTGCTTTTAGACTCTTTGGCCCGTTTTCTGTGCTACAACTAAGTACTCTCGCCGCTTTTAGACTCTTTGGCCCGTTTTTCTGCGCTACAACTGAGCACTCTCTCCGCTTTTAGACTCTTTGATCTGTTGTTTTGCGCTACAACTGAGAACTCTCTCTGCTTTTAGACTCTTTGGCCCGTTTTTCTGCGCTACAACTGAGCACTCTCGCAGCTTTTAGACTCTTTGGCCCATTTTCTGTGCTACAACTAAGCACTCGTGCCGCTTTTAGAATCTTTGGCCTGTTTTTCTGCGCTACAACTAAGTACTCTCGCTGCTTTTAGACTCTTTGGCCCGTTTTCTGTGCTACAACTAAGTACTCTCGCCGCTTTTAGACTCTTTGGCCCGTTTTTCTGCGCTACAACTGAGCACTCTCTCCGCTTTTAGACTCTTTGATCTGTTTTTTTGCGCTACAACTGAGAACTCTCTCTGCTTTTAGACTCTTTGGCCCGTTTTTCTGCACTACAACTGAGCACTCTCGCAGCTTTTAGACTCTGGTCTGTTTTTTCTGACACATCTCCTTTAAACTTTGAATCTCACATTATAAAAATCTGTGGGCCAATTTTCATTTTATTTCTAAAATACCTTGCGGGCCACTTCAAAAAAGGAAACGGGCCGCAAATGGCCCGCGGGCCATAGTTTAGACACCCCTGCTCTAAACACACTCAGCCTCCTTACTTCTCCTCAGACCTCCCCACGTCTCCCCTGACACAGGCAGTTATTTTTTGAGAATTTCTGAGCTATTTTCACAGTGTATACGACTAACAAGCCTTAAGTGAAAAAGCAGAGTAACGGCTTTGTAAACCACAAATCTTATACATTCTTATAACACTCGAATTTTTTTGCTGAATACAGTGAAAATTGCTTCCACTTTGTTATAATATCACTGACGATTGACTGTGGAATGTTTAGTAGTGAGGAAATTTTACAACTGGAGTTGTTGCATAGGTGACATCCTATCATTGTACAACGCTGGAATTCACTGAGCTCCTGAGAGCGACCCATACTTTGGAATATCTTTGGAATTTGGATGGGTGAGTGAACACTTTTGGCAATATAATGTATTTTTAACCAGATTCTTGCCAATACCCAACCCTGTTCCCTAGCAGGGGTTCAAATCTGTGTATGAAGTCCTTGGTACTTTTTTTTGATGGGATCGATTAGATAAAATATCAGTATCCGGGCCAATATTGAAGTAATTTAGACGTAATTTGCCGTATTGGATACCGGGCGAGCATGGCCGATCCACTTCCCGATCCATAATCCAGTCCGCAGCTTGTGCTGGACAATAAACCCGCTACAACATTAACACGAAATGCATCACTGATTCGGATTCCAGTTCCACAGTTTACCCAGAACCCCCAGCAGCTTCAGTCTGTGGCTGACTGAGTAAACTGCTCATTGAATTCTGCCGTGATTGGGCAGCCGTGGTTTTATGTTTTTTGGATACAATCCAGGTTAGCACCCGAACATCCCTTTCAGACAGCTTCCTCTTGCGTCCACAGTTAATCCTGTTGGATGTGGTTGGTCCTTCTTGGTGGTATGCTGACATTACCCTGGATACTGTGGATCTTGATACATCACAAAGACTTGCTGTCTTGGTCACAGATGCGCCAGCAAGACGTGCACCAACAATTTTGCTCTTTTGAACTCTGGTATGTCACACATAATGTTGTGTGCATTGCAATATATTGAGCAAAACTGTGCTCTTACCCTGCTAATTGAACCTTCACACACTGCTCTTACTGGTGCAATGTGCAATTAATGAAGATGACTGCTCCAATTTAGCCAAGAAACCTCCCACACTAAAATGACAAGTGTTTCAATTTCATTGTCCAACCCCTTTACATTTATCGTCGCCGGTCAGCCGTTAGCTATTGCAGCTAATCCACTACGCTATGTGTCAAAATAAAAGTCTCCTTCGCAACCAGTGCAAAATAATTGTCTAGAGCCCTGCATTTAATATTTAACATATTTTTTTATATTTAATAAAAATTCCATAAAATATTTCACTATTAGAACTTAATACTTTTCCACAATTTGTTTTAGAAACATTAGCTTCATAGATCTAGTATAACAGCGAAGCAGCAAACTTCAAGATACCAAACAAGTCTTGGCCCATCGAGTGCAAGTGGAGTAAAAGGAAAGCTGTGTAAATTAGCTTTTTTGCCAAACCTTCGCTTTACATTCTCCTGCTATCTGAGAAGTCCTGCTTTGTGAAACATCCGCCAGGTGTTTTAGATTAGAGAAAAATACACAATGCCGCAGAGCTCGGGCTCCCCCGGACTGGGTTAAAGGCTGCGGCGGCCCTCGGCGCGCTCTGTAGACTTTAGTCAATGTTTGACTTTAGCTAATGACTCAAAACCCCGTGTACACTCGCCGCGGCCGCCGTCACGCAGAGGGATGCCAGGTTGAGCTTCAGATGTAAGCTGAGAGTAATTATTTGAGCTGCCTAAGGTTACAGTTCAGTGAGTTTAAATTATTGCCAACTGTGTCAGCAGCATACTTTGAGATGATTATTGGAATTTTTATGGATTTTTATGATTTTTCTTTTTTTTTTTAATTCAGTTTTTAGAATGCCAAGTTTCCTCACATTAGAAACAACCATTCATTTCTCTGGTGTAGGTCAATCCACAAGTGCACAGCCCTGCTACCAACCCATTCTTCATTCAAACTGCACTCATTTTATACTGATAAGCCAGTCAAAAGTTTGGACACCCCTCTTTTTATGATTTTTGTTACATTGTAAATTCAATTTTTAAGACTATATTAAAGTTATACAGGAACACATGTGCAATTATTTTGTAAACTTAAAGTGTTAAACAAACCAGAATATGTTTTATACTTAAGATTAAATAATTCCATATGTGTCCCTTTATTGATTTGATGTCTTTATTAATATTACCTATTTTACAGACTATAAGGCGCTCTTAAAATCCTTTAATATTTCCAAAAATTGACAGTTCAGCTTGTATATGAATTTTACCAGTCAGGTTGTAAGGAGCAGTAAAGCCACTCCACTGAAGTACAGCTTTATACAGGAGTTTCAGTTTAGTTCTCCAGCACCAAGGCTGGAGCAGTATTAGCATTAGCTGCTAACAGTATTAAGCACAAGCACTTTCATTGTTGAGAGGTGAGTATACTGGACTGTAGTCTGCCTGTTTACCATGTTAAAACAAGCTATGTTGGATAAACCACTATCTGGTCGCGCCCTGGCTTTCTGGAACACTTAGGGTTCCTCAGTGTAGCGCTATCAGGCTCTGCTGCTAACCGTGGCTAACACTGCTGCTAACCATGCTAAAATACTGGAAATCTAAGCTTACTGTAAATAAACGGAAGCTCTTTACTCACCCAGATAAACAGTTTTCAGGAGAGAAATCTGTGTAGATTAACATCCAGCACTCGTTTGACTTTAAAAGAAAATGTTTTTTTAAGAATTACAGTTTTGTTTACTTAGGCGCCCCCAGTGGGGAGCTGCTAAATTAGAAGGGAAACATGGCTACACCCTTGTTCCTTACAATTGTTGTTTAAAATGTGCCTTATATATTAAAATATACCAGAAAATAGATGTTCATTGATAGTGCGCCTTGATAGTTAATCAACATTATAGAAAATAAATGAATAAACACTAAATGAGAATCTGTGTCCAAACTTTTGACTGTTACTGTACATCACATGTCTAGCCATTACTACACAATAGACAGCAGTGGTTGTGGTAATGATTATAACCAGTAGCATCTGGCTTGAATTACCTGTGTAACCAGATAAGCAGCTCCAGGAGAAATTATAACCACATCCAGTGCAGGAAGCCCCACACATATATATATATCACGTCAGTGCAGTGTGGCACATGGAAAATTAAGGTTAAATGAATTAAAAATAAATTATTAATTTTAAGTTTACCACCTTATCTTTTAAACGTAGTGGTGGGTAAAAATTGTCAGTTTTGTAATGTACCATGTTGTTACATCTGTTATCTATAAAACTTTCAATTAAAACTTGATTACAAAAATTAAACGTAGTGGTGGGGGTGTTCAGAAATGTTCAAGATTGGATTTTTTTTCTCACCTCCTGCCCAAACCCCAAAATATACCACCTCAGCTGTTAAACATGGTGGTGGGGGTGTTGGAGTATTATTTTGTAAATTTTAAATCACAATATATAAATATGCAAAAATGCAATTTTGTGCAGCTGTATATGTAATGCAGCTTTTATTATCTTACCAAGATATGATATGATAGGAAAAGGTATGCATGGCTGCATCCATTGGCAGCCTAAAGAAATGTCTCAGATGTTCATGCGTCAAAAACTGATGTTGAGCAGCTGTATTTATTTAATTTCCAGTCAGAACTGCTATATAGTAAAAGTTCTTCATGTTTTAGGTCTATGAAAGAAATCAAAGAAAAAAAAAGAAAGAGTTGTTTATCCTGAAACAATTGTTTTCTTTGTCCCCTTTTTAAGGTGCACAATTATATATATTTTTAAATATATGTTTAGCAGCAGACACCACATTTCTTTGTTAAGCTGAAGTGAAGTAAATGCACTCTGAGCAGAGAATGAAGCCACACAGCTAAAAGTCACAATGCTAACAGCTAGCAAATCAGCAGATTGCTTACTTCCGCCCTCAGCAAGGTAAGAGCCATGATGCTAACTGACACAGCAGCCAGGCTTGGAAGGTTTAAAGCAGTTTAGTCGCAGTGCTAACTGCCAGCCTCAGCAGGGTTAGAGCTGGGATGCTAACTGACACAGCAGCCAGGCTTGGAAGGTTTGAAGCAGTTTAGCCGCAGTTCTAACTCCCATCCTCAACAGGGTTAGAGCTGTAATGCTAACAGACATGGCAGAAAGCTTGGTGTAGGCTAGCTGCAATTATAATGTTACTTCAGCATGGTTAGAGCTGCAGTGCTAACATACACAGCAACCTGGTTGGGGAAGAGGATTCAAGGAGGAAGGTGTGGCTTAATATAAAGACACCGCTGCTTTAGTGTCACATCTACTGATAAAAAGAGCAGACTGCTCCTTTAACTTTGTTACAGCTCCCATCTTTTCATGGTTTCTGCCGAAGATCAGAAGCATTCCTCCTCATCTGTTAAACATGGTGGTGGTAGTTGTGTTTGGAACTCTACAAGCTGAATTTTTTACACCTTTCTACAAAGGTGGTCAGTCCATTGATTCAAGAACTGCCAGATCGTGCAGAGGTTGACAGAAATCTTATTTTCTCTGTAACTTTAAATCCGTTTGCTGGACTGTATGTTTTGGAAACATATTCTTTTCATATCTGTAGTGGTGTGTTTGAATGCTCCTGGAGTGTGTGTGGGTGTGTGTGTACCACACGTGAGCTTCACTGTAGCAGGAGACACAGGATATCCTGAGGGTCGGGGACGGACAGGAAGTGTCGCCGCGCCGCTGGCACCGGTACAGGAAGTGCCTCTGTGGAGGCGCCTGCAGGCTGGCAGCCATGTTGGAGGAGTAACTCACACTCTAGTTTTCTAGTTTCCTTAACGTGGACAACGAGACGCCTTTTAGATACAGTGTGTGTGTGTGTGTGTTTATGCGTGTGTGTGTTTAATTTGGACGATTAATAGAAATTACGATGAACGATTAGTACCTGCCAGGGGTGGGCGATATGGCCTTAAAATATTATCACAATATTTTATGGTATTGTTGCGATAACGATACTCTTGGCGATATGACAAAACATTCAATTTAAAAAAAATATTTCAAGAATACACTACTGCAACAAATTGAAAACTAAATTTGATTACTGCATACGTTATAATATGGCACACTCAAAACTAAAATATTAAAAAATTCAGGAATTTTATCAGATTTGTAACAGAAGTCAATGATCCAGAATGTCATGATACTAATAATAATGCACTCCAAATATCTCTATATATCCAGGATTAAAGTGAAATAAATGATACTGGACAGATATAATCTGTAAGTATTATATATAATAGTATATAATATAATAATATATATAATAATAGTATATATAATAGTAGATATATAATGGGAAATGAGAACAGTGTGAATTTTTCTTTTGCTAAAAACAGTAAAAAGGTAGTACCCTGATGTGATAATTAGGGGTGGGTTGATATGGCACGATACTTCAGGGTATAATATCGTTCACGATATTCAAAAATATTGGCGATATTATCGTGTATGATACCAGATGGCACATCCCTACTACCTGCATATAAACAGTCAATAGAATGTGGTCAGATGTTTTTGAAGTTTTTCTTCAAAAAATGAGAGTAGGAAAAATAATTGGTAATTGCTGTGAGGGGGATTTGATTGTATGCAGCCAGGTTCTGATGTTGGCTGATCAGTTCTGAATGGAGTTCCATTTCAGAAACTGTAAAAAAGATGGACGCTGTGTCGCCAATCCCATTAATTCAATGAAAATGAAGCCAAAATCTTCCGCCATGTTGGCGATCCTGAAACATGAGTCTGTGCAGTAGAGACCAGAGGAGGGAGAAAGACTGTGTTGAGACAGCCAGCTCATTTGAATAAACCCGCCCCTAAGGGCTGCCTCCACAGAGCTCACACAGTCTATGGTCCCGCCCATACAGTCATTGGTCCAACCCCGGCTAGGTGTAACCCAGCCCTTTTACAATAACCACACCTTTTTGAATAGAGCTAAATAACGTTTTAAAAATGAATTCTGTGGGAATATTAAAATGTGACAATATAAGCAGAGGTTACACTAGCTGTTGCATTTAAATAATGGAGGTAGAATTAAATTATATTTGAACGTGAAAAAAACGTGATTGAAAGTTGTCTGTTTTGCCATTGAAACCTATGGGGATGGGTGGGGTTATACAGCTTTCTGAAACCGAACAGCAGGGGGCGCCCGACCTGAGGTGGCTTCACTTTTGAGAGACGATGCTCTGTCCAGCTATACGCGGTCTATGGTTCCATTACATTTGAGAACCCAAAGCCCATTTCTCTAGGACAAATTCTATACCCCTCTATCTCACACGCAACATCAGTCATAGTCATGTGATCTCAATTGCTCCATAGTGCCTCTTTCCATTGGGCAGTGTTTCTCTATGGAGATATTCTACAGTAATTCTCTTAATTAATCATGGGTGTGTTTTGGGTGTAACGTGAAATAAACCAATCAGCGTCTCACTTGCCATTCCCTTTAAGAGCCAGCTGTCTCTGACTTTGCTGGATTGCTATTTAAAGGGTGCAGCATGTCCCAACAGAGTGAAATAACCTGCTTGTTAATGCTGTAAAGGTGCACGAGCATTTATTGGGAAAAAAGTTTGCATAGCTGCCAGTTTGCATGCACTATGGGTTAGTGCACTGCTGCGTGGTCATGTGTGCATATCAATTGGGTTGTACTCACATTGGACATGTGCCTGTGTTGACAATTCCCTGAGTACCGAAAGGTCTAAAAAAAAAATGTGGTACCTGTTTTCGAAACTTTGCATGAAACGCACATAAACTACACCAAAAGTGTGCACAAAGTGCTTAAAACAACCACCACAATGCACTGGGGCGTGCACAGAAACGTTGAACCGTTGTGCTAAAATCTCTCAGGCGCCCGAACTGTCTCGCTCTCTCTTACTTCCTTTCATTCATGCTGTTTTCAATGCGGATTTCATTTTCCAGCAGGATTTTGCACACTGTCCACACTGCCAAAAGTACCAGTTGGTCTTTTATAATATTCACATTTTCTGAGACACAGATTTTTAGGTTGTCATTGGCTGTAAGCCTTAATCATCAACAATAAAATGAATAAACGTGTGTGTTTGTCTGTGTGTGTGTGTGTGTGTATTTGTAAATGTATTTTCACATTCTTCGTTTGCTCTGTTCAGTTGTCTCCAACATAACTGATGTGATGAACACACACACACACATTTAGAGAAGTCCTCCCTCAGTGAAGTATGGAAACTCTGCGCTCTGCCCGAAGTTTAAAGATTGCTTGGTTTGGCACACAGACGCTGCTCCAATAAGCCAAGGTAAAAGTAGGTGGTCTGTGCGCGAGTGTGTGTGAGTGAGTGAGTGAGTGTGTGTGTTTGAGTGAGTGATGTTTTTTCCAGTCTTCTTTTTGTCTTTTCACACAATGCGTTATGCATCCGCTGGGCTGCATAAATGTTTAGTTGTCCAGTGTGTGTTTGTGTGAGTGTGTGTATGATTGTTGTCTGTGTTTATGATTTGTGAGTGTTTGCTTAAAAGGATTACAAAGATGTGTGTGTGAGTGAGTGTGTGTGTGTGTTTTGAAAAATGTCCTGTAGGAAAAAAATGACTGCAGAAAAATCTGTAAAAGAAAAATACATTCCTATATATCGGTCATATTATGGTTTTATATCGTCACTTGTTTATAAATAAGAATATAAAAATGGTGTATCACGCATGATGATGTATGATGTCAGATCATATTTGGCAGCTCAATCTTACGTTAATAAGCTTCTGCAACCACTGGCACAACTTTTTCTGAATACACACTCTCTGGTGCGCTATTCCAACAGGACAATGCTCATCCACACACTGCTGCTGTCTCAGGAGCTTGTCTTAAAGTGGCACTAAACCCCCTGATTATAGCCGAATCCAGGCCAAACAGGCCAAAGAATGTAGTATGAGTATTTTAGGAGGGGAGCTGGGTGATGTATGGGTTTAGAGGCAGGGCAGGAGTCAGAGCTGATTGGCTGAGCTGCAGCAGCAGCAGTGTGTGTTTAATAGATAGTGGTGAGACGCACATGGTTGGATGTCAGCGGTGGGTGGGTGGTATTATTGATCGACTGATCTGCATACTGTGATGAGTATGCATACCAAAGTACATGGACATATCATCCACACCTGTATCACAGTTGAATCTGAAAGGGCGCTGCAGAGGTGTGAAAAAAAGACGTTTTTTTAAAGGCACTATCAGTGAACATCTATTTTCTGGTCTATTTTCATACATAAGGCGCACTGGATTATAAGGCGCATTTTAAGCGACACTAGTAAGGAACTTGTAATTCATTAGGTCCCGCTGCTGGGTGGTTGGGGTGGGTTGCAGGACAAGTAAAGCTAAGCTAAGTAAACAAAACTGTAATTCTAAAAAAAAAAAAAAAAGCTCTGGAGTTAATCTACACAGATTTCCCTCCTGTTTATTTGGGTGAGTAAAGTGCTTCCTTTTTTTACAGTAAGCTTAGATTCCTGAATTTATCCAGCACTAAGGCTGGAGCATTAGCATTAGCAGCTACCTGCTAGCTGGTAGCGGCTAATGCCGCCAAACAGCACTACACTATGGAACCCTAGGTGCTTCGGTAAATCAGAGCGATATTTGCTAGCGGTTCATCCCGCATAGCTTGTTTTAACACGATAAATGCACAGATTACAGTCTCACGATGTACTCCCCTCTGAACAAAGAAAGAGCTAGCGCGGTTAGCGGCTAACACTATTGCTGCTCCAGCAGTGCTAGCCAGGGTTAGCAGCAGGCTACAGACCAATAATTCTTAACTCTGAATGTCTAAAGAGCTTGATCCTAGCACAGTTAGCGGCTAATGCTAATGATATTTCAGCCCCAGTGCTGGAGAACTAAACTGAAACTCCTGTATAACGCTGTACTTCAGCAGAGTGGCTTTACTACAACTTAAAATTCATTATTATAAGGTTTTATTATAAGGTTTCTGAATATGGTTTAGGGTTAAGTGCCTCTTTAAGTTACAGATACAGATTGGGATCCTGAAGGATACACTATAAACACCCCACCCACTGCAAATTCTACAGGAACTGTGTGGGAATATTGAAACTGCATAGGCTGGATTATCAGAGGACATACTTAGGAACCTCTACAACTTTGTTCTGAGATGTCTGGCATGTTGCGATCGATACACACTACTTCTACATGTGTAACTCAATACATATGACCAGGAGTTGCCCATATCAGTGATACAATTTTATCCCTTATTGTTCCTGGTAACTTTTATCTTCCTTTGGAAAAAACATTGCAATCAGACACTTCCTTCCTTTTTTATATGATTAAACAGAACCAGCCAAAAGTTTTTTTTTTGCCTACATTGCATATTAATACTGAATTCATCTGAGACTGTGAAGGAAAACATAAGTAATCATGTAGTAACTTAAAAGTGTGAAAATGTGAAGAAGGTTTTAAGTGTCTCTTATCTGGGGAAAAGCTGTTAACTTGCGATTTCTGAGGCTGGTAACTCTGATCAACTTATCCTGTCCAACAGAGGTAACTCTTGATCTGCCTTTCCTGTGGCATTGCTGATGAGGGCCAGTTTCATCAATACGTTTTGATGGTCTTTGCGACTGTGCTTGAGAATACTTTCAAAGTTCTTGACTGACCTTCATTTCTTAAGTTTTTTTTCTCTTTACTTAGTTGAGTAGTTCTTTCCATAATATGGATTAAAACGTTACACAAATAGGGATATTTACTGTATACCTGTAACTCTACCTCTTTAACAAAAACACATTAAGAGGGAAAGAAATGAAAGTTTCTTTTATTGTTTTTAGTTATTGTTTATTTGTATTTTACTTGTATGGGGTTGGTTTTATTTATTTATCTGTAGTTGCATTTTATGAGATTTATTTTTACATTTTTTTTTACATATGATTTTATGATTATTTTATTCTTCTATGATTTTTTATATATTTTTTCATAATATCTTAAATTTTTGTTCTTTATTATTATTTGTTTATTTTATTAAACAAAAATTGTCAATCCCTTCCCTATGTAATTACTCATCTTCATTGTAAATTAGGGCCACCCTCAGTGTACTCAGAGTTTAATTAAATAAAGGTTGATTGAAAGTGATTAACTCTTGATAAAGCGCAGCTGTTAACTGAAAGCCTAAAATTTCAGGTTGACTCTACCTCATAAAGCTGACTGAGAAAATCAGCTACTTTGAAGAATCTAAAACATAAAACATATTTCTGCTTGTTTAAGACTTTTTTTTGTTTATTAAATAATTCCATATATTTTTCTTCATAGTTTGGATGACTTTAGTATATATCTACAATACATCTACAATTTTTATTTTAAATAATGAAAAGCCACTGAACTTAAGGTGTGTCCAGATTTTTGACTGGTATTGTATATGGGCACAAATAATTATTATAGGTGTGTGTGTGTGTATGAGTGTGTGTGTGGTCTGGACAGTTTTGTAAGTCTTGGGCTTGTTAAATAAACACTCCACTCAGCCGGCCACATTACAGTGTGTTTGATTACCACAGAATCCTGCTGGAAACACCACATCACTCTGTTGGCCTCATTCTGGCGTGTGTGTCTGTGTATGTGTGTTTGGGTGGGTATGAGTTGTGTGGTAAGGTAATGATCACAGATTCATTTTCATCCTCTGACTCAGATAATGCAATGCGAAGTAATGCTATGGGGAGACGTTACAGCCACGGTTCTCCCCAGGAGAACCTGCTCCAGGAGAGCCCTGGGAATAAAATAACACACACTCACACACTGTACACACACTCACACACCACCTTTGTCATATACACTCTTTCTTATTGTTCTGTGTACTGTAGAACCAGTGCCTTTTTCTGAAGAATATGTATGTATTTTCTGACTGGATCCCATGTCAAAAGATGGTAGAAATGTATCGAACAGTGTGTGTGTGTGTGTGTGTGTGTGTGTGTGTGTTTGTGTGTGTGTGGTGTGTGTGTGTGTGAGTGAGCAAAAGCTGAGGGTCATTTGAGTTCATTATGAAGCTGTGAGTCACACACTGTTTAGAGAAGTCTAAAGTGTGTGTGTGTGGGGGTGTGTGCACTGTGCGTGCAATCGCGTGTCTGTGTGGTGTTTCTGTTGTTTCGGGCAGCAGAGAGTGTGTGTGTGTGTGTGTAGCTGTGTGTGTGTGTATGCGTTAAGTTAAAGCATGCAGGTGTGTGTGTGTGTGTGTGTGTGTGTGTGCAGAAGTGAAAGGTGGCTGGTAAAGAGGAGCTGCCTGATATAAATACTAAATACTGAAATTAAAAACTAATCAGTTATTTTTTTTAACAATATTAACATAACAAATGAATTATAATAAAATACATTGAATGGACAAAAGTATTGTTACACCTGCTCATTCATTGTTTATCTAATAATAAGTATTAATCGTAAGTATTATTTAATTTATTCTGCTTTTGTTGAATTAACTTTCTCTTCTGTTCAAGGAAGGGTTGTAGAGCATTGCTGTGAGGATTTGATTGTATTTAGCATCAACAGCATTAGTAGCATGTTGATCGTTCACAATCGTTCCAGAGAACACGGTTCCACTGAGCTACAGCTCAATGCTAAGGAATTTAAACACCATTAAGTTAAGTAAAGCTAAGCTAAGTAAACCAAACTGTAATTCTTCAAATTACTGGATTTCTCTCCTGAAAACTGTTTATTTGTGTGAGTAAAGCACTTCAGTTTATTTACAGTAACCTTAGATTTCCAGATTTACACTAAGGCTGGGTGCAACAGCATAAGCATTAGCTAGCGCTAGTAAATGCTGCCCGACAGCGCTACACTGAGGAACCCTGAGTGTTCCGGTAAGCCACAGACACGATATTAACTAGCGACTCGTCCCACGTAGCTTGTTTTAACATGATAAACGTGCAGACTACGGTTCGATATACTCGCCTCTGAATGACAAAAGAGCTAGTGCTTAGTGCAGTTAGTAGCTAATGCTAATACTTCTCCAGTCTCAGTGCTGGAGGACTAAACTGAAACTCCTTAATTCATTCATAAGGTGCACCAGATTATAAGGTGCACTGAAAATTTTGGGTATAATTTAAGGATTTTAAGTGTGCCTTATAGTGCGAAAAATACAGTGCACATATTCACTCAGCTGATTTTGTTGGTACATGGATTGATATTGATTGATAGACATTAGTTTATTAGTTTACCTGGATCAGATTAAATCAGTATACTGATACTCAGCATTAAGCAAATTTTATAACACAATCTGATTGGTTGAGAAGTGTTCTAACCGTGCTGATATTTGTAATAACAGCACGGCCTTCTCACATTAAATCTGTATCAATCCGCGGACGTGGTGCCAAATAACAGCAAATACACTCAGGACAGTTTTGAATCATCACCTCCAACAGCAGCAGCAGCAGCATTAGCTTAGCACAGGCTAGTGCTCAGCCACAGCACGCTCGCACGCAGTCCACAGCACTGGCTCATCTTTTGTGGAAAAAAGGGAAAGAAAATCCATTAGTCTGATAGCTGGAGTGGTAACCAGCCAGGCTAGGCTAAGCTAAGCTAATGTTGAGCTAAAGCAAGCTACAGACCGTCCGGCTAGCTAACCAACACCACCCAGCAAAACAAGCAGAAATGTTAGCAAAGGTGCAGCTTTTACCTAAAGACGACTCCACAAAGCAGGAGAGGAGAGTTTCATCATAATTTTCACGGTCCTAACATTTACCATCTTCGCTTATTCCCAATTTTGATTTCAAGCTAACGTTCATGGTGTTAGTCTGTATAAACCATACACAGTTTTGTAGTTATAGTTCTGTTACAGTTTACTTGTTGTGTAACTACTTTTTGGAATAAGGCACAGTCCATATTAAAGCATATTCATTCTTAATTTCTTAAGGTTATTTGATTTAATTTCTTTATTAATTTTGTAAAAAAAAAAAACTGTTGTATAAAAGCTATAAAACACACAAATAACACACTCCCTCTCGTGTTCTATTGCTTAAATATCTGACCAGAAAAGCCAAGAGATACTGAATAAGACTGGTATCATAATATGTTCAGCATTATGGTCTGTATTAAGGTACTCAAATTGGTATCCACCAATACACAAAATTTAGCCTCGATATTATAAAAAAAAAAAGTATATTGTAGATACGATATTAACTTATCACAATACAAAAAACATTGATTATATTGCCCAACTCTAGTTTATCTGGATTGTACTGATATTCATCATTAAGGTACTTGGATTGGTTTTAATTGATACACAGTCAGTATTGATTGATACTCAGCTTTAGGGTAACTGTATCGGATCAGTATTGGTTAATGGATCAGTATTGCTGGGAGATTCTCTGCATTAAGGCTGCGCAATATATCGTTTAAGCATCGTCATTGCGATGTGCGCATGTGCGATAGTCACACCGCGGGACGTGCGATCTTACCCAAGTCAGTAAAAAACTAACACCTCATGTTGCAGTGTTCTGATTCTTGACACAAGAAATAGATACTCAGCATTCTGGGTGAGCAGCGCCGCCTCTGTCTGCTGCCGAGAAAAGTGAGAGGGGGGGAACCCGCGAGGGGGGAGGGGGAGCAGGCGTAAACACGAGGTAACCGCATGGCCTCTACATGGTTTAACCTGTGATGTAATGCAGTGCAGACAGTCTGAAACTAACAGAAAGGGTAATTAAAAGAAAAGATGGTAAGTAACTGGAACTGCACTGTGTGTTTATTAAACTAACTAAAACAAACTGAAATTACAGATCGAATGTCCTCCCAGCTGGCCACCAATGTCCAATAGACGTTAATTTCAGGTTGAATGTTGGTCATAACATCAAATGACAAATATTTTACGTCAGGATAACGTCTAATACTGTTACGTGCCTGCAGGGCTTCGTTTTCGAGTTTGTTAATTTATTTATAAACGCTGTTTCCACTTGAGCAGTTTTACAGCGTGAGGTGTTGTGCGAAATCCTTCTGGTGAAGCGGAGTCGGATTTTGCGGGGAATCAGATTTCAGCACAACAGCGGCAGCTCGCAACACCTCACTGTCCGTCACGTTCCTTCAGTCACTCGCTGGACCGACGTGCACCGCGAAAAAGTCGCAGTGGAGTAGCCGCGCTTTAGTCGTTTGCCGGACCGACGTGCGCCGTGGAGAAGTTGCAGTGAAGTAGCTGCGCTTTAGTCGTTCACCGGACCAGCGTGTACTGCAGGGAGATCGCGGTGGAGTAGCCGCGCTTTAGTCGTTCGTCGGATCGGCGTGTGCTGCGGGGAGATCGCGGTGGAGTAGCCGCGTTCAGTCGCTCGCCAGTCTGGTGTGCGCCGCTGGGAGATCACAGTGGAGTAGCCGCACTTAGTCGCTCGCCAGACCGGCGTGTGCTGCGGGGAGATCGCGGTGGAGTTGCCGCGCTCAGTCGCTCGCCTGACCGGTGCGCGCTTCTGGGAGATCATAGTGGAGTAGCCGCGCTCAGTCGCTCGCCAGACCGGTGTGCGCCGCGGGGAGATCGCGGTGGAGTAGCCGCACTTTAGTCGTTCGCCGGACCGGCGTGTGCTGCGGGGAGATCACGGTGGAGTAGCCTCGCTCAGTCGCTCGCCAGACCGGTGTGCACCACGGAGAGATCACAGTGGAGTAGCCGCGCTCAGTCGCTCGCAGGCAGGCGTGCGCCGCGGGGAGATTGCGGTGGAGTAGCCACGCTCAATGCGATGTCAAATTTTTCCAATATCGTGCAGCCCTACTCTGCATTAAGATGCTCTGATTGGTATCATTTAGTCCTTTGGTTAGTTTTTGTGTGTAGACACTTATGGCATGCTGGCTGATACTGGGCAGGTACACATTTGGATCAGAATGGTATGTAGATTGGATCAGTGACGGGAGGCCCTCAGCTGTAAGGTACGTGTTTTAGATTAGTATTTGGAGATGTGCATCGTTTAAAGTCTTTAGATTTGGTTGAAATTTTGGGTTGGATCAGTTCTGGCCAGCACTCAAGGCATTAAAGGTACTTGGATTGGTATGGGCAGCTATTCATCATAAATGTATTCAAATTGATTTGACATCAGCTTGACATCATACTCTCCATTAAAGCACTCAGATCATAAAACAACATGTATTGGATGTATTAAAGTATCCATACTTGTCTGATCAACTGTATTTTGTCTGAGGAGAGTCTAAAATAGATTCTGTAATAAGACTGAAAATAACAGCTGAACCACTGAAACAGCATTTTTGAGCAATGGCGGTTATTAACTGTTTTAAGGCGTTATGGGTTATTTATATAAATAAATCTATCCAGTACTCCTTGGCCAGATGCTCTGCTTTGTCGTTGAGGTTTTGGCCTGGAGACGCTTCTGCTTTTGATATCAAAAAAATCTCTTTATATGTAGAAGTACTGTTCTGTGATCTGCATCAGTTCAGATGGTGTTGGACCTTGACAGCGTAACACAAATAAACGGAGCTAAACTGCTGTAACAAGCCTGATGTAGCACTGTGTGTGTGTGTTGCTTTCTTTTCCTTGCTCTCTCCTGCCAGCGTCCAGCAGGCCATTCTTGGCTTCAGTTCCGTGCAGCACCTGACTGTAATCTGAGAAATCCCTTTCTCCAGCCCAGTTACTGAGGCTGTAGCTGCTCTGTCGGGTGGAAACAGGGGATGATGGGACGTCTGAGGGTTTAGAAATTAAACATCAGGCTAAAGTCATTCTATTTCTTGAGGTTGAGGTTGCACTGGATTGTTAGGATAGCAGCAGCAGTAAATCAAGTAACTGGACTTTTTATTGTTTTGCCATTTCTTCAAGGAAGCTTAAAGGAGAACTCCAGTGTAAAATGGACTTTTGTTGTAGTAAAACATGACAAAAAGTACTTACCTTTGATGAATAGCACACTTCCATTCTCCCACAGTGTTCCGAAATCCAGAAATTTTAACAGTCTGTCCAGACACCATTCAGACTGGGTGACACGAGGCATAATTTGCCCTGATAAAAACTTTTTCCACCGTCATCCAGCTCAAAGTAGCTCCACACCTCCTTGCTAGAATCCAGAGAGCTCTGACATTTAAAATGAGGCATTAATAACTTAAAAAGTACACAAGAAGCTTAATAAAAAACACTGTTTACATCCTATAACGCTAGCTTCAGCTCTGAGCGCCGCCATTACTGTACTGATAATGACAGACAGTTATTATCAGTACAGTAATGGCGGCGCACAAAGCTGAAGCTAGCTTTATAGAATGTAAACAGTGTTTTTTAATAAGCTTCATCATCTGTCTATAGTATATTTAGCCAGTACTGCTGTGGAACATCCAGGTGCTCTTTTGCAAACTTCAAACGTGCAGCAAAAATCTTAGCATGTGCCAGAGATTTCTGTAAGTCCTCAGCTGACACTCTAGGATTCTTCCTCACCTCATTGATCATTCTGTGCTGTGCTCTTGCAGTCATCTTTACAACTTTCTCCATTTGTAGACCATCTGTCTTACCGTGGACTCATGAACATCAAGGCTTTTAGAGATACTTTTGTAACCCTTTTTAGCTCATGCAAGTCAACAATTGTCAGGGTGCGTGAAGGAGGGACGAGGAGAGCGGATGCAAATGCGAGAGATTTTATTAAACAATAAACAAAAGACAAAAATAAACAAATAAACTGAAACTAAACTGAAAACAAGAAACACGGGACACAGAGACGCAACCATAACAGGCTAACAAAGCACAAGAACCGACACAAGGGAAAGGGAGCACGGACTATAAATAGTGTAACACACACACGGGAAACAGAAAACACCTGGGGCTAAGGGGCGGAGTAACAAATGAACACAGGTGAGAACAAGAAACACTGAGGAACACGGATCACGTGGGAGACACACTCACAGTCACAAGCAGAGACAGGCACAGAAAAGGTAAATAAACACAGAAACACGAGAACAGACAGGGACCACGTGACAGAACCCTCCCCTTAACGCGCAACTCCTGGGGCGCGAAAAAACAAACCCCCAGGAGCCGGTCAGGAGAGGGTGGAAACCAAAAAAAAAAAAACAGAACACAAGACTAGGACAGAGAACACGAGAGAGGAGACTGAGCAGAAAACGGGGACTGGACATTACTGGGCAAAGGGACCGGGATGAAAACAGTAAGAGGGACAGAAACAAACACGGTGACAGGGACCGGAACAGAAAAACCACCAGGAACAGAGACTGGAACATAGACAGAGACAGGAACCATGACAGGAAGAGACAGGGGCACGAAAAACATAGATGGGTACCCAGGGCTGGAAAAAGTCTGTGGGGCTAGCCTGGGTACACCACAAGGGCCAAAGTCAGGGGGCCTCAGAGCAGGCCTGGAAAGGCGGGGCCTGGGAGTGGGCGTGGCGGCGGGAGCCACGGGCACAGGAATAGACGCGGTGACCGCTGGTCCGCCGGTGAAGTCCGGCGCGGGGAGCGCTGGTCCGCCGGTGAAGTCCGGCGCGGGGAGCGCTGGTCCGCCGGTGAAGTCCGGCGCGGAGGGCGCTGGCCCGCCGGTGAAGTCCGGCGCGGGGAACGCTGGTCCGCCGGTGAAGTCCGGCGCGGAGGGCGCTGGCCCGCCGGTGAAGTCCGGCGCGGGGAGCGCTGGTCCGCCGGTGAAGTTCGGCGCGGAGGGCGCTGGCCCGCCGGTGAAGTCCGGCGCGGGGAGCGCTGGTCCGCCGGTGAAGTCCGGCGCGGGGAGCGCTGGTCCGCCGGTGAAGTCCGGCGCGGGGAGCGCTGGTCCGCCGGTGAAGTCCGGCGCGGAGGGCGCTGGCCCGCCGGTGAAGTCCGGCGCGGGGAGCGCTGGTCCGCCGGTGAAGTCCGGCGCGGAGGGCGCTGGCCCGCCGGTGAAGTCCGGCGCGGGGAGCGCTGGGTCGCCGGTGAAGATCGGCTCGGAGGGCGCTGGGTCGCCGGTGAAGATCGGCTCGGAGGGCGCTGGGTCGCCGGTGAAGACCGGCTCGGAGGGCGCTGGGTCGCCGGTGAAGACCGGCTCGGAGGGCGCTGGGTCGCCGGTGAAGACCGGCTCGGAGGGCGCTGGGTCGCCGGTGAAGTCCGGCTCGGGACCGTTCAGGAACCAGGGCGGACAAAGGCATGCGGGAGGCAGAACTGCCCCTGGAGGCAACGGCCGACGGGCTGGTGTAGGGAGGTAATCTCCCTCCTCCTCCTCCGAGCTGGACGCAGGTGTGAGGAAGTCTACATAGTCCCAGAAATAAGACTCCTCACAACCTGCGTCCCTGCCAACACGGTGCGCCCCCCCAAAAAGTGCTCCCCCCTTGAGAGGATCCTCCTCTGGCGAGCGGGAGCGCTGAGAACGCCGCTGCCGTCTTTTCCTCCTCCGGCGCCGGCTAGCTGAGGAGTTAGGAGAAGGCTGCTCCTCCAGCACGCCGCGAGAAAGGGAGGTGCGGCGGATCGCCAATCTGGAACCCAGGTAGACGCCACTCGCTGCATCCATTGTTTGGTCGGTTCTTCTGTCAGGGTGCGTGAAGGAGGGACGAGGAGAGCGGATGCAAATGCGAGAGATTTTATTAAACAATAAACAAAAGACAAAAATAAACAAATAAACTGAAACTAAACTGAAAACAAGAAACACCGGACACAGAGACGCAACCATAACAGGCTAACAAAGCACAAGAACCGACCCGAGGGAAAGGGAGCACGGACTATAAATAGTGTAACACACACACGGGAAACAGAAAACACCTGGGGCTAAGGGGCGGAGTTACAAATGAAAACAGGTGAGGGCAAGAAACACTGAGGAACACGGATCACGTGGGAGACACACTCACAGTCACAAGCAGAGACAGGCACAGAAAAGGTAAATAAACACAGAAACACGAGAACAGACGGGACCACGTGACAACAATTCTTGAACGTAGGTCTTCTGAGAGCTTGTTTGTGTGAGTCATGATTCACATCAAGCAATGCTTCTTAAGAACAGCAAACTCAAAACTGGTGTTTGTTTTTTATAGGGCAGCTTTAACCAACACGTCCAATCTCATCACATCCTGGATCCAATTAGCTCTTTGAAAAGTCATTAGCCTAGGGGTTCACATACTTTTTCCACCCTGCACTGTGAATGTTAATGTGATTGTTGTGTTCGATATTAGTTCAAGCAGACAGATGAAGATCAGAACACATTTAATGACCAATTTATGCAGAAATCCAAGTAATCCCAAAGGGTTCACATACTTTTTCTTGGAGCTGTATATAAGTCTCTTTTTTTATCCCACCACCATGCTTAACAGTTTTGTCGGTGTTGTACAGTTAGGCCTACAGTTAGATGTGCAGTTCAATGGTGTAGCAATATTATCAATCTTGTTCAAACGCTTAAGACTGTTAAGCGTGATTTGATTGAATCAAATTGTAGCACTTTTAAACGCCCCCATGTCCAGACCGTATTAAAGTGGGAGAGTGGAGTTGATAAATCTCCTCATCTTTAAATCTCGTGAAGGACTGTTGGTTATAGGGCTGTCCTGCAACCCAGACACACACACACACACACAAACACACTTGCAGTGAGCTGTGTCTCTGAGGCCATTCTCTGGAGGCTATTTCAGGGTAGCGAATCTATCAGTGTGTAGTCCAGTGGGCAGCTGGTCGATAAGAGCCTATTAAAGAGATGTACCTGCCTGCACTGCAGAGCCGATACACCAGACCACTGCACTGAGCACCAACAGCTGTGTGTGTGTGTGTGTGTGTGTCCTGGACTATTTTGGGTAATTTCTGTCTTTAGGTTGTTCCTCTATCCTCGTTTTTGTGCAGTAAATATGCCACACTGCCGCTGGTGTGTGCTGGAAATGTCCGTTGCTGTGGACCTATGCTCTATTAATATTCAAATTAGGGAGGGATTAAGCCTAATCGTAGACTTAATTTTCATTTTAATGGAAAATCTACATTCAAAACGTTGTGTACTGTATTTTTCAGACTATACGCCATACTTAAAATCCCTTATTTTTTTCCAAAAAATCTACAATTCTACCAGGCAGGCATTAAAGAGCAGTAAGGTCACTCTGTTGAAGTACACCAAGGCTGGGTGCAGCAGCAGCAGCATTAGCATTAGCCGCTAAACGCAGCCCTAGCTATTTCGCCGTTCAGAGGCAAGTAAATTGGAAAAGAGTAAACAAGCTACGTAGGACAAAGCGCTTAGGGTTCCTCAGTCTAGCATTATAGGGCCGCATTTATGTCCTGCCGATGCTGTGGTTAGCAGCTAATGCTAATGCTGCTGCACCCAGCCTTAGTGCTGGAGAAACTGTACTGAAAACTCAATATATTGGCAAAATATTGGGAATCTAACCCCACTGTAAATAAACAGAAGCGATTTACTAACTAAAAATAAACGTTTTTTTAGCAGAGAACTCTTTGTAGATTAGCATTGTGTGCTCTTTTAAATGTGAAAGAAAATGTTTTTTTTTTTTTAATTTAGCTTTCTTTAGGCGTTTCATCCAGCTTGCCCATTAGAGGGGAAACATGGCGACACCCTTGTTCACTTCAGTGTAGGCATCCTTACTAGTGCGCCTAAAAATACAGTAGTCCAAGACTACTCTTAATCCCTGTCAGGGAAACTACCCCAGGACAAGGACTAAAGTATAATCCAAGGCATAAGACTGTGCCTTAAGACTAACCTGGAGCTTTAGACTAGCACAAAGCTAAACACTTTGTCATAAGACTAACAAATGGCTTAAGACTATATCTAAGGTGTAGCAAAGAAATTTATGACAAGCGTCTAAGACTAATACAGATCTCAAGAAGGGGTAAGAGTAGACAAACACAGAACTTGCCTGTGTCTAACATCTAAGAGCTCACGTTAAAATCTTCACACCTCAGACTAGACTTTAAGACTAATCTGTGGATTAAATCTAACATACCTTAAGACTTGGGCCAAAGACTAACACAAATCCTTAAGACAGAGACAAATGTTTACAAGCCCGAAGACTAACCTGGAGTTTAGGACTATCACAAAGCTTCAGACTTGGTCATAAAACTAATAGAGGGTTTAAGCCAGTCCAGGTTAATCTCTATTTAAAATGCTATGTAATCCAATATTAGGCTTAATCCCTGTGTTGGAAGATGACCCAATGACTAAAGACTAACCCAGTGTTTAAGACTATATATTATAACTAACCTGGCTCTTAAGACTAGCATAAGGCCTATGATTTTGTCATAAGACTATTGCATGCCTTAAAACTAGATCTAAGGTCTAGCTCAGAATTTATGACCAGAATCTAAAACTAAGATAGATCTTAAGACTAAGAGCAAGTAAATAAAAGTAGACTTACACAGAGCTTACGACTAAATCTAACAACTCTGACAGGGTTTTAAGGCTAATCTGTATCTTAAATCTAACAGACCTTAAGACTAACAGGGCCAAAGACTAGTAATTGATTTACAATGAGAGTCTTAGGTCTATTACAGAGCTTAAGATTTATTCAAATACTAGGAAGAGACTAAAACAAGTAAGAAAAAATTGTAAAGAATAACATAGAACTTGGACTGAGCCTTAAGACTAACCTGGAGCTTAGCACTACACAAGACTTCAGACTTCAGGTCATTTAAGCCTAGATCTAAAGAGTAGCACAGGACTTATCACAATAATCAAATACTAAAGCTTATGACTAAGACAGGGATTAACCTCACACAAAAATCAGATTCACAGTAGAGTCTATAATTAATTAAGGACTAGGACAAGGAATAAGACTCCATGTTCAGATCTGAACAGGTACTAAGCCTAGTCCTAGACTACAGTTCCCTTTCAATGGGAAATCTCTATTGAACATCCTGTGTAGTCTGGTTTAATCTCTGTCTGGGAAATTTTCCTGTCTGGGAAAGGATTAAAGACTAACCCATGGATTTAGACAAAAAAGTGACTCAAGAGTCATAGTAGAGTTTATGACCAGATCTTTAGCATGGGGTCTAAGACTAACATAGAGATTAAATGAAGACCTTGGACTAACACAGTGCTTAAAACTACTATCTAAAATGTCAGACTTGGCTTTAAGTCTATGTCTAATACTTAACAAGCTTATTACTTAGGGCAAAGGCTTAACGATTGATTTGAACTTAAGACAAACAAAAGGATTTAAGACAAGGGTTTATGTCTAAAACAGGGATTTAAAGAAGTTCAGGATTAAACACCCCTTGAGTTTAAGAATCTCTTGGGTTTAGGTCTGAAGGCATACTTGGCCAGTAATTCACCTTTATCTTTAGCTTCCTCAGCAAAGCAGATGTTATATTGCTGGTGTGTTTGGGGCCATACAGCCCCAGTCCATGATGCAACCACCACCATGCTTGCTCCTCACCAGGACACCATCACATATGCTGAGCCAAACTATCTGAGCCAAACTAGTTTGTCTTGATCCAGTAATTCATGACTGCTTTTCTTTAGCAAACTTCTTGTGGGCTTTTTTGTATATCAGTTTCAGAAGAGGCTACCTTCTAGGACAGTGCCATGCAGACATTGGGTGAAGCCAAGGCCTAAAACTAACACACAAGACTGTAGACAAGATTTAAAGAACAGCATGTATGTTATGACTAAGCCTTGAGACTAAAACATGACTTAACAAAACAAAGCCTAACTGTAACCCAGAGGTTAGAACTAGGCCTACAGGGGCTTGGGCTAATAACTACTTAAGGTTTTTGGTCTATGATTTAAACGCAACGCAGGGATTACAATTAGATTTCATAGATTAATCTTTCTTTTTCTTTAAAGGCAAGGCCTTGATATGGTATTATTGGAACACACTCTCGCACATCAGTGTGTGTATGTGTGTGTGTGACTCTCAGTGGGACTCAAGGACATTTTAGCTTTTTATCGCTTGGTTCCCATCAGTCCTCAGCTCCCAAGGTCGCGGAGTCTGAGTGCGGGAGGGTTCCCCTGGGGCGAGCGGCCTGCTCTCTGATCTTTCTCTCTCTCTCTCATCTTGCTTTCTCTCTGTTCTATCGCTCGGCCAGCCGCCCTCCGCACCCTGGTCAGTGTTCAGTCCTGACTCACAGAGTGACCGCTAAACTCCTCTGACAGATCTGAAAGGATTCATGCCCTTCTCCTGTCTGTGTCTCTGACTGTGTGTCAAATCAAGCACTTCTAATACTTCTGGTGCTTCTAGTGCACTAGCTACATGTGGATGTGGTGTATTAGCACCTACAGGGGTTGGACAATGAAACTGAAACACCTGTCATTTTAGTGTGGGAGGTTTCATGGCTAAATTGGAGCAGCCTGGTGGCCAATCTTCATTAATTACACATTGCACGAGTAAGAGCAGAGTGTGAAGGTTCAATTAGCAGGGTAAGAGCACAGTTTTCTCAAAATATTGCAATGCGCACAACATTATGGGTGACATACCACAGTTCAAAAGAGGATAAATTGTTGGTGCACATCCAGGGTAATGTCAGCATACCACCAAGAAGGACGAACCACATCCAACACGATTAACTGTGGACGCTGTAAGAGGAAGCTGTCTGAAATGGATGTTCAGGTGCTAACCCTGGATTGTATCCAAAAAACATAAAACCACGGCTGCCCAAATCACGGCAGAATTCAATGTGCACCTCAACTTTCCTGTTTTCAGCAGAACTGTCCGTCAGGACAATAAATTATTGTGGTTTGATCCAGGTGTTTCAGTTTCATTGTCCAACCCCTGTAGATCGTGGGACCTGATCTAGGTGATGTTTTAGAAGGACACTTTCCTCACAGTTTGCACTTATTGGCCACAGGCTGCTTGCCTGGCCAGAGGGGAGGAGCCACAGGTAAGCAAGCAATGTGCCCTGTTTTTTGGGACTAACCTGTAAAAGTCTTGTTTTTAATTTACCACTTTTTGTGTTCATTTGTCAGGAACAGAAATGGTGTTCCCAGGGCAGTTTGACCTGGTGCATGTTGAATTATCTAAAAGATGTCTGAAACCAACATAATTCTAACAAGCCATGTGAATATTTTATTACTAACTCCACTGCTAAGTATTATCAGTATAGTCAATATTTAGTGCAGTGGTGCTTCTCACCTATAACAGGTAAGGGTTCAATTAGGATAATTCACTCGAGAGATAGTTGCAGGCTAAATTACTTACATTTTTTTTTACTAAACTCTGTGGTCCTCCGGTAATTTTAGTCCTGTCCGGACGCACATCTCTTAGTTTTGTCCCCTTGTGTTAATAAAATAAACATTTTTAAAATAATAAAATAGCTATTTGTCCACTGCCACGCACCATAAATACCCTTTTGGCACATGTTTTCATGGAGATCCACGTAAACACAACAGCGAATGGAAAGGGAGGAGCTACTGAACGCGATGTCACGAGACCGAAAAAGCCTAAAAATAAGTCCGGATGCAAGAGTTTTAGCACTGAGTAGAAGTGTCAAATATTTTTCACAGATGTCCCCCTAAGAAACTAATCCCGTCAGGGTAGGGCTTAAGGCCAACACTGAGCTTTAAAGCAGCACTAGGTAGGATTTTCTTGATTTTTGATCTTTTTTAAAGAAGTAAAATTACAGCTTGAGACTCACTGCAGCGCTGCATTGAGGTGTAACAGGAGGAATAGCGGTGCTCTCGTGTCTGTGCAGGGGCTCCTCTGAGCTCAAACCAGACTCTGTAAGTTTTCCGAGGCGGCCACGACCAACGCTTGCGAGAACTGCGACCTGCTTTCCAACCTTTAGTTCTAATGAAACATTTATTACACTCTGCAACCGTAGGGGGAGCCCACAAGCACAAAATTTCAATCCTACCTAGTGGAGCTTTAAAACAAGGCCGGAAAACATGGCTAGAGGAGTTGTGGTTGTGTTGGACGATATGTCCTCAAATCAGTATCATGATTTATTGAATATTTTCCCTCATTTGCGAGTATTTTAGTGTGCTAAGTGTCTGTGCTCTTTGTCATCCATCTAAATTCCATTAAATTAGGTTCCGTGCAAAATTACAGCAATGAGCAAATTACATCAATGAGATGTTCTTAATGTAGGTTTTCATTCCAACTTTTTGTTATATGCTTAGTCTTAGAATTTGATGTGGAGGAATATCGGTGTTCCACTGACAGCCCTGACCTCTTAATTCCCTGAACACCTTCAGAATGTTCCATAAGAATGTCCTTGATTTTGGAATGGGAATGGGAATGGGATGTCCAATCAGCAGCTCATGGTCAGGTGATGCGCTTGTTGGAGTGTGTGTGAGATGTTTGTCTGCATTACTCTGGACGCTGCTGTGTAATGGATCTGTCAGTGTGTGGATGCTTTTCTCGTGCTGGCTGCTGTTTGCTCTTGTTGTGAGGCAGACCATCTGCTTGCCGGTGAGGGTGGGCTATTTTCAACTGCGTTGACACACTGGAATACATGTAGCTTCTACACACAAACACACACACCCACACATATTATATTCACACACACACACACACACAGCGTAATGTAAAGCTGTAGGGTCTCTCTGTTTACCTTGCTTCTTCTCAGTCTTGGAAGCCAATCTCTCTGTCCCTGTCTCTCTGCGTAACACACACACACACACACTCTCACACTCTAAAAGATTAGATAGCGGTATTTGGTGGGCTCTGGTCCTCTATCTTGTGTCACTGCAGGTGGTCCTGTTTGGATAGGCCAGGATCAGGGGTCAGAGGAGGCTGACCTTTGATCTCCTTGAGGCCGTCGTCCATTAGGCGCTGATGGGAAGACGTCAGTGGCCACCCTGTGATGATCATTAGTCTTCTGATGGGTCGGTCATCCCCCCCCAACTGTGCAGCCCCCCCCACCAAGCCCACTAAAGCACCTTTTACACATGTACTTTTACAAGGGAATTTTATGGTCTTAAATGGATGTATTTTGAAGGTACTTAGACTTTTATTTCAATGCAGAGAGTAATTTGTTTGTGTGCTTTGGGTCATTGTCCTGCTGCAGAACCCAAGTATGTCTGCGCTTGAGGTCACAAACAGACAGCCAGACATTCTCCTTCAGGATTGTCTGGTAAACAGCAGAATTCATGGTTCCATCTATTACAGCAAGTTCTTCAGGCCCTGAAGCAGCAACACAGCTCCAGACATCACACTACCACCACCATGTTTTACATTCAGTATGATGTTCTTTTTCTGAAATTATCTGTTCGTTTTACACCAGATGTAACAGGACACACACCTTTAAAAAAAGTTTCACTTTTGTCACGTCAGAATGCAGAGAGTAATACTGTGTTTCAAGCTTTGTCTGGTCAGTTTTATTTGGCTCATTAATTAACATCCATTCCAACACATTCCAACAACAGTTGAGACGGAGAAACAAAAACAAAAGGCTAGAAATGTAAATGGTACTAATAGAACAGATGCATTACAGGAGCAGTATGCAACTAATTGAATGCTAAACGTGTTTCTGAGCCATTTTTCTGAGTGATTTTCTGTACAGAATCAGTACATTCTGTTTTAGTGCACTTTAGTCACCTGAGGGCCCGAAGATCACCAGCATCCAGTATTGACTGTCAGCTTGGTAATATGCACCCAGGGATTTGATAATGTTATGCACTACTGCTGGGTGGTTTACCGATTCATCCGGTATATATTGAAACTTAAAACCAGTATGCATTTATTCACATCCCGCCATACCACTAGAGGCGCTGCGGAGAGCTGTGTAGAACAGCACCGCCAAAGAAGCATACCAGCATACTAGTTTGTTAGGATAACAAGCTAACACACTGGAGTAATAGTATCTCAGCTCTGTGGAGTCAAACGTCGTCTCACTTTGTTCTGCCTGTAGAGAAATGAGAACAACACTTTATCTGAAAAGCTCCTGTTGCTGTTCCTTGCAATGTAAGTGTTTTTATCCAGTAAAATAGAAAAACTACAGCAAACAGCAATTATTCACGCAAAAAAAGAGACAAATGGAATTGCACAATCAATCCACAGCTCAGAAAAAAAGTTCCTCTTGTCTCCCAGACGAGCTCAGAAATGGTCCAGAAATGGCACTTTCTATGGGCTGCTATGATGTTAGATGTTTGATATGGCATTGCTGAGTGGTTGATATGATATCCCAGGTGAATGCTTGGGTATTGCTAGATGATGGCTTAGTAATTTCTAGGGTATCCTAGTTGGTTGCTAGGGTGTTGCTAGTGTAATAGTATCCTCACTAGCTTGTGAACCCCATTCATTCATATGGAAAGATCCAGAAACTGGACGTCTAAAAGCTGTATAAAAACCAGAATTACACAATCAGATGAAACAATCTGGAGTTGGAACAGTGTCAAAATCTCAAAGTTCTCAGACATCATTAGACCTGAGGCCTTAAAGGGGATGTATGTAGACTTTTTGTGTGCTTTTGTTTCGCCATTTGGGTCTCTACTGCCCCTATTAACACTATAAGTGTGAAAAAGAGATCCTTCAATTTTCTGTGATTTTTCTCTGAAATCATATTCTTCCTTGAGCCGTGATATCAAAATAAGGAACCTGCATAGAACCACCCTGGCGCCAACCCTCACCCATCAACACCCACCAGAGCCCCACCCACTAGATCAGTTGGAGAAATGCCATTTTGGTCATTTAGTTTGAGACCCTCAGACAGTACATCAAAGGATTAGCCAGCAGACTTCGTCTGTATGTGGGATCTGTATCTACTGTTCATGGCAAGTCAGCAGATGAGGTAGATGTAAGTAATTTCAAATAATGCATCTTATGCTCCCATCGCAGTGAAACATGAACTTATTCATGTTTTGCTATTTAGCACAAGCTAACAAGAAAGCATGGTAAATGCTCAGTGTATACATGCTGTGGCCAGCAACAGATTATTTTAATAAAAGTGATCGAGTCCTTAAATGACTTATTCTGAAAGGGACTGAATAATGAAATCCAAGGTGATTGCTGTGGCTTCAATTTGTAGGGTATCATATGTGGTTGCAGTTTTGTCCCTGGCGGTTGCAAGGGTTGCAAAGTTACATATAAATCCACATTTTCTATAGAAATGTGGCTGCTATGGAGCCAGGTGAATGCTTGGGTGGTGCCAGATGATTTCTAAGTAGTTTCTAGGGTATCCTTGGATGGTAGGCAGTAAGCAGCTGTGTCTTTAAGTTGAGAATGAGTTCATTAGTGAGAACCGCAAAGAACCATTAAGGTCTGTATCTCTCCAGCGATTAACAAACGATGCCAAGCTAACCTCTCAGGAGCGTTCTTTAGGTGGATTTCCCTGAAAATGAAGCACAGTCTGTCTGGCATTCCATAAAGGCAGGTGGCATCCGAAAGTGGGTCACTGCCGATGATTTGACTTGTGGCAGTTGAGTTCCTGGAATGTCTTGTTTATCTTGAAGAGACAGAACAGGAGGAGTGTATGGATTTCCAAAAGTTCAGGGAAGCACAGTATTCTAGAAAGGATTCACAGGATTCTAGGCAAACATGGTGAGGACCCTTGAAACAGAAGGGGCCTTGGGATTAAAAACTGCAGTTGACAGCTAAAATTGGAAATTGAGAACTTTCTACTGGTAGACTGGGCATTCATTTGTTAGCTGGTACAGGCAGGTGATGTTTCATTGTGGGTCACCGCTGATGATTTGACTTGTGGCAGTTGAGTTCCTAGAAAGCCTTGTTTATCCTGAAGAGACAGAACAGGATGAGTGTATGGATTTCTACGTTTTCAAGAAGCACAGAATGGGCTGAGCATGACTGAGCATCACTGCAGTGTCTTTCAGAATGCAAGAACGCCGTTCCTCCGATGTTCAGGGAAGCACAGCAATCTAGAAACACACCACCTAGACGGGATTCTAGGCAAACATGGTGAGGACCCTCCAAACAGAAGGGGCTTTGGGATTAAAAGCTGCAGTTAAAAGATGAAATTCAGAATCAAGAAGTTTCTACTGATAGAATGGGCACTAATTTGTTACCTAGTACATGCAGATGACATTTGAAAGTAGGTCACTGCCGATAATTTGACTTGTGTCAGTTGAGTTGAGTTCCTGGAAAGCCTTGTTTTTCCTGAATAGACAGAACAGGAGGAGTGTATTGATTTCCAAATGTTCAGGGAAGCACAGCAATCTAGAAACACGTCGTCTAGAAGAGATTCAAGCTAAACATGGTGGGGACCCTCCAAACAGAAGGGGCCTTGGGATTAAAAGCTGCAGTTAAAAGCTAAAATTCAGAATTAAGAAGTTTCTACTGGTAGAATGGGCACTAATAAGTGACCCACTTTCAAATGTCATCAGCATGTACCAGGTAACAGTCAATGATTTGACTCGTTACAGTTCAGTTCTTAGAAAGCCTTGTTTACCCAGGAGAGAACGAACAGGAGACATGTATGGATTTCCAAAAGTTCAGGGAAGCACAGCAATCTAGAAACACACTGTCTAGAAGGGATTGTAACTAAACATGGTGAGGACCCTCGAAACACAAGGGGTCAGCTAAAAGTTGAAATTAATACATTTCTACTGGTAGAATGGGCACTAATTTGTTTGCTGGTTCATGCAGATGACATTTGAAAGTGGGTCACTGCTGATGACTTGATTTGTGGCCGTTGAGTTCCTAGAAAGCCTTGTTTTTCCTAAAGAGACAGAATAGGAGAAGTGTATGGATTTCCAAATGTTCAGGGAAGCACAGTATTCTAGAAACACGGCAACTAGAAGGGATTCTTTCCGAACATGGTGAGTCTCCTCAAAATACAAAGGGCCTTGGGATTAAAAGCTGGAGTTAAAAGCTAAAAGTTGGAATTAAGAAGCTTCTACTGGTATAATGGGCACTAATTTGTTACCTGGTTCATGCAGATGACATTTGAAAGTGGGTCACTGCCGATGACTTGATTTGTGGCCGTTCCTAGAAAGCCTTGTTTTTCCTGAAGAGACAGAATAGGAGGAGTGTATGGATTTCTAAGTGTTCAGGGAATCACAGAATGGGCTGAGCATGACCGAGCGTCACTGCAGTTTCTTTCAGAATGCAAGAACGCCGTTCCTCCACTGGGAGAAACCTGATTATCCCGTCACGTGCAGAGCGAGCTGTTTTCATACGGCGTGGCAGAAAGCAAACACTCTGGAAACTTCTTTGTGGTCATGTATTTTTCTGTCTGCTGCTGCTACTGATGGAACGTTGAAAACCCTGCGTTATATTTACAGTAATTTCAATTGAGGAATTGAGAGAAGATTGCAGACGTTTATAACTGTGGTGTAAACTTACACCACAGTTATAGACTGTGGTTTAAGACAAGTGTTTAAGACAAACACAGAGCTCTAAACTAGGTTTAAAACAAGTTTATGTCCTAAACGTAGAATAGGGTTTAACACTAATGCAGGGTTTAAGAATAAGGCAGATGTCTAAAGCTTTAAACTAAGGTTTACTAAACTAAGGTTTAGGTCTATCAGAGTGCTTAGAACTAGAGCTTTAGTTTTTTTTTCCCAGTTTTTGGATTAATTTTAGCAATTTAAACTGGCTTAAGACTAACACCGACTTTAAGACAAGTGTAGGGCTTAATACTAACATAGGCCTTTGAGACGAGGTATTTAGGCTGATGTAGGGCTTGAGGCTAAATGGGCCTTTAAGACTAGGGTTTAAAACTAGTATAAGGCTTAATACTATAAACTCCTTCTAAGATTTGCGTTTAAGACTAGCCCTGGCATTTTAAGACTAAAACTAGGCTTTAAGACTTGGGTTTAAGACTTATATAAGGCTTAATAATAAAAATAAGACATTTAAGGCTAGCGTTTAAGACCAGCACAAGTTTTAACACTAGGCTAAAACTAAAACTAGGCTTTAAGACTTGGGTTTAAGACTAGTGTAATACTTAATACTAAAGTCGTCTAGGACTAGGGTTTAAGAATAGTATAAGGCTTAAGACTAACACAGTACTTTATGTTTACACTTAAAAATAAGTGTAAGGCTTAAGACTAATATAGTCCTTTGAGACTAGGTATTCAGGCTGGTATAGTGATTGAGACTAAAATGGACCTTTAAGACTAGGGTTTAAGACTAGCATAGGGCTTAATACTATAAAAGACATATAAGACTAGCAAAAGTTTTAAGGCTAAAACTAGGGTTTAAGACTAGTATAAGGCTGACACTGGACTTTAAGACAAGGGCTTAATACTAACATAGACCTTTGAGACTAGGTATTCAGGCTTGCATAGGGCCTGAGTCTAAAATAGGCTTTTTTAAGATTAGGGTTTATGACTAGCATAGGGCTTAGTACTAAAAACATTTAAGACTAGCACAAATTTTTCAGACTAGTATAAAGCTAACGCTAGACTAGGGCTTAATACTAACTAAAAAGGCCTAAAACTAGGATTTAAAACTAGAGTTTAAGACTAGCATTGGGCTTAATACTACAAAAGACATTCAAGACTTGCATTTAAGACTAGTACAAGTTTTAAGACAAGTGTAGAGCTTAACAGTAACATAGGTTCTTGAGACTAGGTATTCAGGCTGGTATAGAGCTTAAGACCAAAATAAGCTTTTAAGACTAGCATTGGGCTTAATACTATTAAAGACATTTAAGACTAGCACTAGTCTTAGGACTAAAACTAGGGTTTAAGACTAGCATTGAGCTTAATACTACAAAATACATTCAAGACTTGCATTTAAGACTAGCACAAGTTTTAAGACAAGTGTAGAGCTTAACAGTAACATAGGTCATAGAGAATAGGTATTCAGGCTGGTATAGAGCTTGAGACCAAAATAGGCTTTTAATACTATTAAAGACATTTAAGACTAGCACTAGGACTAAAACTAGGGTTTAAGACTAGTATAAGGCTGACACTGGACTTTAAGACAAGGGCTTAATACTAACATAGATCTTTAAGACTAGGTTTTCAGAGGCTTGTGTAGGGCCTGAGTCTAAAATAGGCTTTTTTAAGACTAGGGTTTATGACTAGCATAGGGCTTAATACTATAAACATTTAAGACAAGCACACGTTTTTAAAACTAGTATAAAGCTAACACTAGACTTAAAACAAGACTAGGGCTTAATACTAACTAAAAAAGGCCTAAAACTAGGATTTAAAACTAGAGTTTAAGATTAGCATTGAGCTTAATACTACAAAAGACATTCAAGACTTGCATTTAAGACTAGCGAAAGTTTTAAGACAAGTGTAGAGCTTAACAGTAACATAGGTTCTTGAGACTTGGTATTCAGGCTGGGATAGAACTGAGACAAAAAAAATAGGCTTTTAAGACTAGCATTGGGCTTAATACTATTAAAGATATTTAAGACTAGCACTAGGACTAAAACTAGGGTTTAAGACTAACACAGCTTTAAGCCAGCAGGCTGTAGTGAGTGGAAACAGCATTAAGGCTCAGTTTTTGCGTGCACAGGCTTTATAGCTGTCAGTGTGTGATGTCTCTGGTGATCACTGGTGGATTGTGTGGTTTGAGACTCTCTCTGCCAACACCATCACATCTTCTGATCTCAGTGTGTGTGTGTGTGTGTATATATCTGTATGTGTGTGTGTGTGTGTGTGTGTGTGTGTGTATCGGTGTGTGTGGTGCTGGTTTGGCTGGAGGTCAGTGTGAATGGCCGGAGACGGCGCTGATGCTGGTGCGGTGTGACAGGGCAGGTGACCCGCTGACAGGGCCGTGTCCTCGGCTGTCTCTACTCCTGTTCCAGCAGAGGACGAGTGTGTCCTGAGCTCCGCGGGGGGACAACCTTTCAGCTTCCTGCAGAAACACCTCTGGAAGGGTCAGCTCTGACTGCTGAGAGTGCGCCACGGGGGAGCCCCACAACTTCAAACCAATCAGGGGTTTTGGACTTTTAGGGTGGTTTTGTTGGGTTTAAAGGGCTTATATCTCAAGCTGCATTTCAGTAGGCTGTGGGCTGCATCAAAACTAGTGATACCCCAACATTAGGAGGGTGAAGACTAGCACACGCCTCCTCTGATACATGTGAAGTCAGACACCGCCTTTATTTTTAACTGCTGCTGATGCAGCATTGCAGAATAGCATCACAGTGCACTCGGACGAAAGCGCAGTGACACAGTTTCGATACATCAGCTCACAGACGCCTTGTGCTGATCGACATCACCCTAGGAATGATGAGGGAAGAAGAGTGCCATCTACTGTACCCACCCAGAGAGAGCAAGGCCAATTGTGCTCTCTCAGGGCTCCTGCAGTTGATGGCAAGCTGCATGACCGGGATTCAAACCAGCAATCTCCTGATCATAGTGGGAGAGCTTTAGACTGCTGAGCACTTGACCACTCTGCGCCCAAAATTAATTTTCAGATCAAGAAACTACTGACAGATTTAGATTTTTTTTATGGTCTATGCCTTTGCCTTTAATGTAACAGGAACATATTATTTTCAGTAAGCAAGTCTTACACCAGGCTTAAGACTAGGGCTTGAGTATAAATCAGTGCTTTAGACTTGGGTTCAACACAAACACATGGAAACTCGAGTTGTTTCGGGTCCCAGCAGCCGTTATCATGTCTGCTTTACTCTTTTAGATCTCTGCATCTTTCAGGGGGTTTTGAAGACTTCCTCTAACAGCTTCACTGAAGAGCTTCAACCTCTGCTGTTGCTTCTTTTGTGAAGAACAAAGTCGTGTTGAGTGTTGAAAAGACGACAGAAGCTTTTCTCAGACACCTTCATCCGAGCGCTGTGAGAAACAGAAGGTGCCAGACTTTGAAGCCCTGGACTGAAACATCTCGTAATAAATATCTGTCTGCTCTCTCTCTGCTGGTGCTTCTCTCAAAGGTCATGCAGTGTTTCTTCTGTTGTCTTGTTTTGAGACTTGATAATGCATTGATCGGCCACAACATTATAACCCTGGGAAAGTGAAGTCAATAAAAACGATGATCTTGTTCAATTGGTTCTTTTTAAGAAATATACACTTTGTTCCGAATTATTATTCTCAGAGTTTCCTTAATGGTTAGTGCAAATGACAGTCAGTATAATTTCAAGTCATGACCCGTTAAGTATAAATCCAATTTTATTAAACAAACCTCCAATGATAACAGTAATTTCTTTTAATTAAAAAAACTCAAAATGCACTGTTTCAAATTATCATGCACAACAGAGTTTCAAAACATTTTATAGGTTGGAAAGAAGTTCAGGTTTTTATTTGAAGTGTTCACATTTACTAAAAACAAAAGCTTAGTTACATGTCTTTTTTATTTTATTTCTAATTTGTATCCCATTTTCTCCCCAATTTACACGGCCAATTACCCAACCCAATCATTAGGACTCCCCCTATCACTAGTAAAGCCCCAACACACCAGGAGGGTGAAGACTAACACATGCCTCCTCCGATACATGTGAAATCAGCCATCAACTCTTTTCAAACTGTGCTCTGAATCAGCTACAAATCTCTTCACAGTATGATGATCACGCTTACGTTTTCCTGAAATATCTAATGTTTTCATACCTTGTTCAAGGCATTGCACTATTTGACTCTTTTCAGCAGCAGAGAGAGAAAACCTGTGGCCTGCTTAATAATGTGAAACTGTGAGTGCTATTGAGTTTTTATTTTTTTTAAATTCTCTTATCTTCACTTAGAAATTGACTGTCATATGCATTAACCATTTAAAAAATCTGAGAAACACATCACTTTCACAATAATTTGGAACAAAGTGTATACAGTATTGGGCAGCAAGTGAACAGTCGGTTCTTAAACGTGATGTGTTGAAGCAGGGAAAATGGGCAAAGATAAGCGTCTGAGACAGAAGGCAAAAAACAAACTCGTCTTTTTGGGCTGGGTATTACCACTGATTTACAGAATCAATTGGATTCCAAATCACAAGGTCCCAAGGGCTGCATAATATTGAAAAAAAATATACATTGGGATAGTTTGCTGTTCTGCGATATGTAATGCAATATTGAAAAAAAATGGCAAGTTTCATTAAATTTCACTATATGTCAGTAATCCAACATGTCATTATGTTATGATATAAAAAATCATAATATATATACAGTATGAATAATGAATTGTGATGAATTGAATTGTAATCTCTGTATTGTGATTCATATTGTAACAAGTCCTGGTTAAAACTCATCCCTACTGTCATCTGTCCTGATGCTACTGTTGTTAGTAGTGTTGTTGTGTTGAGAGCACTTAAAATTGATGGTTTCTTTGATTTTAGCAAATTGAAAACCTCTGGAGTATAATCAAGAGGAAGATGGATGATCACAAGCCATCAAACCAAACTGAACTGCTTGAAATTTTGCACCAGGAGTAAAGGCATAAATTTATCCAAAAGCAGTGTGTAAGACTGGTGGAGGAGAACATGCCACGATGGATAAAACTGTGATAAAAAAAACAGGGTTATTCCACCAAATATTGATTTCTGAACTTTTAAATCTTTATGAATATGAACTTGTTTTCTTTGCATTATTTGAGGTCTGAAAGCTCTGCTTCTTTTTTGTGTTATTTCAGCCATTTTTCATTTTCTAAAATACATTTTTTTTATTTGGAATTTGGGAGAAATGTTCATAGTTTATAAAAACAACAATGTTCATTTTACTCAAACATAAACCTATAAATAGCAAAATCAGAGAAACTGATTCAGAAACTGAAGTGATCTCTTCATTTATTACAGAGTTGTATTCTGCTTTGACGCTGATGATGTTGTTGTTAGTAGTGTTGTTATATTGTCTGGATGATCTGTCCTGTTCTGATGCTGGTACTGTTATAGTTGTTGTTGTTGGTGCTGGTGGTGATGATGATGATGATGCTGATGATGATGCTGATGATGATGATGTTGTTGTTGTTGTTAGCATGGGGGCGTGGTCTGATCTGCTGATTTGTTCAGTGTGAGCTGTAGTTTCAGGCTCTCTCTCGCTCAGCTCGGCTCTGAACATGAATAATGGAACATTCATGGCAGCTTCACTTTTTCTGGACGCCTGCTGACATGAAAGAGAAGGCAGATTTGTGAAACACACACACACACACACACACACACACACCCTTCCCTACCTCACACTCTCTCCTTTCTTTCTTTTGCAGGCGTTTCTTTGGGTTGGGATCATTTTCCTCCAGATTGGATCTTTGAGGAGGAACAGAAGCTGCAGGTAAACACTGCCATTTACAGCCTGTTTACAATCAGTACCAGCAAGTCTTATCTGAGAATCAGCCTTAAAGATATAGGTGCATTTTCCCAAAAAGGGATTACCGTATTTTACGGAATATAAGGTACACCGTATTATGAGGCGCACTATTAATGAATGTCTAGTTTCTGGTCTATTTTGATACATAAGGCACACTAGATTAGGCAACAGTAGTAAGGAACACGGGTGTCACCATGTTTCCATTTTAATTAATGTAATTCTCTAATTCTTAAAAAAAACCTATATATTTTTTTCAAAGTCAAACGAGTGTTGGATGTTAATCTAGCAGCGCTTAGGAACCCTGAGTGTTTCGTAACCAAGAGTGCTATTAGCTAGCGGTTCGTCCCACTTACCTTGTTTTAACACAGTAAATACAGACTTCAGTCCGATATATTCACCTCTAAATGGTGGTTAGCGGCTAATGCTAATGCTGCTCCAGCCTCGGTGTTAGAGAAACTTCAATGAAACCCCTGTAAAACGCTGTACTACTCCTTACAACCTGACTGGTAAAATTCATATATAGATTGGATCAAGGCGCATTGATGATTTTTGGGAAAATTAAAGGATTTTAAATGCACCTTATAGTGAGAAAAATGTGGTAAGTTTAATCTTGAACTACACAGAATTTTGAATGGAGATCTCCAATTGAAAGAAAAAAAAAATCTGGAACTAGTTCTGGAACTGGAACAGCTTATATTACAAGCGGTCTGTTTATATTTCAACAAATGTCTTGCAAGTAAAATAAATTGTAAAAGGCAAAAAAAAAAATACCTACAATAATCAATGCTGCCAGTTGCCATAGTAATCAACTATAGTACTAAACAGTGTTCTTCTTGCTTATGGGTTATAATTGATTTGATTAGTTATTTAAAACTAGTTTTTTTTTTACCTTTTAGAATATTTGATCCACTTGAGATGAAACCACCTCATCCGTTTTATTATTACCCAATATTAGGAGATGTTTTTAAACATCAGATTTTAAAATAATTGCAAAATGTATTTTTTTTTATTTGCTTTGACTTTTTTAATCTATTTTTTCATATTGTTTTTTGAAAAAAAAAAGAGCAGTATTGCAGTATTACTTTTAACAAATCCCATATTTCACCAGGTATTTTATTAGATTAGGTATTTTTACATTGACTTCCACTGAAAATGTGATTGCATTTTACCTTTTATTTATTTATTATTTACATGATCTACCCTATATAATACCTTATAGAGACTGTCATAATTATGTATCTTCACATACATAATACATAAATATGTGAAATCATAAAGACAAGTTTCTAAATAACATATTAGTATCTTTGTTCTTATGATCTTATGAACATGTATTAAATCATTATGACACCTCTTCTTTCTCTCTCTCTCTCTCTCTTTCTCTCTCTCTCTCTCCGTGAGTACTTATAAGCTATTATACAAGCTTATAATGGCCATTATAATGTATGATGCATGCAATCAAATGCCTTATAAATGCATTCATAATGCATTATGAATACAGGACTCATAAGAAGTGTTACCAAAAGGTCTTTATAAATACAAAACACTTTTTATTAAAGGGCATCATTCATAATGACACTTCATTTTTTTATACAGGCTCATTCCAAATGCCTGTTGTTATAAATGTGTCTTTGGTCAATTTGATGCAGTTCCATCCTATACAGTTGAAATGAGCCTTATATAAAATATAAGTATAATATATGTAATAGCATTATTCCATTTGTCATTTAGATGTCATGAAGCCTTTTGAATGCCTCTACTTATTAAAGTACTATCAGAATAGAATAGGTTATTTAGTGCATAAACTGTACTTGTGTTAGGACCTGCTTATGTATAGAACCTTCAAATGAAGTACAATAGTAATAATAAAAATAATAATAATAGTGATAATAAAAAGAATTAGAACAAAGCCCGTGCACAGTGTACGTATGGGCTCAGTTGTCTGTGTTTTCTCTGCCTCTCAGTGGGGGATTTGCTCTGTAGACTCAAGCAGATGTTTATTATTTCAGCCCCAGCAGCTCTTTATTGAGCACAAATGAAGTTATGTTGATGGGAGTGTGTGCTGGATAAACCCCAGAATGCTCTTGGCTGGACTCTTTATTGCTGTTGGAGACGTGACCTGTGGCCTCTTCAGGTCAGACGTGTGTGTGTGTGTGTGTGTGTTTTGTTACGAACGCTCTTCTCTGTTCGTTTTTGTAGCTTAATTGAATTTAAATTGTCTGCTTATTATGAGAGGATTTTATAAGGAAAGTTATTGAGACCTTTCTATTAACCTGTGTTTGTGAACTTCAGGAAATAAAACTCTGCACGTCACGCTCATAAAATCACTTCTGAGAATCAGGCACTGAGTTTACAGGAGAGGCTTTAATACCAAGCAACTTCTAGATATTGTTTTTTTATTATTATTATTAAATTCACCTGTAATTTTGCATTTTGTGAGTTTAAGTTAATAAACTCACAATAATAATATTCTAAATCATATATTTAAACTTTGTGTTGTGGCTGGACAGGACTCAGACATGCGCAGATGCAGCATTTTTAAATAAGGGTTGAGCACAAAATATATGAGCACAAATATTAGTCAAAATGAGCAAGGTCAACACTGGTAAACAGCAGCAAGAGGGAGCAAACATACCAAATACGAGAATAAGGCAAAAAAAAAAATCAGGGGAGATAAATACAAAACAACGTCGGAAACTAAATAGATAACACAGGCAAAGGGGAAAATGCTTTGTACGCAGAAACTCCAACAATACCCGGCGAGGAGTTAGTGAAGTGTGGGTGTATATATAATGCGTGTAACAGGTGAAATCAATATTCAGGTGATTTGGCTTCCTGGTATTGCCTCGTGAATGGGAGTGATGTCAGTGTGTGGTGCATTCTGGGTTTTGTAGTGTGGAAGATTGAGATCGCAGGTAGATCTGAGTGAGGGAGAGACAGGAGTGCTTTCAGCACCAGGCCTAACAATTTATAATAAAACTAACACATGCTTCCTCTGATACATGTGAAGTCAGCCACCGCTTCTTTTCGAGCTGCTACTAATGCAGCATTGCCGAGGAAAGCGTAGCGACTCGGTTCCAGGACATCAGCTCACAGGCGCCCTGTGCTGCGGACATCACCCTAGGAGCGATGTGGTGAGAGAGCACCATCTACCCACCCAGAGGGAGCAGGGCCAATTGTGCTCCCTCTGACTGACGGCAGCTTGATTGCAAAGCTACATGAACGGGGGTTCGAACCTGCGACCTCCCGCTCATAGATTTACGATGGAGCTCCGTCACTTTATGCTGGGGGGCTTTATACCTCTCTTGCCCACACTTGGCAGTAGGTACAGTAATCTGAAACAACATGCCTAATACTGTGTAGACCCCCCTTGTGGCACCAGACTAGCTCTGATCCATCGAGGCATGGACTCCACAAATTTTAGAAAGTGTCCTGTGGTATCTTGGCAACTTAACTTAACTAGAAAGTAGCAACAGTTCCATTAAATACTGCAAGTTATGAGGTGGAACTTCCATGAGCATCAATTAGCCTTGATGCAATAAGGTGCCAGCGACCCTGCTGCAGGTTTACCAGTTGTCCTTCCCTGGTACACACTTTAATTACGTTGCAGTGGAGTGTTTTCTGGCTGTGTGTGTGTGTGTGTGTGTGTGTGTGTGTGTGCCAGTCAGCGGGGGATTTTCCTATCATGCTCTCCATCTCAGCCGGGATTACTCGAGGTTATTGTGTCTCTGTTTGAAATAAAGATAATAAAGGAGCTTCCAGACTGAGAGCAGATTAACGTCATCCACTCAGATGCTACACTGCCAACCTAAGTCTGTACTAGTGCTGGACGATATGACCTCAAATCAGTATCACAATTAATTGAACGTGTTTTGACAATTTGTCCAAAGAATGGTGGAAAAAGGAAGTTGCTCTAGTTGTAGTAGTAGGCAGTATGGGCAACAATTCACTACATAGGGCTCTATTTTTGCTATCTATATATGAGCCATCAACCGTGCATTGTGTAGCATGATTTAGGGTGTGTCAGTGTGTGTTTGCTATCATAACGACAGGAAAAGTACACATTGCATGACTCGAAAAGGCATGTACTAGTAATTAATCATGTGTGTGTTTTGGCAGGACACGCAATAAACCAATCAGCCAGCGTGTCACTTGCTTTTCCCTTTAAGAGCCAGATGTGGATTGCTATTTAAACAGCGCAGCTAAAGCAGGTAGAGTTTAGCATTCAATGCTTTTAATACTGTATATAGCCGAGTTACCAGCTTCAAAGGGGTCAAATTAGTAGGTAAGATAAGATAAGAAAGGTAAAATAAGGCCCATAGTATTTAAATTGACTTAAATACGTAAACTGACCAATGAATTGACTTTTAGCTTTTTTTCTTTTTAGAAACAGTAGTCTTTGTAGTCCTTGTATTTTGTTATACTCTGTTTGAGTGCATTGGAAACCCTGCCACTTTCTGTTTTTGTCCACCCACTGAGGTATTTATACCACAGTCTGAACTAAACCACATTTTTTTTTTTAGAATTCACACTTAAATAATGATGTCATGTATGACTCTGACAACATCTGAATGTGGTTTGAGTGATCGAATTACAACAACGTGTACTCAAGAAGTATTGTAAAAATATCTCATTGATAGATGCATCTCAAAAACAAAAACAAAAAAATTAAGAAAGTCCAGTGATTTAGTTCAAAATGTGAAACTCATATGTTAAATGGATGTATTAAATACAGTGTGATCTATTTTAAGCGTTTATTTTTTTATTGTTGGTGATTAGGGCTTACAGCCAATGAAAACCCATAAAATTTGTGTTTCAAAAAGAATTAGAATATTATATAAGACCAATTGGTATTTTTGGAAGTGTGGTGAGTGTGCTAAGTCCTGCTGGAAAATGAAATCTGCCTCTCCATAAAAGTTGTCAGTAGCAGAGGAAAGCATGAAGTGCTGTAAGATTTTTTTGGGAAAACAAAACTGCACTGACTTTGAACTTTGGACTTTTGGATCTGATCCCTTGATTTACAAATGAAATGTAAAATTTACTGATGATCAGTGATGGTTTGGAGAGACATGTCATCTGCTGGTGTTGATCCACTGTGTGTTATTATCAAGTCTAAAGTCAGTGCAGTTTTGTTTTCCCACAAAATCTTACAGCACTTCTTGCTTCACTCTGCTACTGACAACTTTTATGGAAATGTAGATTTTATTTTCCAGCAGGACTTAGCAAATTGCCCAAACCTTAAAAAAAGTATCAATTATATAATATAATATTAAATATAATATTTAAAATTTCTAACACACTGATTTTTAGGTTTTCATTGGCTGTAAGCCAAAATCCTCAACATTAAAATAAATCAATGATTAAAATAGATCACTCTGTGTTTAATACATCTATATAATATATGAGTTTCACATTCTGAACTGAGCTAATGCAATAAAGTAACTAGAATATCAATGATATTTAATTTTTTTTAGATGTACCTGTATATATTTGTTTGTTGTTCTAATCGACTGGTACATGGGAGCAGTATTGCAGTATTTGTTCACTTTTTATTTGAATAATTTGCCTCATTTTAAGATAGTATATAAGATATTACAGGAATGTTAAGTGGCCCATAATTAAGACTATTTTAATGGGGAACAAAAAAGTTGTATGTGGCTGTGTGCTATTGACATGAGGAGAGTATATTTCTCATCTTATTTCATCTGCATTTTAACCCTCCTGGGTCATATTGACCCGTCACGTTTAATTATCCAAAAGATTTCTGAAAAAAATAATATTATCAATATAATTAATATTTAGTGCAATGGGCTTCCTTACCTCTAACAGGTAATGGGTCAATTAGGATAATTCCACCGTTTTTTGTATTTAAAAAAAATACATGTTCATTTTTTTCCCTACTTTATTACTTTTAAAAGACAAACATATAAAACAGTAGCTTTACACAACATTAAAACATAACATTGCAATGTTGTTTTAGATTTTGTTTTTGCGAAGACTGGTTGCATATATGTGAGATGAACCAATTTAATATTGTATGTTGATTAAACTAATTATTAATCAATCAATCAATCAATCAACTTATTTTCACTCAGGAAAAACAATGAGGCAGACCCTCATTTACATAGACCACTGTGTACATTTTACTCTTGAAAACCACTGGACCCTCTGAATTATGAGATCGTTTAAGTGTCGTAATGAGGAAAAATGCTAACTTTAAGCTAATGCTACAGCGGAGTGAACTGACCTCCCGGCGCCGCTGCAGAGATTAGCAGGGGACTCTTTTCGGCATAAGACCAGAGAATTCCGGTCGTAAGTTAGGAGCATATTACACACAGCTGATCCAGCTAATGAACTAACTTCCCTTATTGAGGAGAGCTGAGAGTGTCACAGCATAAAATCATTAAAACAGGACAGTGATACTCCAGAACCAGCTGTAACACGTTTTAACATTTACCCTCTTTATTATGCAGTGAAATAAATGGGGGTTTCTGGTTCGTTGTCGCCTCAGTGAGGGCAGGTAGTTAGTTGATTAGTTAGTTGTTAGTTGATTATTTGGGTCAGGTGTTGTTATTAGTATAAACTAATGACCGTAATTAAATACTAAACCTGCAGGGAAGCGCTGCTGAACTGAGAGTCACTCTCTCTTATTATCTGCCTTTTAAAGCTCTAACACAGACTACACTGCTCAACATCACACTGCTAAACATCACACTGCTCAACATCACACTGCTCAACATTACTGAAAGAGTTTTCACCTGTTTAAATGCTTTATTGATCCTCTGTGAAGAAGCACAATAATCCAAAACGCTTTCTGACCGGAGTTCACTGTTATGCAGAGTCATTTTCTAGCCGTTGTGCTGTGACGTCAGTTAAGCATTAGCTTAAAGTTAGCATTTTTCTGATTACTACCCTGAAACAATCTCGATATTCAGAGGATCTAGTTATATTTAGAAAGTAAATTTACACAGAATAAAACGTACAGGGGTCTGAACATATTTATTTACCACAGAATGTGACAGAGGCCAGTTTTTGAAAAGCCCATTCAAATCCTGTATTGACTTGAACCGCTTAGACACGGAACCCCAAAGGAACCCAAATATGGTCATAAATAACATGGCGCCGACTACAAAATGACGACACGACTTCAGTGGTCTATTGTTGCAGAGCATTTTTAACATCAAAGGGATTGAACACATTTAATAATAATTTAGAAATAACACGAAATAAAATAGTAAAAAATTATAAAAAAATAAAAGAAACACTCATTTTAAATCAACATTTAATAAAAATATATATGTAAAACAGGAAATTCTAAAATACCCTAAAAAACTAATTTGATGCTTATAAAAGAAACTATTTATAAAATATAAATTAAGTAAAAAAATAATAGATAATAGTAAAAGAAAAATAAAATGTTAAAAATGATAAGAGGTGATTAAATGAATTATAGAACTAAGAACAAGAATAAAAATATAAAACATTAAAATAAAATAAAAAAGAAATAAAAATTAAGGCACGCAGAAGTTTCATACTGAAAAAAATACTTTTAACCATTTTTTCTAGATCTTTAAACTTCAAGACGGGTCAATTTGATCGTAACATAACAGGAAGGTTAAAGACAAGTGTAAACAGAACCAGGTCAAGGTAGATCCAGATACACAACACACCTGTTGTAAATGGCAGGTGTAAACATGCCCTAAAAAAGCAGATATAAGTAAAGAAGCAGCGACAGATACAAAACCTTTCTTGGCTGTTTGGCTGAATCTCGGGCTCAGTAATCAATCATATTCATTTGATTTTGCTCTGAATTGCTCCTTTAACCTTCGTCTTCTCCACTCTTACCCAGTCTTTTTTCTGGCCCCGCCTCTGAAACAGGCCTGCAGGTGTGGGCGGAGTCTCGGCTGCAGCTGTGCAGGGGTTAATCAGGGGGGATTGGATTTGTGCGGTTCTGTCCCGCAGCGGTGTGTCTGGTTATCTGTGGTAATGGCATCATTAGGGGGGAGTTTTCTAAACCGCATTAAAGCCCAGAGCCTTTAGAGCTGGCGTGAGGAATGAGACACAGCCGAGCGTTCTCATCACCCCCCTCACACCCCCGCACACACACACACCCGCGCACACACACACACACACACACCAGAGAGCTTCAGGCCTCGTCCTCCTAACCTCGTAATGGAGGCTTTTATTATATTCCAGCGGAGATGCATCCCTTTCCCTCTGCTGTGTTTTTTTGTTTATAAATGTCATAAGTTTTTTTTTTTTTTTTTTCCAAAACTAATTTATGCTGCTTTATTATTAATCTGTATTAATAATAGGGGCTATTTTTAATGAGTATCATTTTTAAATAATCTCTCATAAATTGGATTATGCGGTTACTGACACTGTATGACTTATTGTTACCTATACATGTTGACTAAAATACAGAACATAGTTCAAACCAATGGTATACCTTTAAAATGTATGTTGAGACACTGTAAACAATGTAAATAAATCTACCATAATTTTCGCACTATAAGGCGCAGCATTCACACTATAAATGCACAGGCTACAGTACAGCATACTCCCTCTGTATGGCAAAAAAAAAGCTAACTAGTGCTTAGCGACCTTAGCAGGTGATGCCAATGCTGTTCCAGCAGTGCTAGCTGGGGATAGCAGCAAGCTACAGTCCGTTACATAATCCGGTATACATAAACATTTTAAATGCACAGGCTACAGTACAGCATACTCGCCTCTGAACGGTATAAGAGCTTACTAGCACTAAGCGCGGTTAGCGGGTAATGTTAAATGCTGCTCCAGCAGTGCTAGCTGGGGTTAGCAGCAAGCTACAGTCCGATATACTCACCTGTGAACGTCAAAAGAGCTAACTAGCACTTAGTGCGGTTGGTGGGTAATGCTAATGCTGCTTCAGCAGTGCTAGCTGGGGTTAGCAGCAAGCTACAGTCTGATACACTTGCCTCTGAACGACAAAAGAGCTAGCGCTTAGCTTAGTTAATTATCATATCAGACCACCTGATTAAATAGAAAAAGCAGTTTTTAAATGATGATTTCGTTTATTGAGGGGAAGAAAACTGTCCGGTAACACTTTATAATAACTTTCATTAATATACTTTTATCTAATGATACGTAATTTTTAACAAATTATTAGTTCATCAGAATTTGAACATTAATAAATCACTAGTTTATCAAATGTTACCAATGTGTTTATTAGTATTTACAAATATGTTAGCAACTTTTTTATTCCCTAAAAGGTAAAAAATAATAGTTATTAATCATGAATTAATAATATATTCATTAATGTTATTATAAAGTGTTACCAACTGTCCAAACAAACCTTTCCATTTCTAAGGCATTGGGACTCCAGCTAACTACAGTGAGATCTATTATTTACAAATGGGAAAAAAAAAAACATAGAACACTGATGAACCTTCCTAGGAGAGACCATACCTGTCAAGTCTCCCGTTTTGGCCGGGAAACTACCGTATTTTACTCCTCTTTCCCGCCGTCCTCCCGTATTAGTATTTTCCCGTAAATTTCCCGTATTATACTTAATAAAAAAATATATAGGCCACAGGCGACAATGCACTGACCGCTGTGTGTCTCTTAACCAATCGTGGTGCCGGTTCAAGGAGAAAGTCCCGCCTTTCAGGAGAAACAGCCAATCAGCTAGCTGGTTTTGCGGAGCGCAGTTTTGTGTGCGGGAAGCCCCGCCCCTCCCCTCGCTGTGAGTTCAGGCAGCTAGTCGGAGCAGCTGTCGTTAAAACTAATCTGGATATACGGAGATTTTTCTAAAAGAAAGGTAATTAACCATGTAAACTGTGATGAGATTGTTTCTGATAGCTGGTTAAAAAGACTCTTCTCTGAATCAAAACATAAATTAAACCCACTGTGTGTTTAATAAAATACAGCTTGTGACTCAGTTAGCTTAACTTTAGAATTAGCTAGATAGATATTCAGGGTTTGAGAAAAATCTACATATATATATATATATATATAATGCCCTGCCCTGATGTGCCTGATCAGCCAATAACTATCATTTCCAAACTCTATTAGTTCAGGGCTAGTTTTAGGGTTTGTTAGAATTTGTTTAAATCTCAAGTATTGTGGTAATGTATTATAATGTAATGTAATGTATTATTTAGAAGGGTTAGAAGAGATGGTTGAGCTGGAGAGAGAGAAAATGTGGAGAGGGCTGAAATTAACTGAACTGATCAGGAGTGGAGGCCCCTGTGTAGGCCCCTTAGGACTATTATTTACTTATGGAATATATCTGATCCATGTCCTGTTTGTAAATTTGTGCACCCTTCAATTTCAATTTTAAATCTATTAAATAAAAAAATATATATACATATATAAAAAAAAAATTTCCCCTCGTTTGGGCTGTTGGGGCGGCGGAAAAAATCCCTTATTTTTAAGTCCAAAACTTGACAGGTATGGGAGAGACCAACCTACCGAAATTACTCCAAAAGGTCATGGACAATTCATCCGGGAGGTCACAAAAGAAACAGGAACAGCATATAAAGAACTTCAGGTTTCACTTTCCTCAGTTAAAGTCAGTGTTAATAATTTAGTAATAAGAAAAAGACTGGGCAAAAATCACATGTATCCTTCCACCATCAATGTGTTTTAAAGGAGAACTCAGGTGTAAAAAAGTACTTACCTTTGATGAATAGCACACCTCCGTTCTCCCACAGTGTTCTGAGATCCAGACATTTTAACAGTTTGTCCAAACACCCTTCAGACTGCTTGACACGGGGCATAATTTGCCCCGATAAATCGCTTTTTCCACCGTTATCCAGCTTAAAGTAGCTCCACACCTCCTTGCTAGAATTCAGAGAGCCCTGACATTTAAAACGAGGCATTAATAACTTAAAACGTGCACAAGAAGCTTATTAAAAACCACTGTTTACATCCTATAAAGCTAGCTTCAGCTCTGAGCGCCGCCATTACTGTACTGATAATGACATAGACATATATATACATAGACTCCGCATAGCCTGCCTCCTGTCACCGGCTGCTACATATATTTTAGGCTTTGTAATCTGGTTCATAACCTGGTGTATTCATAATATGATGGAATAATGTTTGTGTAAGGGAGATTTTGAGTTTATGTACATCATAACTTTTAAAAAATATATATACAGACTTTTCTTTTTTTTAATCTTCATATGCAGATGTATTGATTAGTGTATTTTTGTTCTATTTTGGTGGATATTCTCACTCAGAAGGGGCTGCTTTTGTCTCTGACACCCCCCACCTCTCTGATTGTAGTGTTGAGAGAGGATGGGGGGAAAGGATAGGAGGAATGAGAGAGAGAGAGAGAGAGAGAGAGAGAGAGAGAGAAAGAGAGAGAGAGTCAGTCTGGGGGGGTTATTTGTGCTGGGTGACGGATAAGGCTGCCTGCAGTGGGCTGGAGGCACAGTGCTGATTAAAACTCAGACTGCTATCTATCACTCCCCCCACCCATCCCTTCATCCCTCCATCCCCTCTCCCCCCCTCCAGTGTGGGCGTCTCATAATGGATGGATTTCCCAGAATCCAATATTGTTTCCTACAGCTGAAGCCCATTTACATGAGGTTCCCCCCTTTATACTCCAGATCTCTCTCTACTTCTCTTTTTTATTTTTTTTCGTGTTCTCCCTTTTCTTTACCTCTCTCTATTTTCATTTCATTTCTGTTTCTCTTACTCTCTGCTTCTCTTGTGCTCTCTCTCTCTCTTTCTTACTCTTACTCTGTCTTTTTCATGGCTTTCTCTCGATTTCTCCCTCAATCTCTCTCATGCTCTATCTATCTCACTTTAACTCTCTTGTGCTCTGTCTGTCTCTTTCACTGTCTCTCATATGGTCTCTCGCTAACTCTCACTATCTCTCACTCTTTTTCTCTCACTCTTTCTCTCTCACTGTTTCTTGCATGGTCTCTCACTATCTCTCTTACTATCTCTCAATTATTTTCTCTCACTATCTCTTACTCTTTCTCACTGTCTCTCGCATGGTCTCTCGCTAACTCTCACTATCTGTCACTCTTTTTCTCTCACTCTTTCTCTCTTACTGTCTCTCGCATGGTCTCTCGCTAACTCTCTCGCTATCTCTCACTTATTTTTTTTCACTATCTCTTACTCTTTCTCACTGTCTCTCGCATGGTCTCTCACTAACTCTCACTATCTCTCACTCTTTTTCTCTCACTATCTCTCACTCTCACTGTCTCTCGCCTGGTCTCTCACTAACTCTCACTATCTCTCACTCTTTCTCACTGTCTCTCGCATGGTCTCTCACTAACTCTCTTGCGACAATGTGAGCTATAGTGAGAGAGAAAGATTAAAAGACCATGATAGAGATTGTGAGAGAGAGGTAGTGAGAGACAGTGAGAGTGACTGTGAGAAAGAAGAGTAAGAGACAAAGAGAGTGAGAGACAGTGAGGAATGTGAGAGAGAAAGATTAAGAGAGCATGAGAAACAATGTTTGAGACAATGCGAGAGATGGTGAGAGAGAAAGATTAAGAGACCATGAGAGAGATTGTGAGAGACACTGTGAGAGATAGTGAGCGAGAAAGAGTGAGAGACAGTAAGAGACAAAGCGAGTGAGAGACAGTGAGGACTGTGAGAGTGAAAGATTAAGAGAGCATGAGAGACAATGTGAGAGATAGTGAGAGAGAAAGAGTGAGGGACAGTTAGAAAGACCGTGAGCGAAAGAGTGTGAGACAGTAAAAGAAGTAGCGAGAGACCATGAGACAGGGCACTGTCATCTCTTTCATTGTCTCTCTCACTGTCTCTCACTCTATCTCTCTCATTGTCTTTCTCATTGTCTCTCACTCTAACTCTCTTATTGTCTCTCACTCTATCTCTCTCATTGTCTCTCTCACTGTCTTTCACTCTAACTCTTTTATTGTCTCTCACTGTCTCTAACTCTATCTCTCTCATTGTCTATCTCACAGTCTCTCACTCTTTTTCTCTCAGTCTCTCTCACTAACTCTTATTGTGTCTCATTGTGTCTCACTCTTTCTCTCATTTCCGCTCTTACTCTCTCTCACTCTATCTCTTTCGTTTTCTCTTTTAATCTCTCAGTCTGTCTCTCTCACTCTCTTTCATCATCTCTGTCATCATCACTCTCACTCTTATTCTCTCATCGTCTTTCTCACTGTCTCTCACTCTTTTCCTCTCATCGTCTTTCTCACTGTCTCACTCTTTTTCTCTCATCGTCTCTCTCACTGTCTCTCTCTTTTTCTCTCATTATCTCTCTCACTGCCTCTCACTCTTTTTCTCTCATCGTCTCTCTCACTGTCTCACTCTTATTCTCTCATTGTCTCTCTCACTGTCTTTCACTCTAACTCTTTTATTGTCTCTCACTGTCTCTCACTCTATCTCTCTCATTGTCTATCTCACAGTCTCTCACTCTTTTTCTCTCAGTCTCTCTCACAAACTCTTATTGTGTCTCACTGTGTCTCACTCTTTCTCTCATTTCCTCTCTTACTCTCTCTCACTCTATCTCTTTTGTTTTCTCTTTTAATCTCCCAGTCTGTCTCTCTCACTCTCTTTCATCATCTCTGTCATCATCACTCTCACTCTTATTCTCTCATCGTCTTTCTCACTGTCTCTCACTCTTTTCCTCTCATCGTCTCTCTCACTGTCTCACTCTTTTTCTCTCATCGTCTCTCTCACTGTCTCTCTCTTTTTCTCTCATTGTCTCTCTCACTGTCTCTCACTCTTTTTCTCTCATCGTCTCTCTCACTGTCTCTCACTCTTTTTCTCTCATCGTCTCTCTCACTGTCTCTCTCTTTTTCTCTCATCGTCTCTCTCTGTGTCTCACTCTTATTCTCTCATTGTCTCTCTCACTGTCTCATTTTCTTTCTCCCATCATCTCTCTCACTGTCTCTCACTATTTCTTTCTCGTTGTCTCTCTTATGCTCTCTATCGCTATCTCTTTCATTGTCTATGTCTTAAGCTCTCTCTCTCACTCTCTCTCTCTTTCTCACTCACTCACTCACTCACTCACAGAGTCAAACACAGTGAGTTTAATCCTGTTACTGTAGGACTGGACAAGAAGACCACCATGACAGAGAGAGGGGGGTATTAAGTGAGTGAGTGAGTGAGTGAGAAAGAGAGAGAGCTATAGTGTATATATATATATATATATATATATATATAAAGAGAGAGAGAAAATGGAGAGAGAGGGAAATAGATAGATAGAGAGAAGTGAGAGATCAGGAGGGAGAGAGAGGGAGAAATAAAGAGATAAATAGAAAAAAAGTAGAATAGGTATGTTTAGAGAGAGAGAGAGAGAGAGAGAGAGAGAGAGAAAAGCACAGCACTTTTAGAGAAGCTGCAGCTCAGCAGGCGACGTGAGGACACTCAGCATTCTGGGAAACTGTCAGAAAGAGAGAGAGATAGAGGGAGAGAGAGAGAGAGAGAGCGAGAGAATGAGGTAGAAAAAGAGCTCCTTCTGAGGTTAAGATAGAAAAGGGATACACACACACACACACACACACACACAATGATTTGATAGGAAACACCAGCGACAGATTGTACAGAATACTGCACAAATAAAGCATGTACCACACACACACACACACACTGCAGTAGGATTCTCTATTCTGTGTTTAATATCGGATCAAAAACACTTATTAATAAATTACACTTTCTCTGTTCCAAACCTTGCTAGTGCGCCCCCTTGTGGTTTAACATTCTTTTTATTACACTAAATTTTCCAGTACCTTATTCCTCCATTTTTATTGTTTTATTATTTTATTATTAGTACATTGAAACCAATTTATTTTTGCAAGTTTGGTCCCAATTGTATTTCAAATTTTTGACATTTAAAACGAGGCTTTAATAACTTAAAAAAGTGCACAAAAAGCCTATTAAAAACCACTGTTTACATCCTATAATGCTAGCTTCAGCTCCAAACGCCGCCATTACTGCACTGATAATGACATTGGCTTTATAATCTGGTTCATAACCTTGTGTATTCATAATCTGATGTAATAACTTTTGTATAAGGGAGATTTTGAGTTTATGTACTTCATAACTTAAAAAAAATATATATATACAGACATTTTATTTTAAATCTTCATATGCAGATTATGAAGTGTATTGATTAGTGTATTTTTATTCTATTTTGGTGGATATTCTCACTCAGAAGGGGGTGCTTTTGTCCCTGAGGATGGGGGGAAAGGATAGGAGGAATGAGAGAGAGAGAGAGAGAGTCAGTCTTGGGGGGGGTTATTTGTGCTGGTTGACGGATAAGACTGCCTGCAGTGGTTTGGTCCCAAATTTGGTCCCAATCGTATTTAAAATTTTTACCCCTACTCCTTGTTTTTAAGTGTAACACTTCCTCCTAAAACAAGAGGCAGGTTACAAGTTACAAGAGGCAAGGTGATGCAGCAATTAATTATTATAGTTTATTCCTTAATTCCTCTGTGATGGTTAACTGAAATTAGCTTTTAATAACTTTTATTCTATGTATTTTTCTATTACACCTTAAATGCAGAAGCCTCTGCCGTCTGTTGTGTCGTTTAAGGTGGAACCTGAAAGTTAGCTGGCTAGATACTAGGGCTGCACGATATATTGTTTAAGCATCGTCATTGCGATGTGTGCATGTGCAACAGTAAAATACTCTACTGCAACAAAATGAAAATTTAATTTTATTATTGCATACGACAATATGATATTTGCACACCCCTAACTGAGATTTAAAAAAATACAAGAATTTTATCAGATTTTTAACAGAAGTCAATGATCCAGAATATCATGATATTAATAATGCACTCCAAATATCTCCATATATCCAGGATTAAAGTAAAACAAATGATACTGGACAGATATAAGCTGTCTCTAGTAGATATAGAATGGGAAATGAGAACAGTGTAAATTTTTCTTTTGCTAAAAACAGCAAAAAAAAAGTAGTACCCTGATGTGATAATTAGGGGTGGGTGATATGGCACAATATTTCAGGATTAGTATTGTTCACGATATTCAAAAATGTTGGCGATATTATTGGGTACGACATGATATGGCACATCCCTGGAGTTGTGATTATTTTAGGTGTATTAAACACCTTCCTCAGTGTAAATGAATGCACTGGGCGTCGGCTGCTACGGCAGAAGGCAAAGGCTGTGCAGAGTCTGTGTATGTATATGTCTATGTTGTTATCAGTACAGTGATGGCGGCGCTCGGAGCTGAAAGCTAGCGTTATGGAATGTATACAGAGGTTTTTAATAAGCTTCTTGTGCACTTTTTGAGTTATTAATGCCTCGTTTTAAATGTCAGGGCTCTCCGGATTCTAGCAATGAGGTGTGGAGCTACTTTGAGCTGGATAACGGTGGAAAAAAAGGGATTTATCAGGGCAAAATATGCCCCGATACGGCCATTGTACAAAGGCTTGGGCTAAAAGCTAAAAATTACTGTATTTTAGAAAGCTGTAGGAGAGCAGAGGTCGGCTATTCAACGAAGATAAGTACTTTTTATCATATTTTACTGCAACAAAAGTCCATTTTACACCGGACTTCTCCTTTAAGTCGACCCGATTTTTATACAGACCTTGTGTTAAAACACATTTGACACAATTGGACGGACAGTAAAGCTGTTTTGTAAGTGGACACACTGACCGCCACACAGCGCCAGCTCTTGCCGTATCTCTATCTCTCTCTCTCTCTCTCTCTCTCCCTCTCTGTCTCTCTCTCTCTCTCTCTCTCTCACACACACACACACTCCCTAACTGTCTCTCTCTCCCTCACGTGGCTAATGACGTTTTATCGCTGCTCATAAACAAATTGAATAACGAGCTGAAAGAGTTCAGGCTTTGCCCCCACAGCCACTCCCAGCCCTCTTTCCTGCTCTTACATAATGCTCACACACACACACACACACACACACACACACACACACACACTCATGCACGCGCTCTGTATTCGAAGCACTGCAGAAATTAGGTCAGTGTCTGCGGGTGCCCCTCTGCATTCCCAGCCTCAGTTTGGCTGATGTTAAAGCTGCAGAAGCACACTGTCTGTATTCCGGCTGGCTGTGATTGACATGTCCGTGCTCCGCCCACACTTTGCCTATATACACATTCTTTTACATTCTTTTTTACGAATGTGGTTGCCTGGTATTTTATTCATAATGTGCACATTATTATTATTAAATAGAGAATAGCATCAAAAAGTGTACCTCTGTCTCTGCATGCTGTACCTTTGTAAAAATGACTTTGTGACATACAGGGAGATAAAGCTACAGTCTTTCATTATCTTGAGTACATACATGTTACTAATAATACTCTTCAACAGGGGTGTCCAAAGACTCTGTAATAAAACAAATAATGAAATATACCACTTTAAATAAAACATTTTCCTGATTACTTTCATTTACACACCATTTTACTTGACTTACTATCTTTATCTTTGACAGTGTTGTATTTTTTTCTGCGCTAGAAATGTGCACCCTCTCTGCTTTTAGACTCTTTGGTCCGTTTTTATGCGCTAGAAATGCGCACTCTCTGCGCTTTTAGACTCTTTGGCCTGTTTTTCTGCGCTACAACTGGGCACTCTCCCCGCTTTTAGACTCTTTGGCCCGTTTTTCTGCGCTACAACTGCGCACTCTCTCTGCTTTTAGACTCGTTGGCCCGTTTTTTTGCGCTAGAAATGCGCATTCTCTGCACTTTTACACTCTTTGGCCCGTTTTTCTGCGCTACAACTGCGCACTCTCTACGCTTTTAGACTCTTTGGCCCGTTTCTGACACCTAGCGTTTAAACTTTGAATCTCACATTATAAAAACCTGCTTAACAGCGGGCCAACTTTCATTCTATTTCTAAAATACCTCGCGGGCCGCTCCAAAAAAGGAAACGGGCCGCAAATGGCCCGCGGGCCGTAGTTTGGACACCCCTGCTCTACAACCTACAAAATGTAGGTTTTATAATATACAGTACCCGTCAAAAGTTTGGACACACCTTCTAATTCAATGTTTTATTTTTTTTCTATATTGTAAATGAATACTGAAGTCATACAGACTGGGAGGAGCACATAAGGAATCATATAGAAAATAAAAAGTATTAAACAAACCAAAATACTACATGTGAAGCATTTAGATGCTCTTATCTGGGATGATGTTAAACTTGCAGTTTCTGGTAACTGGTAACTCTGATGAAATCTTGCTCTTCCTTTCCTGGGGTGGTCCTGATGAGTGCCAGTTTCATCATAATGTTTTGATGGTCTTTGCAATGAAATGTTTTCTTGATGACATTATTTACTTTGTCATAATCTGGATTAGAACATTACTTAAATAGAGCTATTCACATTATACCTGTTACTCTATCTATTCACAACTGTTGCTCTCAAACACATTAAGAGACAAGAAATTGAAGTAAGTAACTCTTGAAAGTTCAGCACAGCTGTTAACTGAAAGCTGAACATTCCAGGTGACTCTACCTCATAAAGCTGACTGAGAAAATCCAGCCAAGATGTGCAAAACTGTCTCTTTCTAAGCAAGAGGTGCTACTTTGGAGAATCTAAAATATAAAACATATTCTTGTGTTCTTTAACACTTTTTTGTTTACTAAATAATTCCATATGTTTCTCTTCATAGTTTGGATGACTGTAGTATTAATAATAGTATTAGTAGTATTGTCACGTCCTGGCCCTGTCTCATGTCTCTGTGTGTTTTCCCCACGTGACCTGTGCTCCTCTGTGTCTGCACTTGCGTCCGTGTCCACGTCTTCCCTGCACCCCTTCATGAAAAGTATTATTTAAATAATGAAAAAACACTGAATTTAACTTTTGACTGGTACTGTACACTGAGGCGGAGCTACAGTCTCTTATTAGAGTGAATATTAAAAGGCATTTATTAAAGTGACCTTTTCCAAAGGTTCTGTTTGTTCTTGTGTTTCATTTCTGCTCATGCAAGGAAATATGGATGGTGTGTGTGTGTGTGTGTGTGTTTGAGATCATATTAGGCTGGTTTTGTGATGCTCCTTGTCATTTTGAATCAAAATCTGAACTCTCTCTCTCTCTCTCTCTCTCTCTCTCTCTCTTTCTATCTATCTTTTACTCAGAGCAGCACTTTCGTTATTTACACTATTGCACACACCATATAGAAAAAAAGTATTGGGACACCTGCAGATTTATTAATTTATTATTTCCTCCAAAATCAAGGGTATTAAAGGGGGTTTATCCTACTTTATCCTGCTGCTGTCAAGGGTCTATTCTTTACTATCTTTTTGAGTGATACTGTGAGGAGATATGATTGCATTAATCAAGAGAGCAGCTTTGCAGCTGAACAACTAGTGCTGCAACTAACAAATGACCATTTAATAGTCAAATAATCTGCCGGTAATTTTTTTCTGGTTAATCGATTAGTCACGATTATTTTTGTCATGCTTCTTATTGGTAAGGCTCCTCAGTTAACGCATGTTATACCACAACTCAAACATATAAACTTTTAGGGCCCTTGACCATTTTCGCAGGACATTCTGATAGTGTGACATACTAATATTAATCCAAACATTAAAAACTATAGTATAAGAGACATTCAGACAAGCCATATGTTGTTAATCTAGGATACATACAGTAAAAATGTCTCACAAGAGTGTATCAAAAAAAGTGAGCACACCCCTCACATTTCTGCAGATATTTAAGTATATCTTTTTGTGGGACAACACTTGAAAAATGACACTTTGACACAATGAAATGTAGTCTGTATGCAGCTTATGAACCAGTTTAAATATATTCTTTCCTCAAAATAACTCAATATACAGCCGTTAATGTCGGTTGAATTCTGAGAGCCCTGAGTTAAGCTGAAAGAAACGTTATAGCGAAGTTTAAAGGGTTAAATTTACCAAGCACTCAGTGCTATATCTTTACAACTAAGGCTGTACCTCTGAAAGTTTTAGAGCTGTAAAATTGACTGTGGGGGAAGGCAGGTAGACATTCTCTGCTGCAGTGCTGTTAGCAAATCAGAGGCGATATGTTTGCAGGTAGGAATATTCATGAGCAAGAGCTGAAATCCTGTCTTTCTTCAGAGACCACTAATTCATTGAACTAAAGCAGGGCTAAATAGAAACACCTGAGAACTTTTTCACAATAAACGGCTCACGTGGCATTCATTCATACTAGAGACCAGAACTAGACTGTTTAAAATGAATCAAAAAAAGACAATGGAATGAGACTTTTAAATGCTGTGAATATGTTTAAATATGTACTGAGCTGATCTGTAGGGAGTACGGTTGTTGTCTTGTCACCTTTATCTGGTGTCTTTAGACCTTTTTAGAGACACAGAGAGAGAGAGCGTACCCTTGGAAGGTTGTCTATTATGTCAACTTATCATTGACATTGCCCTAGTGTCCACAACCATTCTGACAAATAGTGCAGTGTGTAGCTCACCTAACCTCCTAAAATAAAGGATTTACGAACACTCACAGATCATACTGGAACCAAAAACGTGCTTCTTTGCTCTAAGAACCCTTTTGTAGCATCTTTGTTTTAAAGAATGTGGAGGTCTAGTGTGGTGGTGGGACTTTAAATGTATTTATTTGTCGTGTGATTTCTTTTATCTGAGAGTCATTTCAACCTCCTTTGTCTCGTTTCTTTGTTCCCGCACACATAAAGCTGAGATGGATTGTGCCAGTGGGCTTGGGCTAAGTGTTGGTTACAGGAATGTGCACTGCCTGTGTGTATGTGTGTGTGTGTGTGTGTGTGTCCTTTGCTTTAATTGAAATGCATCTTCAGTATCCTGTACATGCATGATGAACGCTTCCATTTAGCACTTTCAGCTTCAGAAAGGTGATGGACCTCATTTAGGGCCGCGATTTATGGCCTGTGCTTAGCTCATGTCTTCATTAATGGCTCTCGCTCGCTCACTCGCTCTCTCACTATCTCTCTCACTACCCCCCAGACTGTCTCTGTCTCTCTCTCTCTCTCTCTCTCTCTCTCTCTCGTGTGCCTCCTTTACTATGCGTCTGCAATATCTCAATTCATTTCCCTTCATTTCATTTGGCTGTCTTAATGGACAAGGGAATGGGGAAATGGAACCCATTACTGAGCTCTGGACTTTCATTATTCTCTCTATTTCTCTCGATTTCTCTCTCTCTCTTTCTCAATCTCAATCTCGCTCTACCTCTCTCTCTTTTTGCCCCAGCCAGTGCTCTTCGGTAGGTCTCTAATGGGGAATGCTAATGAACAGAGACGTCTTTAACAAAAAGACATTGAAGCAAAAATGGCCTTCTGGTAGACAGCACAGATTATGTTGTATAGTGTGTGTGTGTGAGAGAGAGAGAGAGAGAGAGAGAGTCAGAATGACTATCGTATTTTGCTCACAAATCAAAGTTGCGTTCACTTTTTTATCTGCAGTGTCAAAAGAATGACGTCTTAGAGTTAAGTAGTTGATTGCTGATTGGTCGCTTTAAACTGTGGCTAAATCTGTAACACAACAATAGACAAACACAGTCTGCTTAAACTACTATATTTTCTCATTGACCACTGACTATGTTTATTTGCGTTTATTCTAATATAGAGTTATATAGAGTTATATAGAGTTTATTACACGTAGACACACTCACAGGTCACTCATTTTATGTTTATTTGGGATTATTCTAATGTTATATAGAGTTTATGACAGGTAGACACTCTCACTGACCACTGACTTTGTTTATATGGGTTAAGTATTCTAATGTTATACAGAGGTAGACACTCTCACTGACTACTGACTTTTTATATTTATTTGTGTTTATTCTAATGTTATAATAGTTTATTACAGGTAAACACTCTCGCTGATTACTGACTTTATGTTCATTTAGGTTTCTTCTAATGTTATATAGAGTTTATTACAGGTAGACACTCTCACTGACCACTGACTTTATGTTTATTTTAGTTTAGTATTCTAATGTTATATAGAGTTTAATACAGGTAGACACACTCGCAGGTCACTCATTTTATGTTTATTTGGGTTTATTCTAATGTTATATAGAGTTTATTACAGGTAGACACTCTCACTGATCATTGGCTTTATGTGTATTTGGGTTTAGTATTCTAATGTTATATAGAGATTATTACAGGTAGACATTCTTACTGATTACTGACTTTATATTTATTTGGGATTATTTTAATGATATATATATATATATATATATATATATATATATATATATATATATATATATATATATATATATATATATATATAGTTTATTACAGGTAAACACTCTCACAGGTCACTGACTTTGTTTATTTGGGATTATTCTAATGTTAAATAGAGTTTATTACAGGTAGATTCTCTCACTGACCGCTGACTTTATGTTTATTTAGGTTTATTCTAATGTTATATAGAGTTTATTACAGGTAGACACTCTCACTGAACACTGACTTTATGTTTATTTGGGTTTAGTATTCTAATGTTATACAGAGTTTATTACAGGTAGACACTCTCTCTGATCACTGGCTTTATGTGTATTTGGGGTTAGTATTCTAATGTTATATAGAGTTTATTACAGGTAGATTCTCTCACTAATCACTAACTTTATGTTTATTTGGGTTTATTCTAATGTTATATAGAGTTTATTACAGGTAGACACTCTCACTCACCAATTAATTTATGTTAATTTGGATTTATTCTAATGTTATATAGATTTTATGCCAGGTAGACACTCTCACTGACCACTAACTTTATGTTTATTTTAGTTTAGTATTCTAATGTTATATAGAGTTTAATACAGGTAGACACACTCACAGGTCACTCATTTTATGTTTATTTGGGATTATTCTAATGTTATATAGAGTTTATTACAGGTAGACACTCTCACTGATCACTGACTTTATGTTTATTTTGGTTTAGTATTCTAATGTTATATAGAGCTAATTACAGGTAGACACTGTCACTGATCACTGATTTTACGTTTATTTAGGTTTATTTTAATGTTATATAGATTTGTACAGGTGTTGATGTTGAATAAGTGGTGTATTTTGGAGGTGTGACTCTGATGAGTCAGGTTGGATGGGCTCCAGATTCTTCACGCGGAGCTCCTGCTCTGAAAGCTTTCCACCGAGTCGCTCCCCGTCCTGCAGCGTCCAGCAGAGTGATCACTGACCCGCCCTGCGGTTTGGCAGAGCGCCACATCTGTCCCTACAGTCTCACACACTCACACACACCCCTCCGTCTTACTGCTCTGGCCTACATCACTCTCTCTGCTGGGGGGTTGCCAGGTCCTCTTCCTTTTTCACTCCCCTTGAATCTGTGCTCTCTTTCCAAAAGTCCTTGGCTCCAGCCATCTCCTGCTCACACTAAAGCCTCCCTGAGGAGCACTTTCATGGAAAGAGTGTCACATTCTTCCACATCACACACACTCTTACAGCACCCTCTCCGTGTGGGCGGTCACACTGTAAATTTACTCTACAGTATATGACTGTGAGTGTGTGTGTGTGTGTGTGTAATATGGATGACTGTAAGTGTGTTTTATGAGTGGTTTATGTTCTGGGTTTTGTGTAGCAGGACACAGGCTGGCTCCATGTTGCTTTACATGTGTGTGTGTGTGTGTGTGTTACCCAACTTACACCAGTATTACCCAACAAACATCAATATGTCTTACCAAACACAGGGCTCCAGACTGCGACTAAAATGGTCTCAAATGCGACCAAAAATATTTTTTTGCGATTTATAAAATTAATTAAGTCGCCAGTGGCGACAGGTGGCAAAGTAGGGTTTTTTGCGTTTATTTATTAATTTTTTATTTTTTATTTATTTTTTTTTTGGGTTGTGTTTATCGGCATAACTATACTACGGCGCCCAATCATATGGACGTTTTTGCCTACCTCAAAAAAAAAAAGCCTTGCTTTACCTAAAACGTAACTACCACAGCAGCGTAGCTAAGCTGAGCTTTTATCCATTGGCGCGCAGTTTGCACTGGAAAATGCAGACGAAGATGAACATCCAAGAAAAGTACAACCACAGACATTTCAAAACTTCTTGGCTGCAGGAGTTTGCGTGGCTCAGGTATGACAACATAAAGCAGACAATGTACTGCGAATTCAGTTCGAAAGTAAGCAAAGATATCGCTGGAAACACGGATTTTGTACCAGCAACGCATCGTTTAAAAAAAAGAAAAAACACGGAAAGAGTCGAAAGCATAAAAATGCACGCGACTGTTTTTTAGTGTGCTCCGACAAAACCTCCCTTAGCTCGCACATGTGATAAAACTGAAAAATGAAATTTAATAGAGCCAACATGCATGTGAGAAACTACCCCGTCTTGTTAATAAGAAAAAAATGGACTGGATGTGTCGAAAACGTATGATAATGACACAGCTTGTGCCGAGTTTGTAGGATGTAACGTTATAGCAGACAACGTCAAAGCGCAGACCGTGACAGAAGCCCAGAAAGCTAAGTATATCTCTGTAATCACTGACTGTTTGAAGACACGTTTCTGGTGGTCTACCGGTGTACCGGTGTTTTGTCAAGTTATGCTACCCATCAATACGTGCTTCCTAAAGGCACTGCGCAAGTGCAAACCTACACGTTTTGATAATTTCTCGTGTTTTTTTTATAACAAATCTATTTTTTGTGCATAAAACAACCTGGACTCACTATCATTGCACAAGAGTATAAATACAAATTAATAATAATAATAATAATAATAATAATAATAAATACAATAATTTATTAATTATAATTTAAATACAAAAAAGCAAAAGCAGTTTGTAACGAACTCTCATTGCCTTAAATTTACCATGATACAGTGATTTATGTTATAAAAATATACTAACACTACATCTACTGGGGACTTCTACTGCAAACATGCTCTAACGTTGAGCTTCTTTTGAGTTTTTATCGTTAAATATACACTAGGGTAGCACGGTTTGACAAGGTAGCACAACTCGCCAGAACAAGGGGCACTCTTTAGAAGTGAGATAGGAAAACATATTCTCTCATTTCATTGTTTGCCTCAAAGACTGGAACTGGCAATCCTGAACACTCAAAAATCCCTTCCAATTAGCCCCAAAAGCAAGCCTAAGCTGAAAGCAATTGGTGTGGAGTTGGAGTGTACCATAAGCACACCTTCTGCAGTAAAGACTCAGCATTATTGTTTGGCACTTGGAAAAAAATATTGGCGCCCAAATTATTTATTTTAGGAGCCACTGGCTCCTTAAACATTTTTTTTGTCTGGAGCCCTGCAAACACCAATATCACCCAACAAACATCAATATTACCCATTTGCATTATGCAACAGATGCCTTTCTTACATAAACCACCCAACAAACATTAAATTACTCTACAAACACCAGTATTACCTCCAAAAATACTAAAATAACCCAACAAACACTAATATTACCAAATAAAACACAAATATTACCCAACAAACATCAGATTTGTCCACCAAACACTAATGTTATCTAATAATCACTAATAATACCCAACAAATATAAACATTTTCCACCAAACACAAATACACACAAATACCCAAAAACATCAGAATTTCCCACCAAACACAAATGTTGCCCAATAGTCACCAATAATACCCAACGAACATAAACATTTTCCACCAAACACCAGTATTACTCAATAGACACCAGTATTACCCAATAAACACCAATATTACCCAACAAACATCGACACATCCTACCAAACACCAGTATTACCCAATAAACACCAAAATTACCCAGCAAACATGGACATATCTCACCAAACACCAGTATTACCCAATAAACAGCAGTATTACCCAATAAACACCAATATTACCCAACAAACATCGACACATCCTACCAAACACCAGTATTACCCAATAAACACCAGTATTACCCAACAAACATGGACATGTCTCACCAAACACCAGTATTACCCAATAAACACCAGTATTACCCAACAAACATGGACATGTCTCACCAAACACCAGTATTACCCAATAAACACCAGTATTACCCAACAAACATGGACATGTCTCACCAAACACCAGTATTACCCAATAAACACCAATATTACCCAACAAACACCAGTATTGCGCAAAAAACATTTCAACCCAACAAGCATTTACATTACTCTACAAACACCAGTATTACCTCCAAAAAATGTTGTTATCCAAAAACATTGAACACCAAACATCGACATTATCCATCATACACCAGTGTTACCCAACAAACATAAACATTTCCCACCAAACATTAAAATATAAATCAAATCATTAGCATTCCCATGAAATATGATCATTGCCCAATAAGGACCAATGTTACTCAGTGTAACATTGAGTGTTACTGAGTAAGTTTCCAAAAAATGTTTAACAGAAGCCAGTCACACAAAAATACAGATAAACCCAACAAACATCAATATTACTCTGGAAACACCACAAAAAATCATTGTTAGTGTCCACCAACACTAATATTATTCAACAATATACCAACAACCATATACACAAAAATATATTTTTCAAAACAAACATTATTAGTTTCCAACAATGAAACCCTACATTTTCTACAAATAAGAATACTACCCAGCAAACACTGGAATTCCCAATAAACACCAGAATTCACCAAATAACGTTAACAATACCCAACAAACAAAAAATATTTAAGAGTCAATGACCAGTGAACACCTGTGTTACCCACCAAAACCAATAAATCTTAACAAATGACAAATATTACCAAAGAAACACTGATATTACCCAACAAACAGTAGTATCATCCAACAAACATTGATCTTCCCCCGCATGCATTTGTAGATTTTCTTTTACACAAATATTTCTTTTTTCAATGCAACTCCACCAAAGTTCCATAGTGCAGTAGTAGAGTTCAGGTATAACATGAGAATAATATAGATCTATCTCCCTGTTAAAGTCAGTGTACCATCAACATGATTCTGATTGAAGGGAACAGCGCTGCATGCCATGTAAAAGTAAATTATAAGAAAATTATCAAATGAAAACAGAGAAAGAATATAGGTTATTTAATGTAAATGTTTAATATAAATGTGATCGCAGTGGTAGTAGCTGCTGGTGGGGCGGTGGTGGGGTGTGGTATGGTATCATTGCTGCCGTCGGCGCTGCAGGTTGGTGATACGTCGTTTATTTTTTCTGCTGGTAGAATAAATTTGGGCTGCAAACTCTCTTCAGATATAATGCCAAGAGTGATTGTTGTTGACAATTGCCATCCATCCACACGCACACACACACACACACACACACACACACACACACACACACTGACACACACTGAGGGCCTCATGCTTCACTGGTTTTGACATTCTCATCCATTAGTGCATGTAGGTGAGACGAGGTCCGGTGCCACAGGCAACCTTGGAAGGAGAAGTGGAAGATACTCAGTGTGTGTGTGTGTGTGTGTGTGTTGTCTGTCAGTGAGAAAGAGAAAAGCTGCCTCTAGAATTGGCACAAATGTCAAATGTCCCAATTCAGCGCTGTTGAAAATAACAAAGGTCAAAGTGTGTGACCTTTAACATTGTATATTTCTCATGTTACCCATCAGTCAATAAATACACACACAGTGCTAATGCTACACACACAGCGCTAATGCTACACGCACAGTGCTAATGCTACACGCACAGTGCTAATGCTACACACACAGTGCTAATGCTACACACACATACAGTGCTAATGCTACACACACAGCACTAATGCTACACACACACACAGTGCTAATGTTACACATATAGTGCTAATGCTACACACACAGCACTAATGCTACACACAGTGCTAATGCTACAGATAAAGTGCTGATTCTACACACACAGTGCTAATACTACAAACACAGTGCTAATGCTACACATAAAGTGCTGATTCTATATACACAGTGCTAATGCTACACACATAGTGTTACACTACAAACACAGCGCTAATGCTACACATAAAGTGCTGATTCTACACACACAGGGCTAATGCTACACATAAAGTGCTGATTCTACACACACACAGTGCTAATGCTACACATAAAGTGCTGATTCTACACACACACAGTGCTAATGCTACACATAAAGTGCTGATTCTACACACACACAGTGCTAATGCTAATGCTTATTTTGTATTCTGACTATGGTTGATGTAAAAGTTGGATTTGTGCACTGCAATGAGTCCAGGCGTGTGTAACGGCATGGGTGTACGCACACTAAGCACACCAGGTGGACCTGCGTAGCAAAGATATGGATAGATGTCTGGTGGATGACTGTTGTCAGGGTTTAAGTCCATCAGTGGTGCACCAGTGTTTTTCACCACCAAGATAGAAACATGCCAGACTAGAAATGTACCCGAACACACCTCACTTCCAGACCACCACACCCATCAGCGTAGATATCTTCGTAAACTCAATTAATATTTAAAGAGCGCAGTCGAAAGGCGTGAAAATAATCTGTAGGTGGGGTATAAGATAGCAATGAGCACCGCGACAAGCTTTGTGTACTCATTCGGGTCTCAACTTTAACTCAATCAGTCTTACCCTAGTTTGGGGCTCTATCTGGACTTAGCCTCCTTCTCATTTCAGTCTCTCTCTCGATTTCTATCTTTCTGTCGTTTGGATCTTGATTTTGACTCATTCTGAGTCAGAGCTTGACTGCAGCCCTTTAAAGTTTAAAGTGTGCTCTAGTTTTGACCTTTGCCTGCTGGGTTGTAGTTTCCGAGAGTACTGTAGATATGCCTGCTTTACACAGCCTGCTGCCCTTTGACCCAGGATGTGAATAATAACTGTAGTAGCAGACGAGCAACCGTAAACACAGTCAGCACTTTCATCCAGCTGCCGCTGGGCATGCAACATAAATACAGATGCACATGCATGTACATATGCATACAGTGTGTGTGTGTGTGTGTAAATATGCATATATAAAAATGCATGTACCCAAACATACATAAATACACACACATACACATATGTACACACATACACACACTCATAGGCACATGCAATTAAATTAGCGAGTGCATTGCTATGTAAAGGGGACCTGTGGGGTTTAACCTACTTAGAGCAGCATTTAAAAATGTATGAGTGAGATTTGAGCGCTGTGCACAGCACAATGAGGAATCCACACTCGCTTTGATCTCTCTCTCTCTCTCTTTTTCTCTCTCTCTTTTTCTCTCCCGCTCTCTTGTCCCCCTCCTTTGAGCTAAAACTTGAAATGGAAGCCTACAGAGTTTCCCTATGCCTTCTGGGAGATTTATAATCCATATTCCACAGGGGAGGAAATCTGAATGAGATTTATCTGAGCAGAATTTCATATCTGTGCGCAGAGGCAGCGGGCTAGAGGCTTGGGAGGCGGGTGGCGGAGGAGGGGGGGGGGGGGGTGGGACCGCGGACAGGCAAACGAGATTAGCCGAAGATAGATGGAGGATGGAAGGATGCTAATGTAAACAGATGGACTGATGGAGGAAGAGATGGATGGTTGGATTTTCAGCACGGAGAAATAACACACACACACACACATTCTCGTACACTCGCCTCGGGGTGATAAATGATATTATCAAATCTTGCCATGATTTAAAGCTTAAAACACTATACATGTGTCCAAATGTTTGTGGACGCCCTTTCTAATGAATGCGTAGAGCTATGTTAAGATGCACACGTTGCTGAAATAGATGTACAAATGCTCTAGAGCTGGGCTGTGTTTTAAACAATAAAACACCTTCTTTTTTTTTTTTTTAATAAATAAAGCAAATAAAAGACCCTCAAAAAATGTATAAGGAATATGCTTTAATACGGACTGTGCCTTTCGCCAAAAAGTAGTTCTTTAGAAGTGAACTGTAACAGAACTGTAACTACCAAAGCGTGTATGGTTTATAAATTAGCTTGAAATCAAAATTGGGAATTAAGCAGGTTAGTAAATGTTAGGACCGTGAAATAACGCTAAAACTCTCCTCTCCTGCTCTGCGGAGTCGTTTTCAGGTGAAAGCTGCACGTTTGCCAGCATTTCTGCTTGTTTTACTGGGTGGTGTTAGGTTAGCTAGCTGTGCCTGAAGGACTGTGGTCAGGTTAGCATAGCTTGCTTTAGCTCAGCATTAGCTTAGCTTAGCTTAGCCTATCTTAGCACAGTCTGTCACACGCCTCTCAAAAATGTAAATACGCTACGCTACGCAAACTACTGCTTCTGCCTACACATTCCCACCTTGTGTGGTGTAGATATAAGATATTCATAATTTCTATTCTAACATGCTGCCCTTCATCCAGTTAAACGGGACTAACTACACTTTGTTTCATGTATATCTATTTAACACGATAACAAATTCATTACAACACGATAAAATCTAATAGGACTACAGAATAGAGTACACAGGTTTGGGGTAGGGTACGTATAGGCTACAGCATAGAATTGGTGCATGAATTGGACTTTACTGTGCAATAACAGGTTACGACTTGAGCTACGACTAAAAAAAGAAAGGAATACCATTTTTTTCCCAGACTATAAGGCACACTTTTTCAAAAATCGGCAGTGCGCCGTATAATCCAAGGTGCTTTATGTATGAGTTCTACCAGTCAGGTATTAAGGAGCAATTGAGCTACACATGGTGAGTTTTCAGTGAAGTTTCTCCAGCACTAACGCTGGGTGCAGCAGCATTAGCATTAGCCGCTAACCACAGCTCTAGCTCTTTCGTCATTCAGAGTCGAGTATATTGGACTGTAGTCTGCATGTTTGCCTTGTTAAAACAAGCTACGTGAGACAAACTTCTAGCTAATAGCAACCTGGGTTACCGGAACACTCAGGGTTCCTTAGTCTAATGCTATCGGGCGGCATTTACATCACGCTAGCACTACGGTTAGCAGCTAATGCTAATGCTTTACTCAAAAATCACCCTTAGACGAAATATTGCAAATCTAAACTTACTCACTTTAAATGGTTTTCAGGAGAGAAATCTGTGTAGATTAACATCCAGTGCTCGTTTGAACATGAAAGTAATTTTTTTTTTAAGAACTACAATTTTGTTTACTTTTCCCCATTAGAAGGGAAACATGGCGACACCCTTGCTCACTTCGATGTAGGCATCCTTACTAGTGTCCCTTAATGTGCGTTATAATCCAGTGCACCTTATAAATGACAAATTAAAAAAATATAAAACATAACTGAGTAAACAGTCATCGCTCTTCTCAAACAAACCAAGATTTGAAAACTTCACCACCCATTTTTCACAGAACCGGCTGGGCTGTTTATTTAAAATATGAGAACTAAACTAAATTTTAATTGTGTGTCTGACCAGCATCTTCTGCATTCTTCTAAATTCAGTGCATGCATTTTTGTTGGTGAATCACCAACCAATGTATCTTTTCAGTTCATGGCCAGATTATGAACACATCTGGAAAGTTTAACCATTCTTGGTAAATGCCTTGGTAATAACTGACTCTACTCTTGTAGAGAGTAGCAAAGGCAAGCTCACCGATAAGAAAGGTCCAGTTTGGTGATAATTTGGTTTCCAATCAAATGAAGGTGATGAAAAGCTTTGTGCAGATTTTTTATATCAGAAATAATTCAGGAATATTAGATGTATGATCAGTTGCTCAGATAGAAAAGGCTTGAGATGGATTTTCCAGCAGGGAAACTGTGTGGTGATTAATTAGCATCAGTATAAATTCAGGCTACAGGAAAGGACTCACGTTTTTTGCAAAGTGTTAAATGGGACATTCCAGGATTTTGGTACATTTCCTGTCCCACCACTTAAATTTCAAATGTGCATATCCAAAATATCTAAATTACTATTTTTTGTGAAAAATGTACTTGTTATAAGAAAAACTGTAAAATATGGTGGAAAAATAAGCTCCTTAGATATTATTTAAAAGACCGAATACCTTTGGACCACCTCAAAAAATGACAGTTTTCTCTTGTCCCACTCATTGGGTGACCAACTCCTTTGGCAAATTTAACAATTAAAATAAGCTCTAAATAAATGACTTCCTCTTGTATATTGTTGATATGCATCTCCTTTACTTATGAAAACTTTTTTGGTCTACATTGTATTGCATGTTACAGTTTTTATGCTATTAAGTTGTGTCCCAAAACATGCGCGCAACCCTGTTACCATAAGGAATTTTACCTGGCAGAGAAAGAGTTAAAAATATTTAAAGTCTACTGGCACAAAGGAAGTTACATCACAAGGACATTTTCTGCCCACATGGCAAGACCAAGAGTAAGTGCTCCAACAATTTTCAAGTTTTTTTTCCAAATATGTTTGTCCAAGTTGTGTGTGTCACTCAGTGAACGCAACCCTGTTACTCATATTGTAAGACTAATAATGAGTAGAGTCAAAATTTACTTTATATACTTATATAACCATGTTTGTCCTTGATCTTGTATACATAGCTACATTTTACAGTTAGAATCTGTTCCTGGGGTAAACCACAACTTAGCCTAGATTTGCAACCCTGTTACTCGCAACCCTGTTACTGTAAGTTACTAAATATATTGCATAATCTAATAAAAAAAAAACAGATTTGATACCTGAGCTTGACCAATCAAACTTTTTGATAGTCTATTACCTGTATTTAATAAATATATGACTAAAAATGATCAAATTAAAGATCAAATTTTCAGAAGTGACCACCCCTGGAAACCACCAAAATCCTGGAATGTCCCAAATGTTGGAGCTCAGCTTCTTTATTCCGTGACTCCGTGATTTTTTTTCCGAGAACCTGGTCAGGTTATTTTGTAAACATGATTATTCTTCAGTCAGGAAACATTTTTACCCAGTGTTCTCATAGCGGTACATGCTTTTTCTTCAGTGATGTTCAGAGTGGTTCATCAGATCTTACCCCTTGCCTTCCTGCTCATTCACACACAGCTTGGCCTAATTAGAGTGTCTGGCTGCCGCTGTGTGAGGATTGTGTGTGTGTGCGCACACGCCCATGAGGAACACAGGGGAACACCTATGCTTTGTTTCCCACGCTGTCAGACTGAAGAAAACCCAGGGAGCTAAATATCATCTCTTTTTCTCTTACAGTAGAAATACAGCCCCAACTGATTTAGTGTTGCTTACAAAACCATGCTCCAAACAAGTATAGTGGTCCCTGCAAAACTCAGTCCGGGCGAGTGTACTCTCCAAGAATCAACCCAAAATAGCTTTGCCATCAAACTGCCGGCGTCAGAGGGAGCAAAATTGGCCCTGCTCCCTCTGGGTGGGTAGATGGTGCTCTCTCCCCACATCACTCCTAGGGTGATGTCCACAACACAGGGCGTCTGTGAGCTGATGTATCGGAACTGAGTCACTGCGCTTTCCTCCAAGCGTGCTGTGATGCTGCTCGGCAATACTGCATCAGCAGCAGCTCGAAAAGAAGCGGTGGCTGACTTCACATGTATCGGAGGAAGCATGTGTTAGTCTTCACCCTCCTGGTGTGTTGGGCCATTACTAGTGATAGGGGGAGTCCTAATAAGTGGGTTGGGTAATTGGCTGTGTAAATTGGGGAGAAAATTGAAAAAATTAGAAATAAAATTATCAAAAAAACTAAAAAAACAATCCAAATCAGTACAATGTTTCTCTCAAACTCCACCCCAAACAAGTACAGTTGTCCCTCCAACTCCTGTCTCAAACAAGCACAAAAAAGAAATATTTTTCCTCCAAATCGTTCCCCAAACAAGTAGTCTACTCTCCAAATCGTGCACTAAATGAGTACAAGGTACCCTTCAAAAAATACTAAAAATGATTCTGCAAAAGATTTATAATCAATATTATACCTGAACAGAATAGTTAAAATCGAATTATACATCGTATACAGAAGGTTAGTTTGGTTTATTGCATATTTAATGTCTAATATTGTAGCAAATGAGAGATTGGAACCGATAATGGATGTATTGTTGTACTGTTGATTATTAAAACCTTTTTCTTTTTCTTTCTTCCTGTTTTTTAAAGGGTCTACCATTAGCTGCTGACCCAGTGACATCATGTGACCTCCAGAGACCTTCCTCCCTGCTTTTGCACTTCCATCTCTCCCTTCATCTCTGATTGGTCAGTTCAAGAGAAGTGTTCCTGGAGTGTTTCTGGAGTCCCATCAGAAGTAAGCTGAAGAGTGTGTTTTAATGCATCTGCCAGGACTACGCGTAAACAGGCAGATCTGGATTACATTGGCTGTTTTTGTGTTTTTGAGAAATGTCTAAAACGGATTGCAAGAGTGGCCGGACGGGATCTTAACCATGTTTACATACAATTCTTAGTAGATCAGTGGAGCCGGGAAAAACACACACACACACACACAGTTCCTAACTTGGTCCTGATTTTATCTCACGAAACTGAATTGCTCAAGTGTCTCCGACCACACACAGATAAACACCCGTCCACGGAATATCAGGAATAACAAACAGGTTCTTCTCACCGGACCACCCCAGGACCTCGTGATGGGATTGTAGAAGTGTGTTTTGCGTGACCGCGGATCACCTGAGTAGTGTCCGAGCGGCCATGTCCGGTAATGGGAAGCCTCTGCCGGGGTCCGGCGGGGTTGGCACCCCTTTGGGGGTGTTCCCCATGCCCCCGTACCCCTACTTCTTCCCACACATGCTGGGCAGCCTGTCTCCGTCCGCGCTGCCTGGACTTCCTGTGAGCGGATACAGCACTCCGTCACCTGCCAGTGAGTATCTGCTGCGGCTTCATGGCTCAGATTGCTGACCGTTCTGAGAGCTTAACCCTTTGGAAGTGTAGAGTTAGCACTGGTGCTAGTGAAACCATGCCCAGATTTACTCAAATCTCAGACCTGCTTAAAATAAATGGAGGAATTGGATTTGAAGACAAAAGTCAATTGGATTTGAAGTTAAAGTCAATGTATATTAAAGGTATTGCAAAATAATAATAATAACTCTAAACTTCTAAGGGTTAACATGTTTGCTCTCATATCAATTAAAGTGGGAGGTATGACCTTTACTGTGTTTGTTTGTCTCTACAATTCAATCGTTTATGACTGTAGCATATCTTATAATAGCTGCTATTTATAAACTGCCGCAATGCTGATTGCTAGGTGCAGGGTTACGGTTGGTGGAATTGTGTGTTTTATGAGTTAATAAACTTGATATTTGTTTTTTAAAGTGTGCCTCATTCTAATAGTAGTTAAAGTAGGTTGTTTTGCCAGATACTATTGGTGTTTTTAATGTTGCTTAGTAAGTATTGGAGGTTAAAACATTGCTAGTTGTGTTAAAGTCGCTCAAAAAGTGAGGAAATTTGTGTTTACCAGATTGACAATGCTTCTTAGCAACAAATTGCCATTGGAAAGCCTGTTAATTTCCCTTTAAATTGTGCTACAGAGAGAGCAGAGAAGAATATTTGGGATGCGCCCATAAAAACTGCTTTCTGGTACCCTGATTGGCACCTGATTGGCAGCAGCTGTGAGCATGGGCTCTGCTACAGTGGTCGGCAGGTGTCTGCTCCAAGAATTGGCATCATGCCACATTTAAAAGTGATCTGGAGAGGGCGTTTTAGAGTTGGTGTTCTGCAAAACCAAGTTGCGGCGTTATTTGAAGTGAGACCCTGTACCAGGGTCTAAAAATTCCAAAATGTGACAGAATGAACCAATCACGCAACCCTACACTCAGCACAGGGAGCAGATAGCTTCCACTTGTGGTCTGCTTGCAGCAATTTCTAGACAAATTATTTTAAAGGGACCTGAGATCAGTTCTGTTGGCTTTTTTTTTTTGGTTTGAAAACAGCTTTTACACTTCACCAAATACTTTTACACCAAGTACCAAACAAGTAATCCTCATTGCAATCACTCCTGAGTCCGGAGAAAAATTCTATATATAAAAAAAAACATATTTAGTCTACATTTAGTCCGCTGTTGTTGAGTTGCTGTTGGATTCTGTTCAGAGAGCTTCAGGCTTTGCTGAAATATTGATATGTGCTCTCATATCTCTGCTACAAATGTGGTTGAGAGCTGACATGGTGATGAAGCGGATCATAATTTGAGTTTTTTCAGAGTCTTTTAGTCTTTTAGCGTTTCTGTCTGGGTTCTGCGCTGCAGCTGGAGTGGAGCTGATGTCCTTCAGGTTGATGTGAACGGAGTAATTGTGTTCGCTCTTCTGATTGGCATGTTGTTTGAGTGGAGGCCATGCATGTGATGGTGTGGGCAGCGGGCTGGCGGGGGGCTGATGTGTCGGATCATGTTGATTTGTTTAACCTCTCGCCGGCTGATTGGCCTGTTTTAAACTTGAGGCGTAAAACCGCCGGAATGTTCCTGAGCAACACAGATGCCATCCTACCCACGATGCCTCGGAGGCGTATGTCCTTGTGTGAACTTGTAGACTGTGTGTGTGTGTGTGTGTGTGTGTCCATTGTTTGTCTGCTAATGCACATGACAGTGCAGATATAAAAAGATCTGGAAGTCTGACAGATATGCTCAGTAATGTAATATCACTGTCAGGCTCATATACTGCACATATGAATAATTCAGAATTCAATATCAATTATTCAGCATCCTCTATAAATTATTCAGTACACATTATTAATTTTTCAGTGTCTACTATAAATTGTTCAGTATCCATTCTGAATTATCCAATGGCTGCTATGAATTAAATCAGTATTTGTTATGATTTTTTTTTTATTTCTACTTTGAATTATTCAACAGCTACTACAAATTATTCAGAGTTATTCAGAATCTGCTCTGAATACCTATACCTATTATCTTATTAAATCCAGTTAAATCCACTATGCTTCATTGTCTACTATAAATGATTCAGTATCCACTATTATTTATTCAGTATCCACTACGAATTATTCATTATACACTAAAAATATCCATTAACTTATAAGTTAAATCCACTATGATTTAGTATCTACTATGAATTATTTAGTGTACACTATTGTTTATTCAGTATCCACTATGACTTATTCAGTATCCAATCAGAAATATCCAGTATTTTATGAGTTAAGTCAGTATTTGCTATGATTTATTCTGTTTCTACTATGAATTATTCTTTATCCTCCATAACTTGTTTAGCATCTACCATAAATTATTCAGTATCTACTATAAAATAGTTTGTATCTACTATTAATTATTCAGTATCAGTGGTGTGCAGTGAGACCCTTCTAACCCTTCAGAGAAAGGGTGACAATAAATGCATGTAAATAATTACAGAATTTTTTATTCAGGAAATATATATATATATATAATAGCTATTGTAAGTGTAAGAATTTATTTTATAAATTAACTAAAATAAAAAACAGCGGTTTTAACCAATCAAAGCTTTTTAAAATGGCTTCTGCCCCCGCGTGTCTGCGTGACCCTTCTCCTGATTTTGAGAAGGGTGTAGTAATGAATCTATTAGCAAAGTCGAAGCAAGTCTAACCAATCAGATTCATGATTTTCACTACGGGGGCGGGGCCATGGCTGTGTAACCCCTTCTCAGCGCTGTGCTGAAGGTGTTACGCGTTGATTAGTCATAAACGGAGCTCGTGCTGGATTAATTCAATAGTTAGCGAACTATCACGGAATTGCGGCTGCAAATCAGACAGATATTGTGTCATATCATATATCCTTCAATGTGAAACTAATTCAAAATAATAGGCCGCCTGACTGGTGAGTTTTTGTGTGTACTTAATGTTGTGGCTCAACAAAGAGTGATCTTTGTTGAACAGTTGTACTTGTAGGCAAATTAAGCATTTATTGTTGAGTCTATTGTATACTTTTGTAGTTTGTAGCTGTATTTGTGGGCTGTTGATGTGTATTGAGTTAATATAACTAAGTCAAGAGAGAGAATATGCAGTTATTGTAATACTCATCTAAGTGTCGGTCGGCCAGCGGTGGGGTGGGGGGGGCATGGGGGGGTTGTTGCAGAAGGAGTACCCACTATATTCACTGCACGCCACTGTTCAGTATACACTATGAATTATTCATTTTCTACTATGAATTATTATTTATTAGCAAAATGAATTGAATTAAACGGATTTGACCTATACTGATCTAAACTGAATTGAACTAAGCTAAGCTAAATGGACAGTCAATTGAAATGTATGGAGATATTAAACATCTGAATCCAAATTAACTTTTAAATAACTTAAATAACTTAAACTGAACCATAATGAATAAGAAAGCTCAAAATATTCGTGTTTTGAAACCGAACACTGAACTGAACATCTAAGCAGTTTATCATGCATTCATAATTTAAAAACAGTGTTTCTGAGCGTATCGTACGCAATAATATCACCAACATTTTTGAATATCGTCAACTATATTATACCCTATAGTATCGTGCCATATCACCCACTACTAATTAACACATCAGGATAAGACAGATTATATCTGTCCAGAATAATTTATTTATGCTTTAATCCTGGATATATGGAGATATATGGAGTGCATTATTATTAGTATCATGCCATTCTGGATCATTGATTTCTGTTACAATCTGATAAAATTGTAAATATTTTTAAATATCTCAGTTAGGGGTGTGCCATATCATATTTTATACAATAATTAAAATTAATTTTCATTTTGTTGCAGTAGTATATGCTTTAAATATATATTTTTTAATTCAATGTTTTGTCATATCGCCAAGAGTATCGTTATCACGAAAATGCCATGAAATATTGTGATATTATTTTAGGGCCATATCGCCCACCCCTAGCTTACACTCATAACCACCTTTTGCACAAACAACCAATGTAGATACACTGGTTCTTAGTGTTGAAAATAAACTATATTAACTGTATATACTGTGCATACACATCTATGCTGCAAATGATCAAATTCTGCTGTAGGAGTGCTACAACTGTATCGTTGTATCATTAAAAATATTATTTCTCCCAATACAGGCCCAACAAAAAATATACTGGTAAATGTGTATATAGTTTATGCAAAGGAGAATGAATAGAAATGTAAAGGGACAGGAAAGGTCCCTGTCCCTTAGTTATTGTTTCTTCTCTTTTCATTAGTCATTGCAACTCATTGCAAATTGATCAGGGTGTATCATCAGATATTAAAGTGTTTTGGGGGTGTAGGGGGCTTCGAGTGGTCCAGCGGGCTAAGCACTGCCCCTATGATAAGGAGATGGCTGGTTTGAATCCTGTTCATGCAGCTTGCCATCAGCTGCCGGAGCCCTGAGAGAGTAGAATTGGCCTTGCTCTCGCTCTGGGTGGGTAGGTGACACTCTCTCTCCCCACATCACTCCAAAGGGTGATGTCGATCAGCACAAGGTGTCTGTGAGCTGATGTATAGGAACCGAGTCGCTGCTGCGCTTTCCTCCGTGCATTAGCGCTGTGATGAAAAGAGGAGTTGGCTGACTTCACGTGTATCAGAGGAGGCATGTGCTATTCTTCACCCTTCTGGTGTTGGGGGATAAAAATGAGAAATAAATCAATAAAAAATAGTAAAGTGTTTTTAAAACATGCATTTTTTTTAGTTTGCCAGATCTCTTCAGTTCTAATTCTATGTTTCTTTGGTTTAATGATTAAGCAGTTATTTAGCAGGCAAATTTGATGTTTGTGTTCTGACATTTCTATGTTTGCAGTAGCTTTTGTATCAGTGCCATTGTTGCTGTTGCATCCAATAAAACTCACAGCATAGCTTTGCTTTTAAAATGAATATATTTGGCTATTAGTTTTGATATATTTCTTTCTTCAATTTAAGGACTGCTGCTTTAAAAAGTCATGACTGTGCTTTCTGAACTACAGTCCACAGTCCACTAATGCTGCAAACTTCACATCTTACTTCTGCTCGTATCAGTGAACACACAGGGCCTCGAGTCCCAGAAGCTCTACGACTTCTTCTTCAGTGAGAAGAACAGCGCAGGTTTCCTCCTCCTTCTGCTGAATTCTGTTTCTGTTTCTTACCAGCCCGGTGGGGGGGTGTAATAATTAGCCCCCTTGAGTGGCAGAGAGCGCTCGTCAGGCAGAAGTGTCTACAGATTAGAGTGTGTTCTTTGCCACGAGACCAGAGGGAGCTGCTTTCGTCAGTGTGTATGCAATCCCTCCTGCTGTTATCCAGCATCAGATTCCCTCAGACCTGCCAGACAAGAACAGCAGACACTGTCACCTCAGGTACAGAGATTTATTCTTAGAGTGATAGCTCAGTTTAAATCATACACAGAAAGCCCCACCCCCTCACACCATCCCTTACATATAGTCAACATCTATTCATCAACCAATTGACAGTGTCAGGCTGTTTAGACTTCGCATTAATGTGTTTTAAGTGATCAGATTATGATCGGAATTCACTTCATTACAAAAAACTGCTCATTAACGCAAATGTCGAATCAGCCAATCACATGGCAGCAACTCAAAGCATTTAGGCATGTAGACACGGCCAAGACGATCTGCTACAGTTCAAACCAAGCATCAGAATGGGTAAGAAAGGTGATTTAAGTGATTTTGAACGTGGCATGGTGGTTGTTAATGCCAGAAAGGCTGGTCTGAGTATTTCAGAAACTGCTGATCAACTGGGATTTTCACGCCCAACCATCTCTAGAGTTTACAGAGAATGATCTGAAAAAGACAGAAAAATATCCAGTGAGCAGTTACAGTTCTGTGGGAGCAAATGCCTTGTTGATGCCAGAGTAAAAGGTCAGAAGAGAGCGGCCAGACTGGTTCCAGCTGATAGAACGGCAACAGTAACTCAAATAACCACTCGTTACAACCGAGGTCTGCAGAAGAAGAGCATCTCTGAACATCAGCACAGCACGTCCAACCTTGAGGCGGATGATGAGCTACAGCAGCAGAAGATCACACCGGGTGCCACTCCTGCAGATAAGAACAGGAAACTGAGGCTACAATTCGCACAGGATCACCTATGCAAAATTGAACAATAGAAGATTGGAAAAATTTTACCTGGTCTAATGAGTCTTTCGATTTCTGCTGCGACATTCTGGTGGATGGTAGGGTCAGAATTTGGCGTCAACAACATGAAAGCAGGCTGGTGGTGGTGGTGCTGAAATGGTGTGGGGGATATCTTCCTGCGACACTTTTGGCCCATTAGTACCAACTGAGCATCATGTCACATCAACACCACAGCCTACCTGAGTATTGTTGCTGACCGTGTCCATCCGTTTATGACCACAGTGTACCAGTATCTTCTGATGCTACTTCCAGCGGGATAATGCTCCATGTCATAAAGCGTGAATCGTCTCAGACTGGTTGGTTTCTTGAACACGACAATGAGAGAGTTCACTGTACTGGAATGGCTCCACAGCCATCAGATCTCAATCCAGTAGAGCAGCTTTGGGATGTGGTGGAACGGGAGATTCGCATCATGGATGTGCAGCCGACAAATCTGCAGCAACTGCGTGATGCTATCATGTTAATATGATCCAGAATCTCTAAAGAAATGTTTCCAGTACCTTGTTGAATCTGTGCCACAAAGGATTAAGGCAGTTCTGAAGGCAAAAGGGGTCCAACCCTCTACTATCAAGGTGTACCTTGTAAAGTATATTAAATCAAATGAAGGCAAAATGGCAAATGTAAGGCCAACATCACACAGAAACAACAGTAAAAGAAAAAAATGGCTCTCATTTACTTCTCTTGTTTGGTGGACATGCAACTGTAGCTGCCACTCATCGCTGATAAAATGCACAGTTACAGGATGCTGAATGGTCCAGCGGGTTCGAATCCCTGTCATGCAGCTTTCCATTAGCTGCCGGAGCCCTGAGAGAGCACAAATGGCCATGCTCTCTCTCGGAGGGTAGATTTCTGAATGCTGGGGGTGAATGGAGGTGGACTATCAGACAAAAGTTCATACTCGCTATCACGTTTTAATACACCACAAGTACATTTTACACCGATTTCTTCTTTAAAGTAGCTAAAACCATTCGTTAGAAAGGGTGTCCACAGATATTAGGACGTGTGTAGTTCTTAGTGCTGGTATTGCTCGCTGTGTTTTTGTGTTTATGGACATTAGTAGTTCAGTGTAAATAAGCAGTGTGTGCGTGTCTGTTATAGCATGTGTGCACATGTTGATTGACGGTCTGTGGTTTTTCTGTATTTGTGTTTTTGTAGTAGCTAAACGCTCCTCATGCAAATTCAAACCGTTCCCACACTGGCTAACTCACCTACAGTAAACAGTAGGAGCACTTCAGTACAGATAATAAAGCCTCCCTACTGACTGTGCCTCACACTGCCTCTGTTTATATGAGTTATATAAGGTTAAAATGATTTTTTGGTCCATTAGGTGTAGAAAATCTGGATACCAATCTTCTGGTCCTTTTCCGTTTTTATATAGAAATAATGCCAATATTGTCAGAATTGCAACCGGAGTCTGCACAGTACCAGAGACCAGAGGCAGAGCCACGCCCCCTTCTAACAGACCAAGCGACTTGGGATACAGTGGCATGCGAAAGTATTCATACCCCATTGAATCTTTTCACATTGTCAAGTGATAGACCAACACAAAGTAGCACATAAGTGTGAAGTAGAATGAAAATGATACATGGATTTTAAACATTTGAAATCAAATAAAAATCTGAAAAGTGTGCTGTGCAAAAGTATTCACCCCCCTATATCAATACGTAGTAGAGCCTCCTTTCACTACAATTACAGCTGCAAGTCTTTTGGGGTATGTCTCTATCAGCTTTGCACATCTAGAGATTTTTGATTTTTGCATTTTTCCATTCTTCTTTATAAAACAGCTCAAGCTCAGCCAGGTTGGATGGTGAGCATCCAGATGTGTGGAGTACATGACTAGTTATAGTTGTCATGTGGACAGATCTTCCCACCTGAGCTGTGGATTTCTGCAGCTCCTCCAGAGTCACCATGGGCCTCTTGGCTGCGTCTCTGAACAGTGCTCTCCTTGCTTGATCTGTCATTTTGGGTGGACCATGGCCATGGTTTAGTATGTTTGCAGTTGTACAATACTTTTTTTTTACTGTACAATCCATCATCCAAAAATGGAAAAAGTACTCTACAACTGCAAACCTACCAAGTCATGGCCATGGTCCACCAAAACTGACAGATCAAGCAAGGAGAGCACTGATCAGAGAAGCAGCCAAGAGACCCATGGTCACTCTGGAGGAGCTGCAGAAATCCACAGCTCAGGTGGGAGAATCTGTATACAGGACAACTGTACGTCATGTATTCACAAATCTGGATGCCTGGCAGAGTTTGAGCTTTTTTGTAAAAATAAGTTTAATTTAGTTGACGAAATGTAAAAAAGTTTAAGGGGTATGAATACTTGTACAAGCCACTGTATGTTCAGACTGCAGACAAATTGAATTTGTCCCTCAAATCAGATCTATTGGCTTGACTGCCACAGTTTTACTTACAAGTAACCCGGTTGGATTTGCATATCTGAACATCACAAACGTATCTGCATGGGTTGCTGTGGTTAAAAAAAAAGTTGCCACTGTAACGACCACTGTTTGGCCATTGAATGAGTCTCAAAACAGAGCTGCTTTCCACTCTGTTTATTCTGATACAGATTTTTTTTGGACACATAAATCTTCAGATCTAGCAATGTACCATCACAGAGCTCTCACTCGTCTGAGTGTTCTTTTTAAAACAGTATTTTTCACACAACATGTACGTGATCGTATAGCATTTTTTTTTTTCCATAAAAAATAATTCCAAAATTTACAAAGGAAAGCTTTTTTTTTCTCTTATCTCACAACAGGATTAGCTAAATTAATTCATAACATATTCAGAAATATTTATAGCGCATTTTTGGAGGGAAAATCTAGGGAAAAACATACCTGAAACTGATTTTTTAGAACAAATAAATATAAATAAAGCGTGAGTTATATAACGTGGCTCGCATGTGCGGAGCACGTGTATGGACAATAACTCGATAATGTTAGCATTTCTTATCAAAACTATAAAATGAGTAAAGCACTAGATATTTGATAAAGTTATAGAATAATGTTTTGAAAGTTTTTAACTGGATATATATATATATATATATATATATATATATATATATATATATATATATATATATATATATATATATATTTTAGAGGGGAACTGCAGCAGCTACAAACCATCAATCTCACTTGGGCTCTCACTCGTCTGATGAAGGTACTGCAGCAGAAATGAAAAGCTCCCAAAAATATTTTTTACTTTTTACAAAAATATTAACTTTTTACACATTTTTAACCCATTTTTATAATAATAGAGCAATTTTAGCAAAACTCATTAATTATATTATCTGTTAATTCCTACTCAGTAACTCATCTTTGGTGCTTTTCTTGATTCCCCACACTTCAGACAAAATTTTAAACCTCCTCCAAATGTGCTTTTGATCTGATTAGCCATGTCAGGTTTTGTCATTGTTGTGATATTAGCATTTAGCATTAGCATTTATGTTGTGTTCAGTTTATATTAGCATCTACGCTACAGTCCAGCACAGCATCATATAGCGACAGTAAACATACGTTACATTACATTAGCGGTTAGAAACCACTGCTATGAAATGAAGCCTTCTGAAGACGTTAACATAATGTTTTAGTTAATTCTGTAGAAGTGTTACAAAACCACTCAACTCCTGACCTGCTGCGTTCTGCTCCTCATGACCCTGCAGTGAGTTCACTCTCTCTCTCTCTGGTAGAGCCTCAGTGTTTTTCTGATGAGGGCTGGCAGTCTCTCAGCCCCTCTCTCGTCCCATATTCTCTTTCTGTATGCTAATCTGGGCCGCCGCTGCAGCGCTCACGCTAATCCTCTCTGGCTTCATTTCCCAACAGCCCCCATCCCTCCCAGCGCCTCCTCGGTTAAATATAGAACACCAATTAATGCCACAAAGTGGATGGCACTTCCAACTCTCACTCCCTCTCACTCTCTCTCTCTCTTTTACTCTCTCTTTCTCACTCTCTGCTTCTCTTTCATCGCTATACGTCTCTGTCAGAGGGGTGGAATTTATGTTGCTCTTCAGGGAACTGATAGAGGCTTCATTTGATTAATTTTTCATTTGTTTCCTTTGACTGTAAGATTCAGAGCAGACTGTAGACTGTAAGACTCAGAACAGACTGTAAGATTCAGAGCAGACTGTAGACTGTAAGACTCAGAGCAGACTGTAAGATTCAGAACAGACTGTAAGATTCAGAGCAGACTGTAGACTGTAAGATTCAGAGCAGACTGTAAGATTCAGAATAAGATTCAGTGCGGACTGTAAGATTCAGACTGTAAGATTCAGAGCAGACTGTAAGATTCAGACTGTAAGATTCAGACTAAGATTCAGAGCAGACTGTAAGATTCAGAATAAGATTCAGAGCAGACTGTAAGATTCAGAATAAGATTCAGAGCAGACTGTAAGATTCAGACTGTACAATTAGAGCAGACTGTAAGATTCAGACTGTACAATTAGAGCAGACTGTAAGATTCAGTGCAGACTGTAAGATTCAGAGCAGACTGTAAGATTCAGAGCAGACTGTAAGATTTAGACTGTAAGATTCAGAGCAGACTGTAAGATTCAGTGCAGACTGTAAGATTCAGAGCAGACTGTAAGATTCAGTGCAGACTGTAAAATTCAGACTGTAAGATTCAGAGCAGACTGTAAGATTCAGAGCAGACTGTAAGATTCAGAGCAGACTGTAAGATTCAGACTAAGATTTAGAGCAGACTGTAAGATTCAGACTAAGTTTCAGAGCAGACTGTAAGATTCAGAATAAGATTCAGAGCAGACTGTAAGATTCAGACTGTAAGATTCAGACTGTACAATTAGAGCAGACTGTAAGATTCAGACTGTAAGATTCAGAGCAAACTGTAAGATTCAGTGCAGACTGTAAGATTCAGACTGTAAGATTCAGACTGTAAGATTCAGAGCAGACTGTAAGATTCAGACTGTAAGATTCAGAGCAGACTGTAAGATTCAGAGCAGACTGTAAGATTCAGTGCAGACTGTAAGATTCAGAGCAGACTGTAAGATTCAGAGCAGACTGTAAGATTCAGTGCAGACTGTAAGATTCAGAGCAGACTGTAAGATTCAGACTAAGATTCAGAGCAGACTGTAAGATTCAGACTGTAAGATTCAGACTAAGATTCAGAGCAGACTGTAAGATTCAGACTGTACAATTAGAGCAGACTGTAAGATTCAGTGCAGACAGTAAGATTCAGACTGTAAGATTCAGAGCAGACTGTAAGATTCAGTGCAGACTGTAAGATTCAGACTGTAAGATTCAGAGCAGACTGTAAGATTCAGTGCAGACTGTAAGATTCAGACTGTAAGATTCAGAGCAGGCTGAAAGATTCAGAGCAGACTGTAAAATTTAAAGCAGACTAAAAGATTCAAAACAGACTAAGATTTCTTAGAGCAGACTACTATTTTGTTTCGAAGAAGATTTAGAGCAGACTGTAAGATTCAGAGCAGACTGTAAGATTTAAAGTAGACTGTACGATTCAGAACAGACTGTAAGATGCAGCGCAGACTGTAAGATTCGGAGCAGACTGTAAGATTTAGAACAAACTGTAAGATTCATACCAGACTGTAAGATTGATTGATTGTTCTTTTTCCGCACCCAAGTGTGATTACTGTTTTCACACCTGCTCAATCGAACGGCACTATCTATCGAAAAGTACAAACAAACCAGAGTCTGTTTTAACTGGACCAAATAGTTCAAATAGCCTTAAGAAATGAAGGTAAGTCAGTCTGAAAAATGTAAAAAACGGAAATTATCCTCAAGTGCCGTCGCAAAGACCATCAGAACAATTATGATGAAACTGGCTCTCATCAGGACCACCCCAGGAAAGGAAAAGTAAGAGTTACCTCTGTTACTTGTGATAAGTTCATCAATATAACGAGAGTTATCGGCCTCAGAAAGTATTTTGGTTTGTTTAACACTTTTACGTAACTACATGAGTCCTTATGTTTTCTTTCATTGTCTGGATGACTTCAGTGTTCATTTACAATGTAGTAAAAAAAAAATCAAAACATTTATTGATAAATTAGAAGGTGTGTCCAAACTAATCCCTCCCAGCACTGGTCGCATCACAGTGGGAATTTTAATATGACTAAAAATAATTTAAAAAAATACATGTATTAGTTGTTTTGCTCAACTCTTACAAGAAAACACCCCTTCCTTTTCCTTTAAAAGCATTCTGCTCTTACTCCTCTGAGTGCAGCAGCAGCCATGCTGTGGAGGGGAGGCTGGTATGTAGGCCAGGAGGATTAGTGCTGGAGGAATAAACTCTGTGGATATTACTGCATTTCTTTCCCTTTCTTCAGGCAGCCAGGGAATGTTGGGGAGTTAAACTCACTAACACTCATGGATGGCACAGAGTAGCACTTTATCGCAGGGCTGGATGCCTTTATTTAATGTTTAAGGTCTAATTAAATACAGTCATAGTTCAGATTGCAGTACGAATAAGCTTTCAGCTCATTTATACACTTAATAACCAAGAAATAATACACCTCAGATTGCTGCAGAATTTGGCATATATTTGTATATATTAATACAGAATACATTCAAAATACATTCATACATACCTCTTTGTTTCTACACACAGTTTTCATGATATCGGATGCAGTGATCATATTGGAGCATTTTGTAGTTATATTAATGTAGTTTTATTTATAACAGACTGCAGTCCTGCATCTCTGCATTTTGCATTTTTTGCTATTAAATTTTCCCAAAAATGATTAGCGCGCCTTATGTATGTGTTTTACCACTCCACTGAAGTACAGCATTATACAGTTTCAGTTTAGTTCTCCTGCAGCATTAGCATTAGCCGCTAACCGCACTAAGTACTGGTTCTTTTGCCATTCAGAGGTGAGTATAATCGCACTGTAGTCTCCTGCTTACCACGGCTAGCACCGCTGAAGCAGCATTAGCATTAAGCACTAGCTCTTTTGCCATTCAGAGATGAGTATCATTAACCTGTAGTCTGCTGTTAACCCCGGCTAGCACTGCTGGAGCAGTGTTAGCATTAGCCACTAACCACTCTAAGCACTAGCTCTTTTGCTATTCAGAGTTGAGTATCATTGGCCTGTAGCATACTGCTAACCCCAGCTAGCACTGCTGGAACAGTATAAGCATTACTCACTAAACGCTCTAAGCACTAGCTCTTTTGCTATTTAGAGTCGAGTATTATCAGCCTGTAGCATACTGCTAACCCAGCTAGCACTGCTGGAGCAGCGTTAGCATTAGCCACTAACCACAGTAAGGACTAGTTCTTTTGCCGTTCAGAGTGAGTATTATCGACCTGTAGTCTCCTGCTAACCACGGATAGCACTGCTGGAGCAGCATTAGCATTACTCGCTAAACGCTCTAAGCACTAGCTCTTTTGCTGTTCAGAGTTGAGTAACATTGGCCTGTAGCCTACTGCTAACCCCAGCTAGCACTGCTGGAGCAGCGTTAGCATTACTCCCTAAACGCTCTAAGCACTAGCTCTTTTGCTATTCAGAGTTGAGTAACATTGGCCTGTAGCATACTGCTAACCCCAGCTAGCACTGCTGGAGCAGGATTAGCATTAGCCACTAACCGCGCTAAGTGCAAGCTTATGTGCCGTTCAAAGGTGAGCATCATCGACCTGTAGTCTGCTGTTAACCCCGGATAGCACTGCTGGAGCAGCGTTAGCATTACCTGCTAACCGCGCTAAGTGCTAGCTTTTTCACTGTTCAGATGCGAGTATATTGGTGTAAACCTGCAAATTTAAGCTTACTGTAAATAAATAGCAGCGCTTTATTCACCTAAATAAACTATTTTTAGGAGAGAAATCTGTGTAGATTAACATCCAGCGCTTGTTTTGTTTACTTAATTTAGCTTAGCTTAGGTGCTAAATTAGCAGGAAAACATGGTGACACACCTGTTCCTTACTATTCTCTCATAATGCACCTTATAATCCAGTGCACTTTATAGTGCAAAAAATACGGTACTTTATTTATAATTCTCCTAATTTAATTTACTTCTCCTTTAATGGACTCCACAGGACCACCTTAAAGCAGCCATTATACAGGTGGGGGGTCTTTCTCACAGCACTGCAGTGACACAGACATGGTGAGGGGCGTGTTTATCTGTATCATTAATCTTGAATCTCTTAACTTAACACTTAATCTTGAGTGTCTAGAAGTGATTAGAGGAGGTTTATGTTAAAATCATGGTGGGAACTCAGTTGTGATTGTTGTTCACAGACCCTGAAAGTGCACTCTAGCCTAGTTTAACCACTGGGTGTCAGACCCAAAGGTCTCTTTCCGCCCACTCCTCAGAGGTGTGAAGATGCTGTGCGTGTGTGTGTGTGTGTGTGTGTGTGTGTGTGTGTGTGTGTGTGTGTCCGTATGTGTGTGTGCTGGCCAGCTGTGTATGTCTGTCGGTTCTTGTCAGTTTTACTTCATCTCCTGTCTTTGAGGTGCTGGTTTCTGCTCTCCTCCTTCACTCTCTCTCTCTCTTTCTCTCTCTCTCTCTCTCTCTCTCTCTCTCTTTCTCTCTCTCTCTCTCTGTGCTCAGTGACAGAGCAGCATCTGCCCAGATCTCTCCAGGATTCTGCTCAGCTTGCAGCTTCTACACTGTCAGCTCTGCAGGACAGCTCCATTAACACAGGGGAGGGGAGCATGTTACCAGTGGAGGTTTCAGACTAATGTAGTGAACAGTTCAGGCAGCTAATTTTAATTAATTAATTTGGGGACAAATGTACAGCTAAAATTTGGGATTTATGATTACTGCTTTAAGCTGTGCTCTGCATTTTCAGCTCATGTTTATTCTAGGGCTGTCATCGTTAAAGCGTTAACGCATGCAATTACTTTTGAATCAGTAATGAATAAATAATTGTAATAATTGTTAATAGTAAATAATAAATAAAGACAGACACACCCTCTTTACAATTTTTGTGCTTGAGCTTCTTCCTTTAGGCCAATGTTACAGAGTGCCGTTGATGAACAAAAAGGCTTATAAAGGGGCGATTGTTCCCAATGCCATCAAATGCATTAACAAATTGCCAGTAACAAGTTGTAACTGTTTTTTTTACATTACATTACATTACATTACATTTGTCCAAAGCGACTTACAATAATGAAGTACAAAAGTAATATGGTTTGTATGGTGAAACCGAGAAAAATTTGCCCAGCAGCATTTGCTTTACTCGCTAAATGCTCTAAGCACTAGCTCTTTTGCCGTTCAGAGTTGAGTGTCATTGGCCTGTAGCATACTGCTAACCCCAGCTAGCACTGCTGGAGCAGCATTAGCTTTACTCGCTAACCGCTCTAAGCACTAGGCTCTTTTGCAATTCAGAGTCGAGTATTATCAGCCTATAGCATACTGCTAACCCCTGCTATCCTTGCTGGAGCAGCGTTAGCATTAGCCACTAACCACGGTAAGGGCTCCACAGGACCACCTCAAAGCAGCGATTATACAGGTGGGGGGTCTTTCTCACAGCATTGTAGTGACACAGACATGGTGAGGGGCGTGTTTATCTGTATCATTAATCTTAAATCTAAGTGTCTAGAAGTGATTAGAGGAGGTTTATGTTAATGGTGGGAAAAATTTGCCTTGCCTTGCCGCCTTGGTGGGACATTAAAGTTCTATTCTATTCTATTCTATTCTATTCCAATGTGTTATTATAAAAAAACAATATAAGTTACCCTTTATCAATACTTGACCCAAATTATACAAAACAAAAAAAATTGAGGGATTTGAAACCTCCTACAGGTTACTTGGAGAAGCTGCCTGTTCACTCACTACTCCACTTAATAACACATTTTAACCAAAGTGACCACATTTTTTTCTAGACCTTTCGGTACTCTGTACTACTGAGACAGTCGGTGCCTTTTTGGTATTGACTTTTGATACCCTGCCCTACTCACTACTAAATATTCCACAGTCAACTGTCAGTGATATTATAACAAAGTGAAAGTGACTTAGGAACAAAAGCAATTAAGCAGATGCTGACGTGCAGAGTGTACAGAGGTCACCACCTTTCTGTAGAGTAAATTCACTATCTATACTTATATCTATAATTTAGCTCCAAAAAAAAAACATAATTCGGAAAGGATTCTTTTTGTTTTGCGATTGTTGCTGCTGTGTGGTCTGTACAACTTTCTGTTTCGTGTGGTTAGCTGTGTTTTACATCTCTGCAGTGTTGCTGTGCTAATACTCACTGCTGAAAGATGAGCTGAAAGATGCACTCTTAAGAGGTATATCAGGTTAGTGGAGTTAAAGGCATTTAAAAGCCTTCACACTGCTTTCTCCAAGGATATGTTAGTTTTACACATTCTACAAATATATTAGTTTTAGTCGGAAACTGAAGCTGCTAAGTACAAAGCTGCTTGTTCATGACTGTCAGCAGCAGTGCGCCGGCTCTGTAGTTCCATCTATTTGTTGAACAAGGAACTACAGCTTACAGTAATACTTAAGCGCCTGACCTAAAGCTGTATTAATCGTTAGCTCCTAAATATGATCATATTTTGTCTTAAAAATATGCCAATACTGATATATAGCTGATCAATTGTTGCACTTTTTTGTACACTCTGGTGGATGGCTGTAGCACCACTGGAGGGTGAATCTGTATCCTCTCCATGATGATACTGCCTTGTTCTGTATTACCAACGTCCATCCATGAATTAAGACCCCCCCTCCCACCATCATGTGATGCTACCAGTTCTGTATGATTGCTAGCAAAGTCTTTTCTTGAGATCCATAAGCTCCACCACATCTTCTCAATCTTTCTTTGGCTTCTTTTTTTTTTTTTTTTTTAAGTGATGTTCCTCCTAGATCAGGGGTGTCCAAACTACGGCCCGCGGGCCATTTGCGGCCCATTTCCTTTTTGGAGCGGCCCGCGAGGTATTTTAGAAATAGAATGAAAGTTGGCCCGCTGTTAAGCAGGTTTTCATAATGTGAGATTCAAAGTTTTAACGCTAGGTGTCAGAAACGGGCCAAAGAGTCTAAAAGTGGCGAGAGTGAAGTTTTAGCGCAGAAAAAGGGGCTAAAGTGTCTAAAAGCGGAGAGAGTGCGCGTTTCTAGCGCAGAAAAATGGCCAAAGAGTCTAAAAGCAGAGTGCGCGCAGTTTTAGCGCAAAAAAAACGGCCAAAGAGTCTAAAAGCAGAGAGGGTGCGCATTTCTAGCGCTAAAAAAGCGGCCAAAGAGTCTAAAAGCAGAGAGTGCGCAGTTTTAGCGCAAAAACCGGCCAAAGAGTCTAAAAGCTGAGAGGGTGCGCGTTTCTGGCGCAAAAAAATGGCTAAAGAGTCTAAAAGCGGAGAGAGTGCACATTTCTAGCGCAGAAAAATGGGCCAAAGAGTCTAAAAGCGGAGAGGGTGTGCATTTCTAGCGCTAAAAAAGCGGCCAAAGAGTCTAAAAGCAGAGAGTGCGCATTTCTAGCGCAAAAAAACGGCCAAAGAGTCTAAAATAGGAGAGGGTGCGCAGTTGTAGCGCAAAAGAAAATGGCCAAAGAGTCTAAAAGCGGAGATTCATGAATCACTGTGATAAATGGCTAATTCATTGCGAGGTCTGAGGTTTACAGCCGTTAACTCTTATGAGCAGCTAAAGTGGGACACCAGAGCATCACACACACACTCACACACACTCACTCTCACGCTTGTAAAGGGAATGTGTGTGAGGTCGGGATGCCCTTGAGGCCGGAAGCTTTCAGTGCTGTGGGCGGAGCCTCTGGGCTCAAGATGTGTGTGGGTGGGTGGGTGTGTGAGTGAGTGTGTTAAAAGGCTGTGGGCCCCCAGGTGCTAAAAGCCTGTTAAAGCACTGCTTTACTGCTGTTGTCATACACGCACACACACACACACACACACACACACACACCTGACCTTCATCGGCCCTTGTATCTGAAAGCAGAGTTTTGTGTGTGTATTAAAGGTCTACATTTTTAATACACACAAATTGCATGATAATGTAGGTTTGCATTCACAATGTACATCATATGAACACTTCCTGCATTATAGAGCACCCCTTAAATTTCCTGTGTGTTGCAGTCTATCAGAATGTTGCAGTCTATCAGAATGTTGATCTTATGAACATTAATGAGAATTGTAGAGCTCCACCTATGTTTCATGTAGTGTAGTACAGTCTGTCAGAATGGGCATGTGGATAATATGAACATTATAGAGCATTATAGAGGGCCTCCTATGTTAAATGTAGTGTATTACAGTCTGTCAGAATGAGCATGTGGATCATGGAAACATTATAAGGCATTATATAGTACCATCTGTGCTTTCTGTAGTGTATTACAGTCTGTCAGAATGGGTGTGTGCATTATATGAACATTATAGTGCATTATAAAGCGCCCAGATGCATCCTGTAGTGTATTACAGGCTGCCAGAATAGGTGCGTGATACATAGGTGCTTCATATAAACATTACAGAGCACCCTGTAAACTTTCAGTCCTGTATTAAATTCTGTCAAAATAGGTGTGTGTATCATATAAACATTATAGAGCATTATAGAGCTCCACCTACACTTATTGTTGTGTAAAACAGTCTGATAGAATGGTTGTGTGCATCATATAACCAATATAGAGCATTATAATGCTGTGCTGTTATCACACATATCAGCACAGTTACAAAACTTCTAGGTCGGAACTAACTGTTGTATAAAGAGCATTATAGAGCTCCACGTATGCCTCCTATAGTATATTACAGTCTGTCAGAGTGGACATGTGGATCATATAAACATTATAGAGCATTATAGAGCACCCTCTATGCTTTCTGTAGTTTATTACAGTCTGTCAGAATAGGTGCGTGCTTCTTATAAACATTTATAGAGCGTTATAGAGCACCACCTACATTTCTTGTTGTGTAATACAGTTTGTCAGAGTGATTGTGTGGATCAAATAAATTATAATACTAAACATAGAGCATTTTTATTTTGTATTATTTAGTTATTAATCTTTAGGCATATTATCACATCAAATATTTTCCCCTTGACTTTTAAAGTGAGCAGCATGTTGCTTTGAAAGTGCTCACATGCTTGTTTCGCTCTCTCTTTCTCACACACACACACTCAAACAGTCAGACACCCAAACAGCCTCAGCTGATGCTCTAATTATGAACATTTTGGTTAAATCAAAGCAGCGTGCCGGCGGCCTGTGGGTGTGAAAGCTATTAGGCCCTGATGTGAAACTGCAGTACTTCACAATTTCACACAGACGGCCTGAGAACGGCTGCCTACACACACACACACACACACACACACACACACACACAGCAGTGAGATAAATATATACCTTCCATTACCACACAGGGGTGGATACACTCAACCATATATGCTTTGAATAGTTAATCAAGTGTGAGCTGTGCTCATACTGAAACGCATGGGGGGCACTCTCTATAATGCCCTATAATGTTCAGATACATGCTCATTTTAATGGACTGTAATACACTAGAGGAAGCATCGGGGGCGTGTTATAATGCTCTATAATGTTTATATGATTCACACACTCATTCTAACAATGAGCAATACACTACAGGAAGCATGGGGGGCGTGTTATAATGCTCTATAATGTTCATATGATTCACACACTCATTCTGACAATAATACAGTAATACACTACAGGAAGTGTAGGGGGCACTCTATAATGCTCTAAAACGTGAATATGATCCCTCTGATTGACTGTATTACGCTATAGGAAGCGTAGGGGGCACTCTATAGTGCTCTATAATGTTCATATGATACACACACTCATTCTGATAAACTGCAATTCACTACAGGATGCGTAGGGGGTGATCTTTATTGTGCTACAATGTTAATATGAACCGCATTCTTATTCTGACAGACTGTAGTACACCAACAAAAGCATGAGGGGGCGCTCTTTATTGTTCTATAATGTTAATGTGGTCCTTCTGATGGACTGTAACTCACTACAGGAAACGTAGGGGGAGCTGTATAATGCTCTGTAATGTTCATATGATCCACATGCCCATTCTGATAAACTGTAATTCACTACAGGAAGCATAGGGGCGTTCTGTAATGCTCTATAATGTTAATATGGTCCTTCTGATGGACTGTAATACACTAGAGGACACGTAGGGGGCATGTTATAATGCCTTATAATGTTCAAATGATCCACACACTCATTCTGACAGACTGTAATACACTACAGGAAACGTAGGGGGCGCTGTATAATGCTCTATAATGTTCATGTGATCCACATGCCCATTCTGTAATTCACTACAGGAAGCGTATGGGCGTTCTGTAATGCTCTATAATGTTAAAATGGACCTTCTGATGGACTGTAATACACTAGAGGAAGCGTAGGGGTATGTTATAATGCCTTATAATGTTCTTATGATAAACACACTCATTCTGACTATAATAAATACACTACAGGAAGCCTAGGGGGCACTCTATAATGCTCTATAATGTTCATATAATCCACACACTCATTCTGACAGACTGTAATACACTACAGGAAGCCTAGGGGGCACTCTATAATGCTTTATAATGTTCTTATGATCCACACACTTATTCTGACTATAATAAATACACTACAGGAAGCCTAGGGGGCACTCTATAATGCTTTATAATGTTCATATGATCCACACACTCATTCTGACAAACTGCAATACACTACAGGAAGCTTAGGGGTGCTTTATAATGCTCTATAATGTTCATGATATGATCCACATGGTCATTCTGGCAGTTTTGTTTTTATCTCCTGGTCAGTTTTGAAGTTCTTTTTTAACTTCCTCTCGTCTCCTCCCTCTTTCTTGTGGTCATAAAAACTTAAGCAGGGCTTGACTGGGCAGTAAATCTGCTTTTTACACACAGCGCAATAAGTTCTGGAGAAAAGAGGAGTGTGTGTGTGGGTGTGTGTGTGTGTGTGTGTGTGTGTGTGTGTGTACAGGGGTCACATTCTTGGGATGTCCCAGGATGCACTGAAAGGGGCCCCAGACACTCCACTCTTTCATACACACACACACTCACTTCACACACATGCTAAACTATGCTAAGCTAACCACAGTAGCATCATCTTGAGTTGATGTTTATAGATAACAGTAAATCATACAGTGTCAGAAACCTCATATTCAGGTCTATAAGAGATTTACTGTATTAGAGAACACCTCCACACACTTTGAGAAGAGTGTGTGATGATTTAGCATGCAGTTAGCATCATGCTAAGTGGTAGGAAATAGGTTCTTATTACTGGTAAGCAACATTAGCCTTGTAGATCCAGTGTAAAACTAAGGAAACACCAAACATAACTCAGAAGATTAAATCTAATACAGTAAGGCGAATATATACAGCTCAGACCACTTAAAAAAATAATGAGTTTCTTTGATTTTACCAAATTGAAAACCTTTGGAATATAATCAAGAGGAAGAAGGATGATCCCGAGCCATCAAACCAAGCTGAACTGCTGAATTTGCTTCAGGAGTGGCATAAAGTTATCCAAAAGCAGTGTGTAAGACTGGTGGAGGAGAACATACCAAGATGCATGAAAACTGTGATTAAAATCCAGGGTTATTCCACTAAATATTGATTTCTGAACTTTTAAAACTTTATGAATATGAAGTAATTGAGGTCTGAAAGCTCTGCATCTTTTTTTTTTTCATTTCAGCCATTTCTCAATATCCGTCATTTTCTGCAAATAAATGCTCTAAATGACAATATTTTTATTTGGAATTTGGAAGAAATGTTGTTCGTAGTTTATAGAATAGAACAACAATGTTCATTTTACACAAACATATACCTAGAAATATTATAATCAGAGAAACTGATTCAGAAACTGAAGTGGTCTTTTATTATTATTTTTTTATATAGACAAACAGCTAGATGTGAAGCTATTGAATAGCTACTAATACACTATATGTATTAAATATGTCCAAAAGTTTGTGGACACCGTTTCGAATGAAAGCTGTGCAAATGAACACACACACACGGACTGTACAGATCCTGTGGCGAAGTATTGCCAACAGATTGAGCAGGTGTGTGAGTGATACTTTTCTGTTTATATGAGCAAGATACAAACAGTTAAGACATGTGTAGCTTGTATTCCCATAATGGAAAAAAAAAATACCTCAAAGCACTTTCACGTCATGACGCGGGTGTGTAGTGTGTTGTGTCTGGTGTGAAATGACACGGTTCAGGTTGTTTACAACAGGAAGTGGAATGCGTTGGATTTGCTGTATTTCTTAGCAAAGTGTGGTGTGTGTGTGTGTGTGGTGTGTGTGTGTTTGCTTGGTGTTGAGGAGGCCCTCACAGCAGGGGAGGCATATGGGGACACCACTCTGGCATTCAGGGAAAGTGTGTGTGTGTGTGTGTGTGTGTGTGTGTGTGTGTGTGTGCGCGCTCGCGTTAGTC